>NC_086445.1:131809443-132138193 GCF_028390025.1 Pseudophryne corroboree
CTATTCCACGTCATTTCTATTTATTTTATTCATAAACATATAATGCATTTTCTCTCTTTTGCATTTTTGCGTTGTTTTTATATGTATTTATTTATTTTATTTTATTTAATTTGAAGTTGTCTTGTTTTTCCAGAGAGTTAAACAATTGAAGAGAGTTAAACAAACCCCCTTGCCACACCCCGGTCCAGCGACCATTGTAAGTCCCCTGACCTGATAAACGCGCTTGGCTGACATCAAATAGTCCAGCTTTGACCGTCCACATTTAAATATGTGAATTAGTCATGAAGCATGACACAGTTTAGTGAACTTGCTAAATTGCTGATAGCCATGAAAGAAAAGGGGACAGAGAGCCAATGGATTCGTCATAAATTAGTGACGTGTAAATCTCAAGTCCTGGCCATTTATTTGTCCTTGATTAATGTAGACATAGATCACCAAACCAACACCCTTCTCTGCAGTCCTCTCTCCTGATTGTTCCATATATTATCCATTTATAGTTATTACATGTTCTGCATTGCTGTGACCATTAGACACATTCTCAAACCCCCACCTCCCCTGAGAGCTGCACATGACATGAGTATACAATTAGGGCGATTGTCGGAAGTTTGCTCTTATTTGAACGTGGACCCCAGTACTGTGTTGCTGGAATAGATTGCATTGAGCAAGTAATTGCATATGGAATTATTGGTTCAGCGAATTGCGCTATAAGCATGGTGCTGGGCATATGTTGGTAAAATTACGATGGTAGAAATATTTCGCTGTGTGTCAGTATTTCAAGGGCTTATGTCACCTCCCAGCTTCCTGCAGGCTTAACTCTCATCCAGGGTAATCAATACCCCTCATGGCGCATTGGCAAAATGTTATTGCGCTTACATTGTAACGTTAAATAGAGACCCATCATCTTACTTACCAACTCGCAGAGGTCAATCACCTTCCCCTACACACAATGACATGATCAGCCAATGCTGTAGTGTGAGTGCTCCCCCCTAGCTGGGGTTGTATGGGGCACTACAGGCTACGTGGCTGAGCACAGGATGTGTAATGAAGATGTTGGATGAGTCAAGCTGCTGGTCCTTTGCTGGTAGCCAGCTGCTCTCCTGGGCAAGGAATAAAGATAGGAGAGGGACAGTTGTGGGTATTAGTAAGGACTGACATAAAGGGGGAATCTAAGTGCACTGATATATTGCAAATAAAGCAAGGTCAATAAATTGCAAAATTTTATTGATTGTAAGCAATGTTACAGAGAATGTGTTCAAATGCACAAATCTCTCCTTGTCCCTGTGGGGCTTAAACTTCCCTCCCACCCACTCACTCATGAGGAGAACCTTATATAAATAGTTTATCTTACTGAGGAGTCCCTGAGATATCTATATATTTTATTGTATTTTTGGTGATCTTTTACTTAAACCGTTTTAGGTTTATTGGCATTTTAAAGGTGGATTAACCAGTAAGGTAGTGCCAGATTCAATAATGACCAATCTGGGAGAAATGCTGTTCTTGAATCCATGATTTTCTATCAAATGATGGAATGATCATGGATGGAATGTTATGAGTCCATGGTCCATGGTCTGTCCAAATTTGTTAGATATGGAGTCTGAGAGGGTGATTCTGAGTTGGATGCAGCCATGTGTGAATTTGCATCTGGAATCGCACCTACAAACTAAGGTATGTTAATTATGCTGTTTACCTAAAACACGCATGAGCTACTCCTAGGGGTACAGAGATCCACACAGGGCCCCTGCATGAACAGGGTGTGGCCTAAAAAGGGGCATGTCCACACCCCCTAAAAATAATAAAATTGCGGCCCTGCACGCTCCACAGGGGGTGCCATTCAAATCAAGGGGTAACAGGGTGGGGGTACAGGGAAGGGCTATATTGCTTGGGGGAAGCAGGTCCCTCTTCCTTGGCCACTGATATTTGGAGAGATAGCGCATGTGCACTAGACAGCAAATACTCTGGCACAGTGCCATAGTCTTTTCTTTCAATGTATGAGTGCCATCGTCCTGTACATATCACTATGAAGATGGTGCCGGCTTAAGTATAGGTATACTCGGGAGTGGGGGGCATCCCCGACAGACCACTCCCAGGCCACTCCAGCAACCTGCGCTCAGATAATTAGCACCCACTCCCACCCCCCTCCTTTGCACCAGTGGCTACTCTCATCAGATGCAATAGCCAATATGCATGTGGTACTGGTCAGGATGTATGCATTCAAATACCAGAGTCGGCCCTATGCATAGGCAAACTAGGCAAATGTTTAGGGCATTTGGTATGCCTAAGGGCACAAGCAGCTTCTCCTGATATGTGGCATGGCTATATTCCATATGTATCCAGGCAGAGGTAGATATCACAATTTTAGTAGCCATGTGAGTGCTGTGTGCGGGTGGGTTGGTGGCACAGTAGTGTGCGGCATATGTGTAAGGGGCATTATGTGTGACATTATGTGTATAAGAGCATTAATAATGTGTGGCAAATGTGTCATTGATAGTGCAGCACACTGAAGGGTTAAATGGGACGCTCCAACCTCCGCAGCGGCGGCCCCTGCAGTACGGGCGGAGATGGTGCAGTCCTGTTGCTAGACTGCACTGAAATGCTTCCTGTTTCCTGATGGCCAATTGTAAACAGTTTTCAGCATGTGCATCCTCCCTGAGTCCCCCCCTGTCCGGTCCACGTCCTGCTGCTGTGAGTGCTGCTGGCGTCCTACTCTCTGCCTGCACCCGGATCTCCAGCTCCTCCGCCCGTCAAGCTCCTGAATGTGACTGTGGCCGGCGTCCTGCTGCTGTGACTGTGGCCGACATCTTGCTCCCCGCCTGCATCCAGGTCTCCAGCTCCTCCCGCATCCTGCTGCTCCCTGTCTGCACCCAGATCTCCATATCTGACCTCAGGTAAAGGTCCGCTCTCCATCCTACCCCTGGTACCTTCCGTCCACTCTTCTCAATGCCAGTACCAGGGAACAGTTTCCATATCAGGGGGCCATCAACAGTGTAGTGTGGGGGTACAGGGGTGGTGTATCAGTCGGTAGGGGTAATTCTTTGTGTGCCCCCCACCAGCCCACTGCGCCATCTATGTCATTGCCCCCCCACCTAGAACCTACCTGCCAGTTCAGTCACAGGGATCCCCCTGTCCCCTTCCCATCCTGCCTAGCGTCCCCCACCATCTTACTGACCCCCCCTCCCATCCCAATGTCTCCCACCCTATCAGCCCAGGGTATTCCCTCCCTTATTAAGCCCAGTGTACCCCCTTCTCCAACATAGTGCCACTCCTTCCCACCATGTCACTGCCTCTTTCCCATTCAGCCCAGTGCCCCCCTTTATATCATCCACTGCCTCTTCCCGTCAACCTCTACCTGGTGTCATCCATTGCCTCTCCCTGTCACCCTTTTAATATCACCCACTGCCTCTCCCTGTCTCTTATTGCCTCTACCATCACCTTCTCCCTCTCATCATCCATTTCCTCTCCCTGTCACCCTCGCCTTTCATACACTGCCTTTCCCCTGCATCACTATCTCGACATCTCCCTCTCCATGTCAACTTTTCCCTGTCACCCACTGTCTCTCCGTGTCTACCATTCCTGTCACCCACTAGCTCATGGATACAGCATTCCCTTTGAAGCAACGCTTATTATTGTGGGGCCACACCCACTTTCCCAGGAGCGTGCTTGCCTTTGGCGCACAAAGTACCCCCCAAGTCATGGTGCCCCCCCTGTCATTTTTTTCTGGATCCGCCCATGGAAAGGCATACCCTCGCGGGGCTCGCTTCGCTCACCATGCTTCGGGCTCGGTGGCTCACTGCGCTCGCCACAAGGTTTAGAACCATCTCTATGCCGACATGGATATAGAAGGTATGAAAAAGTCCAAAAACATGTTAAATGTAAAAAAATAATGTGTCTATCTTTTTTATGTCGACCATTTTCATGTTGACCTTTTGACCCTGTCGACCTTTTGACCCTGTCGACCTAATGTCTGTCTAACATACGGTGTCTATCTATTGACTGTCTAACAAGACACTGTCGATCTATCAACCGGATACCGCCCATGAAAACATTGACAAGGAATGAATGAACAGAGGGGCAGATTTATTAAGCTTGGTAAAGTGATAAAGTGGAAGGTGATAAACAGGACTGGCCTTAGGCATAGGCAAACTAGGCCAATACCTATGGCATTTGGTATGCTTAGGGGCACCAGCAGCTTCTGCTGATTAAAATGATATGCGTCATGCCTATATTCTTTGAGTGACTGCGGCTGTATCTGCATACGAAATACTACATTGCAGTGTATTCCTAGAAATCACTGTAATGTAGCATTTCGTATACAGATACAGCCGAAGTCGCACACAGAATATAGGCATGCTGCATATTATTTTAATCAGCAGAAGCTGCTTGTGCATCCCAGCCACATAGTAATGCAAATAAGATGCATTTTCAGAAACAAAAGGCGCCAGACGTTAGCAGAGCTGCCAGATGAATCATGCCAGGCATCTCCTGCAGAACTAACGGCGGTGCTAGGGGGCACCAGCCAAAATCTTGCCTAGGGCATCATATTGGTTAAGGCCGGCTCTGGTGATAAAGGACCAGCCAGTCATCTCCTAACTGTCATTTTTCAAACCCAGCCTGTGACATGGCAGTTAGGATCTGATTGGCTGGTCCTTAATCACCTTCCACTTTATCACTTCACCAGGCTTAATAAATCTGCCCCTCAATGAATAGAGTTTCTAATTTTCCCCTGCAGTAGGATAAATACACATTACAGCTGATTCAGAGTTGTAACTCTGTATCTGGAACAAACCATGTTGCAATACAAGGTGTGTAAATACATTTATTAATTTTTGTATGCAGGGCAAATACAGGGACAAGTTTAATTATGTATTATGAGGTAAAAGGGTTACATTAGATGCTGAGATTGAAGATCAAAAACCCCTTAAAATAAGTAAACACCTGGATTAGACAGCATTCCAATGCAACTATAAAAGAAGTCCCAAAATATCCAAAAGCTCCTTGCCAGTTTTATTCAACTACTGTCAGAAGCGCTACATATTGTAATTCCAAGATCATCTCATTTTAATTATCTTTTCACACTATGGGGTAAATTTACTAAGACAGGAGTTCTAATTAAGATGGGATGTTGCCCATAGCAACCAATTAGATTCTATATCTCATTTATCTAGCACCTTCTAGAATATAATACCTGGAATCTGATTGGTTGCTATGGGTAACATCCCATCTTAAAGAGATCTCCCATTTTAGTAAATTTACCCCCAAGCTGATTACCCAGCTTATTGCTGGGGCAAGCCGGCATGATCCAGGCCTAGGTTCAGTGTGAAAGGGTCGACCTGGGTCTTGCATCCCAGGTCCACTACCTGGGTCGCGACCAGGGGTATTCCCGGGTTGACCCTTGTTGCCTGCAGTGTGAAAGGCAGACCCGGGTCATTGATGAACTGGGTCAGGCTAAAAGGCTGCTTATTGGCTGGCTCAGGGGAGTTTGGAGATGCAATGAATCAAGTCATGGTGACTGGGCAAAAGGGGTAAGCACAGTTGAAGCCCAGGACCAACCTGTGTTCAATATTCCGGGTTGGACACGGGTCGGAGACAGGGCTTCAGTGTGAAAGGGGTATTAGCCGTTGATGTTAAAATACTGACAAACCTTTTGGCTATTGGAGTAAAGTCATGACCCTGATCAGTCCACCCAGACAAACAGGATTAATGTAAGGTAAGGGTGACACGGATGATCGTGCGTCGATCGTGAAACGATTTCCCTTGAACTTCCCAGGAGCTCCCAGGCAGTCCCAGGCTCTTGATTTGTTAAAAACGGTGAATTTGTGTCAAACGATTGCCAAACAATCGCGATTCGATTCCAATGGTCGTTAGGCGGTCAGATCCGGTGCATCGTGTTTTGCACCATTCGACCGTCTTACAGATTGGCCTTTCAAATTTAAATAATGGGCAGGACTAGCAGCAGCCATTTTAGATCAGTGCATTTGTGCTTTGTGACTAGTGAGGCTTGGTGTATACCTGCTGAACACTGTTCATAGCTTTTTTGCTCTGCTTTGTTTTGCCTGCCATTACAGAGTGTGCTTTTCCTGTGTTCATTATGCATTCTGTAGTGATGGATCGTTACCAGCAAGATTATCTGCTGTACTATGCTGTGCTGAGGCGTGAGAGGGCCCAGCGTAGGAGAGCTAGCTCGTGCTGGACGAAGCAATGGCTACTGAGTCGTCAGACTCGTCCTCACATGCCACTGCTCATGGAGATTAGGGAGAACAATCCTGATGACTACCGCAACTTCCTGCGAATGGATGACGCCACCTTCCAGGAATTGCTGCGTCTGGCAACCCCCTACATAGAGAAGCAAGATACCAAGTATCGGATGGCTATCCCTGCTGAGGCCTGGCTGGTGGTGACCCTGAGGTTTCTGGCGACAGAACGGTCTCTGGCTGACCTAAAGTTTGATTCCCTCATCTCCCCGCAAGCTTTGGGCCTCATCATCCCAGAGACCTGCAAAGCCATCATGAAGGTGCTGCAGTACCAGTATTGCAAGGTAAGGAAAAATACACCACACACTTGTTGTAAATACAAAAACTGTTTTATTAATACTTAAACTGTTACATTTTTGTGTTTGATTGTTGTTTAACACACTTGGATTGTTTTTTTTCTTTATAAATGATAGAAATGGTGCAAAAATAGATCAAACTTTGTAAACATTGTGTATCATCCAGTTTTACCATTTGCAATATGTATGGAGCGGTGTGACAGACGGTGCTTCTGGCGCAGATATTCGAAGGCAGCTGCACACGTGGTGCAAAGTGCAAATGCAATGGGCCCGGCCCATTGATCTGCACAATGCACCACATGGCCATGGGCCTTCGCCACTCTGCGCCAGAAGCACCGTATACTATGCAGCACCATACCTGAGCAAGTGGTAAACTTGGATGATTCAACATGAGGTAGTTTGGCATAAAAACAATGGTGCAAAAATAGAGAAAATGTAGTCAACATTGTGGTTCATCCAGTTTTACCACTCGCAATAGGTATGGAACGGTATGACAGACGGTGCTTCTGGTGCAGATATTCAAAGGCTCATGCACACGTTGTGCAAAGTGCAAATGCAATGGGCCCGGCCCCATTGATCTGCGCTATGCACCATGTGGGCAAGGGCCTTTAGATATCTGCGCCAGAGACACCGTCTGTCATACTGCTCCATACCTATTGGGAAAGGAAAAATTAGGTTATACTTGATTATAGGTCTTCAAAAAGTGGAGACTCCTGGTCTTCCTCCAGTAATGAGGTATACAGGTGGCTGTAGCTGGGTGGATGAGCAGGTTGTGAGGAGGATACTGGGATGGGTGGTGGTGGATCTGGGCATGAGGAAGGGACTGGTAAGGTGGTTGGGGGAGAAGAGAATGATGAGGTGGTGGAAAGGGGGTCGTTGCAGCAAGGGGCGAGGAGGCACTCAGACAGAAGGGTCGGGGAGTAGGCTCTGCTGTTTTAGGTAAAGGACCAAGGCTAACTATTTGGCTGTCAATTTTAAGGTGCCCTAAACGCCTTTGAAACAAGAGCTCGCTGCTTAGTTGCTCAAATGCCATTTGCTGGTTTGGAGCCAGCTGGCGTAAACCATCTGCCAAATAGGTTGCGTATGCATCATATTGGTCGGGGGGCCTTCTTAGAACCTGCTCTGCCCGGCTCATAAATTCCTCCTCTGTTGCAGCTGTTTACTTGCCCTTGCGGCGCAGTTTTTTAGAGGGGGGTTGTGGCGGGGTGGGTGTAGTGGCAGGTTCGTTCGATGGACCTGGAGTCTCCGCTAATAGAGAGAGGTCAGGGGTTGGAGGTTGGTCTGGCTCGGCACTGTGATGCTGTTGGACAAAAAAAGAAACATTTACTAACCAAATTTCTTTTTTATTTAAGTTCCCTACCTGCAGACCCGCTCAGCAAGGTCCTGCAAAGCAAGGAGGCGCCGGGTCGGAGAGGCGCTCTCCCCGCTCTGCGACCTTACTGATGGTGTTGCTGCCGGCTGCCAGCGCCTGTCACTCTGACAGGCAGCAGCGGCACTGGCAGCATGAAGACCAGCTCCCCCCTCCTTGCCTCTTTATTAACGGCCAGGGTCGTCGGAACGGGATCAGGCAAGGGGGCAGCGGGGAGGAGCGATCAGGGCCGGCCGGCCAATATCGCAACCTACGCATCTGCGTATGGCGCCGTCTTCCACCGCAGCTGCGCAGAGTCTCACCCATGGTATCTGCTGCCTGCGTGCGCCTCCTGGTCAAAACATCTTGTAGCGGCATGGCTGTCTGCTGAATGCCTCTTTCGTGTCCCGGTGTCTGTCCCCTCTGCTCCGCTTCCCCCTTCTACCCCCTACCTCTTCCTAGGCAAAAGCAATCCATTGCGAATGACCAGTGCATGTCAACAGAGCGGCGCAGTTCTCAGTGATCGGCAGCTTTGGCCTGATCTCCTCCTTGTCTGGTGCACGCTGCTCCTGGGAGTCTTTGTGTCCTCCGCTCCCCGCACCCAGCCATGGCCAGTGCCTACTGCAATAAGTGCAGGAACAGCCGCAGGGGAGAGAAGGAGGAGCAGCACCACGGCGTCGGGCGATGGCGTGTGGCCCAACACATGGCTGTCCGCCCACCCATCTGCAGCAGCCTGCCTGAGTCCCTGGCCCTGATGAGACACGTCACCCAGGCAGTCCCGGATCCCGGCCCCTAGCAGCAGGGCCAGCTGCAACATCAGCAGCCTGAAAGAGCTCACTATCAACAGGGAAAGGAGATCTGCCAGGGTGAGTGGCTGACATCCTCACCTCCCTCTCTCATCCTCCCTCTCTTTCTCTCTCGTCCTCACCTCTCTCTCTCTCTCTTGTCCTCACCTCTCTGTGGGCGGGATGTACCAATTTCCGCCGCCGAGTTAATTGCCGTTTTCACTGCGATCTGAGTAGTCACCGCCCGCTGCCCCTTAGCTCCCCATCTGCTTTCTCTTCTCCCCCTCATCACCGCCGCAGCCACCACAGAGTTCCCCTATCGCCGTTGCGCTCGGTCTGTGCTGCGCTGCGCTCCCCCTGGCCACCTGCGCATGCACACTTTGTCACAGCTTTCCGCAGCTTTGTCACAACTTTGTCATCACCCTCCCTCTAACTCCCCCTCAGCGTCCCAGCCCTCACCCTCCCTGTAACTCCCCCCTCAGTGCCCTTACCCTTACCGTCCCTGTAGCATCCCCCCCAAGGTGCCCTCACCCTCCCTTTAACTCCCCCCTTAACGTCCCTGCCCTCACCCTCCCTGTAACTCCCCCATCAGTGCCCATACACTTACCGTCCCTGTACCTCCCCCCTCAGGATGCCCTCACCCTCCCTGTAACTCCCCCCTCAGCGTCCCTACCCTCACCCTCCCTGTAACGCCACCCTCAGCGCCCCTGCCCTCACCCTTCCTGTAACTCCCCCCTCAGTGCCTCTGCCCTCACCCTCCCTGTAGCTCCCCCCTCAGGGTGCCCTCACTCTTCCTTTAACTCCCCCCTCAGTGCCCCTGCCTTCATCCTCCCTTTAACGCCCCGTCTGTGCCCATGCTCTCACTCTCCCTCTAACTCCCCTGTCAGCGCCCCTGCCTTCACCTTCCCTCTAACTCCCCATCAGCGTAATCTCAGAGCTGTTGCATTTGCCCCCTGCCTATTCAGTTTCGGGCCTTTTTTGACCATTTTTAAGGCATTTTCGCCAATGCCTTTTCAGATTTTTTTGTGTGAAAAGTCATTGGCGAAAAATGCCTCAAAAACGGCCAGCCTTTTCACCGGCCCAGGTGAGAAAACATGTAGATTGGCCAATCCACATTTTTTTTGCTACTGCTGAATTTTTCACCTAGGCAAAAAAATGGCCCTGCTGTTGAATAGGGTGAATCCATATTCGCCTTAAAAATGGCAACAAGTCCTGTTTTTTCACCTAGGCGAAAAAAAAAACGACCTACTTGAATACCCCCCTATGTCGTGTCATATGAATCATGGCGACTATGTGCAGTATACTGTGAATAAGATTGTGCTACAGTGTGGCGTAATTTGAATTGGAGGTGCTATTGTGTGTCCATACTCCTTCCTTGTGAGACCACACCCCTCTTTTGTGATGGACGCTGTCCCTTTCTAATTTAACGGAGGGAGGGCACAATTTTATAGTATGCAGGAGGGCGCCAAACACCCTAGCACCGGCCCTTCCTACCAGCATTGAAGAGTGGAAATCCATCGCAGAGGAGTTTGACCAGCGTTGGAATTTTCCAATTTGTGGAGGAGCCATTGATTGCAAACATGTCCGCATATCCCAGCCTGTCAACAGTGGTTCCTACTAAGGCTCGGCGCTACCTGCTCAGCAAAGGGATGCAAAGCAGGAAGGCACCAGGGTTGGAGAGGCGATCTCCTTGCTTTGCATCCCCGCTGCTGCGCCTGGGCCCCCTGCTGCTGCTGCTGCCGGCTGTTGTGCCTGTCACACTGTTTGACAGGCAGCGCGCCGGCAGCATGAAGCTTCTGCCTACCCCCCTGACAGTGTCATAGTTTAGTCCAGTGTCTGTGTGTGTCCAGTCCAAAAAAGGTGTGGGGCTTACCGGCGCGGAGGGGTGGATCTACACGGGATCATGGCCATGCGGCAGAGGAAGACAGAATAAAGTGAAACTGCTACAGAATACAGATCCGGCCAGCCAGATGGTGAGTTGAGGGAGAGTGAGTGAGAAAGTGTATGTGTGTGTGTGTGTGTGTGTGTGTGTGTGTGTGTGTGTGTGTGTGTATCTACAGAATGTGTGTATTTGTACTTTATGTGTGTAATGTATGTACAGCATGTGTGTGTATGTATATGTGTATGTGGTGTATGTGTGACTGTGCAGCATAATGTGTGTAAGCGTCACTGCTACAGGGGGCGTTACATGTGCAAGCGTGACAGGTGCAGGGGGCGTTGCATGTGTAATAGTCACTGCTACAGGGCGCGTTACATGTGTAAGCATCACTGGTACAGGGGGCGTTGCGTGTGTAAGCGTCACTGCTGCAGGGTGCGTTACGTGTGTAAGCGTCACTAGTACAGGGGGCATTGCGTGTGTAAGTGTCACTGCTGCAGGGGGTGTTACGTGGGTAAGCATCACTGGTACAGGGGGTGTTACATGTGTTAGCGTCACTGGTACAGGGGGTGTTACGTGTAAGCAGCACTGGTACAGGGGCGTTACGTGTGTAATAGCCACTGATACAGGGGGCGTTGCGTGTGTAAGCAGCACTGGTACAGGGGGCGCTACATGTGTAAGCATCACTGCTACGGGGGTGTTACATGTAAGCATCACTGGTACAGGGGACATTACGTGTGTAAGCGTCACTGGTACAGGGGGCGTTATGTGTGTAAGCGGCAATGGTACAGGGGGCGTTACGTGTGTAAGCGGCACAGGTACAGGGTGCATAGCATGTGTAAGCGTCACTGGTACAGGGGGTGTTACATGTGTAAGTGTCACTGGTACAGGGGGCGTTATGTGTGTAAGCATCACTGGTACAGGGGGCATTACATGTGTAAGCGTCACTGGTACAGGGGGCATTGCGTGTGAAAGCGTCACTGCTACAGGGGGCGTTACGTGTGTAAGCGTCACTAGTACAGTGGGTGTTACGTGTGTAAGCGTCACTGCTGCAGGGGGCGTTACATGTGTAAGCGTCACTGATACAGGGGACGTTGCGTGTGTAAGTGTCACTGCTGCAGGGGGCATTATGTGTGTAAGTGTCACTGTTGCAGCAGGTGTTACGCTTAAGCACCACTGCGTCTTGTTTAAGCGTCACTGGTACAGGGGTCATTACGTGTGTAAGCATCACAACTGCAGGGGGTGTTACATATGTAAGCGTCACTGTTGCAGGGGGTGTTACGTGTGTAATAGCCACTACTACAGGGGGCGTTGTGTATAAGTGGCACTACCACAGGGGGCGTTACGTGTGTAAGCAGCACTACTACAGGGAGCATTATGTGTAAAAGCATTATGTGCGCTGTCCCTTTGTAAAGTATGGGAGGGCGCAAATTTATAGTTTGCGGGGGGGGGGGGGGGGGCGAACACCCTAGCACCGGCCCTGTTCCTACTACTACAATTATAAGGGCTACTTCAGTATCGTTCTGATGGCAGTGGTTAATGCGATCTACGAGTTCGTATTCCTGGATGTCGGAAGGAATGGGCGTGCTTCGGATCTTGGCACTTTAAAGAATACCAAATTTCTACCAGAGACTCACCTCTAACACCCTTCACTTGCCATCTGTCAAGGAAACGAATCATGGGCTAAATTTTGTGTTTGTGGCGGACCAGGCATTCGCCCTGCATGAGCACACCATGAAGCCGTATGCGCAAAGGGGCCTAAACCTCGACAAAAGGATATTCAACTACAGACTATCCAGGGCACGCCGTATTGTAGAGAGTGTGTTTGGAATCCTGGCTAACCACTTTCGCATATTCCACACTGCCATCAACCTGAGGGTGGACAAAATAGACTGGGTCATCACGGCGTGCTGTGTCCTGCACAATTTACTCCGCTGCAAAGCCACACAGCACCACAAGAAGACCCAGATCTGCCAGAGGAGGTAGTGCAGATATCCTCCATGGAAACACCTGCACAACAGTATAGGGGCACTGCACGGACCAGTACATAGCCTATTTTAACGGAGTGGGTGCTGTCAGTTGGCAGGAGGAATCCATTAGATAAAGTACAGTGGACTACACCTTTTCTCCTGTGACAACAAACTTGAACATTGCACAACACATTTTTAAATACTGTGTCTCTACTTACCGACACTGGCTGCAACCTTTCATCCACAGTAGGCAGCACGTCTTCTGCCTTGCTCTCCACCATTAGGACGAATCCAGTCCTCTGTGACTCCTGACTCAGGGTGAACATAAGGAGATCGTAATACCAGTGGGTGGTCTCATACACTTGGTCGGCTCCGGCACCCGATCTCTTTGAAGACTCAATCTTCTTATGTTCCTTTAGGAAGACTGCGTAAATTTTGAATTTTTTTACGCACCCAATCCTGGTTGGCATCCGGATGAAGTGCCCGGATATGTTCTGCCAAATCTTCAATGGCTTTGGCCCTTTTCACTTTATTACTGTAATCTTTGCATTTTGTGCGCCAAAGACACTTGAACTCACGATATTTATCGATAAAACCTTCGACAAACTCGTGCTCCTTTGCCAGTGCCAGAGACATTTCTATTGGGAGAAAGGAAAACAATCATTAATATTTGTAAATTTCCACAAAAAAAAAGATTTTAATGTTGAGTTATATAGTTTGGTCAGTTAATCTTAGTTTAGTTAGTTCTGTTCATGTAGTTATAGTGTGATGGCATATTCTAAAATTTTAAGGTTTTAATAAAATCTTATTACATACATCACATTTAATGTTTTTTATCGACATTGTCATTGTTACTTTTTTATTAAAGGAAACTCAGAGAAATGTCTGTCACATAACATTGGTGGTCAGTTCGGCCATATATAACGCAATCAGGGGCCTGGTCCCCATAAAAATAGCAAACAGTGGTCACATAACATTGGTGGCCAGTGTGGCCATATATAATGCAATCAGGGGCCTGGGTCCCCATAAAAATAGCAAACAGTGGTCACATAACCAGGGCCGGTTCAAGATCTTGTGGCGCCCAGGGCGAAAGTTTCCTTTGGCGCCCCCCCTCCTCGACAGGCAAAACCGGGTTAGTACGCGCCTACGGCACGTGGCAAAAATAGGGGCGTAGCTTCATGGGGAAGGGGCGTGGTCACAGTTATGCCCCCCTGTAGCTGTGCCCCCAGTAGCTGTTCCCCCTGTAGCTGTGCCCCCTGTAGCATGCCCTCAGTAGTTGTGCCCCCAGTACTGTGCCCCCTGTAGCTGTGTCCCCAGTACTGTGCCCCCTGTAGCTGTGCCCCATGTAGCTGTGCCCCATGTAGCTGTGCCCCCAGTACTGTGCCCCTGTACTGTGCCCCCAGTAGTTGTGCCCCCAATACTGTGCCCCCAGTAGCGCCGATTACCAAAATAAATAAATAAATACTCACCATCCCCGCTCCTGCTTCCCAACCGCTGCTGTCCTCCATCTCTGGCCTCCGGCACCGCTCCTCGGATCTATGGGAGAGACATCATGACGTCTCTCACATAGCACCACACAGACACTAGAGGTCAATTATGACCACCAATGTCTATGGCTGCTGCCACCATGCCGTGCGGTGCGCGATGACATCATCATCATGCAACGCACGGCACCAGTAGCAGATCTTGCCACGGCGGCGGTGCACTAGGGACAGCAGTGCCCCTGGCAAAAATCCTGTAGCAAGATCTGCTACTGCACATAACATTGGTGGCCAGTGCAGCCATATATAATGCAATCAGGGGCCTGGGTCCCCATAAAAATAACAAGCAGTGGTCACATAACATTGGTGGCCAGTGCCACCATATATCACTATATCAGTGGCATCAGTAGGCAGCAAAGGCATAGGAGTACACAATCACATACCAGGATGCAATTGTATTGGGATGGGATCCAAAAAGAAAGTCACTGCTGTGCTTGTAGCCTGCACGATGCTGGAGAAGGTGGCGGCGGGTGGGAGAGTCCAGGATATGCCACGCAAAGTGCGGGTCGCACAATGGTCGCACGATGATTGGAGATGCAAACACACATACGATCTGCACACGATTGGCACTCATTCAAAGGTCGGATTGATGAATCCGACATAGGAGCTGCAGGGGCGTGCATCGGATTGGAATCGATGTCAAAACAGGTACGATTCTGCACTTTTTCCATAAAATCGATCGTACGACGCCTCAAAAAAGGGGGAATGGAGCCCAAATCGTCCTTGTATGTAGCCATACTAAATCCACAACTATTACTCTGAGGGGATCCGGTCAGGATCCCGGCGGTCGGGATCCCAGCAGTTGAAATTCCAATGCTGGAATCCTGACACTGCACGGAATGCCGGTGCTGGCATCCCAGGATCCTGATCTTGTGTTTGCTGGGACACCAAAGAGCTAAGTCGCGTGCAGGGGGTAGGGGGTTTGCGTTAGGCTGCGGGGTGTGGGTTAGGGTTAGGCTGTGGGGAGGGGGGTTAGGTTTAGGCTGAGGGAAGAGGGGATTTGGGGTTAGGCACCCGCCTGGGAGGGTTAGGCTGTGGGGGGTTAGGTTTAGGCTGCGGGAAGGGACGGTTAGGGGGGCATTGGGGAAAGGTAAGTATACTGTACTTACCTTTCCCCTGTAGTAATTCTCAACATCGGGATGCTGCGATCGGTATTTTATCCGCCGACATCCTGTGTGCCGGCATTTCGAACCCAACCCAATCTGAAACCTCTCTGCAGTCACCTGCAGTTGTCACTAGACAAAGGTGATGAGCCAGTATTGGTGTCCTCAGGATGGGGGAAGTGTGGCAAAACACTGATAGCATGGCTATGACTGCACAGTGCCCCTGGGTGTCCTTGTAAGCTGCCAAGGCCCCTGACTGATGATGAAAGGCTTTGCAAAAAGCCCAAAACACAACTGCATGTTTTAAGTAAAGGAATCATTCATCATTAGGGGCCCAATGTGGCTGCAATCAGCAAACTCAGAAAACTGAAGGTTTTTAGATCTTGACTGTGGGAACATACACCAGCTTCAGGTGATGTTGGTTAATAATAATAATAATAATAATAATTATAATAATAATTTTATTTATATAACAGTTCTTGGGACCCTGCTCCTTCCTATGGGAAGGGGGTCCAAATTGCATAGAAGGATCAGATTAGATCCGTTGATGCTAGATCCAAGTGGGCTAGGGGACTTCTGATATCAGGGGGAGGAGCTAGGCACTAGGATAGTACTTTAATTATCCACATCAACAACTATTCCCTTTAGTAACCCGATGGTGAATGAAACGGAGCCAAACGAGCCACCGAGCCCGAAGTGTGGCGAGCGAAGCGAGCCCGCAAGGGTACATTTTGGGTCCCATGTACTGACCTTGCTCGTCACCCCCTCTTTTGTCGTGGTTCACATAGTCATGACATCTGAGGTCCTGGATGAAGTCATAAGCATGGAACTCAGGGATGTTTTCGGCATCCCAAAGGACACTTATGGCTGTGATGCAGCCTTTCCGAAACAGGTAATGGAACCTGGAACTCCCTTTGAGAGGCTGTTATTATGGGCAGTTTAGGAGTGTATGCTATAGCATATATACATTGTTTCTCTACTCTATATACCTGCAGGGGGCAATGTTTCTTTAGTTATTGTTAATAAAGAATAGTAACTTGCTTATTTATCTGCATAAGCTGAATCACCAAGGTCGGATTGTTATGAAATTTACTTTCTACGCATTCAGCATATTTAACTCAGTAACATTTCTCTGCACACGCCAATGCATATCAGCGCAAATTTTGAACAGTAATTTTGTTCTACATACAAACTGTTTCTGTACTACAGAATAATACAAAGACATACACAAGTTTACACAGATGGTCAATACTGTATGTGTCAAGAGCCACGTACCCACTGTTATTTACCCTTACTGGTACAACTGCCCAGGCAGCTGTATAGGCTGCAGGGTGCTGTTCCAGCCACCCTGAAAACCAAATGCTGTCAACCAGTCTACAGGGACCGCAGCCTGCAGTGAATTGGCAGGGCACCAGCTACGCTGTGATTCAGTAGTCTGCAGCATGCAGAATTAGTGTTCACCAGTGGGTCCCATCTCATAGTCCAGCAGCGGCGGGTGCACCATCATTGCTGCAGCGCAAGCTGAGCGTCACCAGGCAGTAGCCGTCCTGTCCCCTATTACAGTTATTAGCAGGGCTCCTGGGACAGAGCTGATTAACCCTGCAGCAGCAGCAGTGGGTGCGCTGCAGAGCTCCATTGGAAGAGCAGCGGTCACACTTGGATTCTGCTGAGAACCACACAGGTGCTGCTGTACATGCTGTTGCCCCTTCAGGGCTTGGAGACCAGAGGCAGGCGTCTCCATTGCCTCTGGGAGTTATGCCCCTGGTTAGTATTTGTACCTGCCCTATACTAGGAGCAAAATATATGCTTCCTACTAGGCGTGTATACAGGTGAATCTCAGAAAATTAGAATATCGTGCAAAAGTTAATTTATTTCTGTAATTCAATTTAAAAGGTTAAAGTAATATATTATATAGACTCATTATATGCAAAGTGAGATATTTCAAGCCTTTATTTGTTATAATTTTGATGGTTGTGGTTTACAGCTTAACTCAGAAAATTAGAATATTACATAAAATCATTAAAAGACGGATTTCAAATACAGAAATGTCGGCCCTCTGAAAAGTATAATCATGCATATGTACGGAGTTCTTGGTTTGGGCCCAGTGGCGTAACTAGAATTTTTCTCCCCCAAGTCAAAACATTCTCTGGCGCCCCCCCCCCCCCCATAATTGGCACTAGAAAAGTGATGAATCTACGCGCGCCAGGAAAAAGGGGCATGGCTTAGCTGAAGTGGGTGTGGCTTTGCTGAAAGGGGTGTTGCATTGTTGGAAAAGACTAACTTATACCCTAGTTTTGCAACCTACACGCCCAGACGTTGGCCACCACAGAAAAAAAAAAATCCTGATTCATGCCCCTTACATTATTTGCCATTTTTTCTCCTTACAGTAATGCCCAGTATACATTATGCCACATACTGCAGTGGCCCTTAGACATTATGCCACACACAATAATGCCCATTACACAATATGCCACACACCGTAATGCCCCTGACACATTATGCCACACACCGTAATGCCTGTGACACATTTTGCCACGCATCGCAATGCCCATTATACATTATGCTACACACTGCATTGCCCCTGAGACATTATAGCACATACAATGCCTGTGATAGAGTACACCACACACAGTCATGCTGTGACTAGTGATGTGCACCGGACATTTTTCGGGTTTTGTGTTTTGGTTTTGGATTCGGTTCCGCGGCCGTGTTTTGGATTCGGACGCGTTTTGGCAAAACCTCCCTGAAAATTTTTTGTCGGATTCGGGTGTGTTTTGGATTCGGGTGTTTTTTTACAAAAACCCCTCAAAAAAAGCTTAAATCATAGAATTTGGGAGTCATTTTGATCCCATAGTATTATTAACCTCAATGACCATAATTTCCACTCATTTTCAGTCTATTCTGAACACCTCACACCTCACAATATTATTTTTAGTCCTAAAATTTGCACCGAGGTCGCTGGATGACTAAGCTAAGCGACCCAAGTGGCCGACACAAACACCTGGCCCATCTAGGAGTGGCACTGCAGTGTCAGACAGGATGGCACTTAAAAAAATAGTCCCCAAACAGCACATGATGCAAAGAAAAAAAGAGGCGCAATGAGGTAGCTGTGTGACTAAGCTAAGCGACCCAAGTGGCCAACACAAACACCTGGCCCATCTAGGAGTGGCACTGCAGTGTTAGACAGGATGGCACTTCAAATAAATAGTCCCCAAACAGCACATGATGCAAAGAAAAAAAGAGGCGCAATGAGGTAGCTGTGTGACTAAGCTAAGCGACCCAAGTGGCCGACACAAACACCTGGCCCATCTAGGAGTGGCACTGCAGTGTCAGACAGGATGGCACTTAAAAAAATAGTCCCCAAACAGCACATGATGCAAAGAAAAAAAGAAGCGCAATGAGGTAGCTGTGTGACTAAGCTAAGCGACCCAAGTGGCCAACACAAACACCTGGCCCATCTAGGAGTGGCACTGCAGTGTCAGACATAATGGCACTTCAAAGAAATAGTCCCCAAACAGCACATGATGCAAAGAAAAAAAGAGGTGCACCAAGGCCGCTGGATGGCTAAGCTAAGCGACACAAGTGGCCGACACAAACACCTGGCCCATCTAGGAGTGGCACTGCAGTGTCAGGCAGGATGGCACTTCAAAAAAATAGCCCCCAAACAGCACATGATGCAAAGAAAAATGAAAGAAAAAAGAGGTGCAAGATGGAATTGTCCTTGGGCCCTCCCACCCACCCTTATGTTGTATAAACAGGACATGCACACTTTAACAAAACCCATCATTTCAGCGACAGGGTCTGCCACACAACGGTGACTGAAATGACTGGTTGGTTTGGGCCCCCACCAAAAAAGAAGCAATCAATCTCTCCTTGCACAAACTGGCTCTACAGAGGCAAGATGTCCACCTCCTCCTCATCGTCCGATTCCTAACCCCTTTAACTGTGTACATCCCCCTCCTCACAGATTATTAATTCGTCCCCACTGGAATCCACCATCTCAGGTCCCTGTGTACTTTCTGGTGAATGTCTCCACGGAGGAATTGATTATAATTTATTTTGATGAACATCATCTTCTCCACATTTTCTGGAAGTAACCTCGTACGCCGATTGCTGACAAGGTGAGCGGCTGCACTAAACACTCTTTCGGAGTACACACTGGAGGGTGGGCAACTTAGGTAAAATAAAGCCAGTTTCTGCAAGGGCCTCCAAATTGCCTCTTTTTCCTGCCAGTATACGTACGGACTGTCTGACGTGCCTACTTGGATGCGGTCACTCATATAATCCTCCACCATTCTATCAATGGTGAGAGAATCATATGCAGTGACAGTAGACGACATGTCAGTAATCGTTGGCAGGTCCTTCAGTCCGGACCAGATGTCAGCACTCGCTCCAGACTGCCCTGCATCACCGCCAGCGGGTGGGCTCGGAATTCTGAGCCTTTTCCTCGCACCCCCAGTTGCGGGAGAATGTGAAGGAGGAGATGTTGACAGGTCGCGTTCCGCTTGACTTGACAATTTCCTCACCAGCAGGTCTTTGAACCCCAGCAGACTTGTGTCTGCCGGAAAGAGAGATCCAACGTAGGTTTTAAATCGAGGATCGAGCACGGTGGCCAAAATGTAGTGCTCTGATTTCAACAGATTGACCACCCGTGAGTCCTGGTTAAGCAAATTAAGGGCTCCATCCACAAGTCCCACATGCCTAGCGGAATCGCTCTGTTTTAGCTCCTCCTTTAATGTCTCCAGCTTCTTCTGCAAAAGCCTGATGAGGGGATTGACCTGAATCAGGCTGGCAGTGTCTGAACTGACTTCACGTGTGGCAAGTTCAAAGGGTTGCAGAACCTTGCACAACGTTGAAATCATTCTCCACTGCGCTTGAGTCAGGTACATTCCCCCTCCTTTGCCTATATCGTAGGCAGATGTATAGGCTTGAATGGTCTTTTGCTGCTCCTCCATCCTCTGAAGCATATAGAGGGTTGAATTCCACCTCGTTACCACCTCTTGCTTCAGATGATGGCAGGGCAGGTTCAGGACTGTTTGCTGGTGCTCCAGTCTTCGGCAGGCGGTGGCTGAATGCAGAAAGTGGCCACCAATTCTTCGGGCCACCGATAGCATCTCTTGCACGCCCCTGTCGTTTTTTTAAATAATTCTGCACCACCAAATTCAATGTATGTGCAAAACATGGGACGTGCTGGAATTTGCCCAGATGTAATGCACGCACAATATTGCTGGTGTTGTCCGATGTCACAAATCCCCAGGAGAGTCCATTTGGGGTAAGCCATTCTGCGATGATGTTCCTCAGTTTCCGTCTGGAAAGCGGTGATACAAAGCGTAGCCTGCCTAGGAAAGAGTTGGCATTTGCGAGATGCTGCTACTGGTGCCGCCGCTGCTGTTCTTGCTGCGGGAGGCAATACATCTACCCAGTGGGCTGTCACAGTCATATAGTCCTGAGTCTGCCCTGCTCCACTTGTCCACATGTCCATGGTTAAGTGGACATTGGGTACAACTGCATTTTTTAGGACACTGGTGACTCTTTTTCTGAGGTCTGTGTACATTTTCGGTATCGCCTGCCTAGAGAAATGGAACCTAGATGGTATTTGGTACCGGGGACACAGTACCTCAATCAAGTCTGTAGTTGCCTGTGAATTAACGGTGGATAACGGAAACATGTTTCTCACCGCCCAGGCTGCCAAGGCCTGAGTTATCCGCTTTGCAGCAGGATGACTGCTGTGATATTTCATCTTCCTCGCAAAGGACTGTTGGACAGTCAATTGCTTACTGGAAATAGTACAAGTGGTCTTCCGACTTCCCCTCTGGGATGACGATCGACTCCCAGCAGCAACAACAGCAGCGCCAGCAGCAATAGGCGTTACACTCAAGGATGCATCGGAGGAATCCCAGGCAAGAGTGGACTCGTCAGACTTGACAGTGACATGGCCTGCAGGACTATTGGCTTTCCTGTGTAAGGAGGAAATGACACTGAGGGAGTAGGTGGTGTGGTTTGCAGGAGCTTGGTTACAAGAGGAAGGGATTTAGTGGTCAGTGGACTGCTTCCGCTGTCATCCAAAGTTTTTGAACTTGTCACTGACTTTTGATGAATGCGGTCCAGGTGACGTATAAGGGAGGATGTTCCGAGGTGGTTAACGTCCTTACCCCTACTTATTACAGCTTGACAAAGGCAACACACGGCTTGACACCTGTTGTCCGCATTTCTGTTAAAATAATTCCACACAGAGGAGGTGATTTTTTTTGTAATTTGACCAGGCATGTCAATGGCCATATTCGTCCCACGGACAACAGGTGTCTCCCCGGGTGCCTGACTTAAACAAACCACCTCACCATCAGAATCCTCCTTGTCAATTTCCTCCTCAGCGCCAGCAACACCCATATCCTCATCCTGGTGTACTTCAACAGTCACATCTTCAATTTGACTATCAGGAACTGGACTGCGGGTGCTCCTTCCAGCACTTGCAGGGGGCGTGCAAATGGTGGAAGGTGCCACCTCTTCCCGTCCAGTGTTGGGAAGGTCAGGCATCGCAACCGACACAATTGGACTCTCCTTGGGGATTTGTGATTTAGAAGAACGCACAGTTCTTTGCTGTGCGTTTGCCAGCTTAAGTCTTTTCATTTTTCTAGCGAGAGGATGAGTGCTTCCATCCTCATGTGAATCTGAACCACTAGCCATGAACATAGGCCAGGGCCTCAGCCGTTCCTTGCCACTCCGTGTCGTAAATGGCATATTGGCAAGTTTACGCTTCTCCTCAGACGCTTTTAATTTTAATTTTTGGGTCATTTTACTGAACTTTTGTGTTTTGGATTTAACATGCTCTCTACTATGACAATGGGCATCGGCCTTGGCAGACGACGTTGATGGCATTTCATCGTCTCGACCATGACTAGTGGTAGCAGCTTCAGCACGAGGTGGAAGTGGATCTTGATCTTTCCCTATTTTACCCTCCACATTTTTGTTCTCCAATTTTTAATGTGTGGAATTATATGCCAGTATCAATAGCAATGGCCTACTACTATATATACTGCGCACAACTGAAATGCACCACAGGTATGGATGGATAGTATACTTGACGACACAGAGGTAGGTAGAGCAGTGGCCTACTGTACCGTACTGCTATATATTATATACTGGTGGTCAGCAAACTGTGCAAAACTGAAATGCACCACAGGTATGGATGGATAGTATACTTGACGACACAGAGGTAGGTAGAGCAGTGGCCTACTGTACCGTACTGCTATATATTATATACTGGTGGTCAGCAAACTGTGCAAAACTGAAATGCACCACAGGTATGGATGGATAGTATACTTGACGACACAGAGGTAGGTAGAGCAGTGGCCTACTGTACCGTACTGCTATATATTATATACTGGTGGTCAGCAAACTGTGCAAAACTGAAATGCACCACAGGTATGGATGGATAGTATACTTGACGACACAGAGGTAGGTAGAGCAGTGGCCTACTGTACCGTACTGCTATATATTATATACTGGTGGTCAGCAAACTGTGCAAAACTGAAATGCACCACAGGTATGGATGGATAGTATACTTGACGACACAGAGGTAGGTAGAGCAGTGGCCTACTGTACCGTACTGCTATATATTATATACTGGTGGTCAGCAAACTGTGCAAAACTGAAATGCACCACAGGTATGGATGGATAGTATACTTGGCGACACAGAGGTAGGTAGAGCAGTGGCCTTCTGTACCGTACTCCTATATATTATATACTGGTGGTCAGCAAAATTATGCACTGTACTCCTACTATATACTACAATGCAGCACAGATATGGAGCGTTTTTCAGGCAGAGAACGTATAATACTGGTGGTCACTGGTCAGCAAAACTCTGCACTGTACTCCTCCTATATAATACTGCTGGTCCCCAGTCCCCACAACAAAGCAGTGTGAGCAGAGATATATGCAGCACACTGAGCACAGATATGGAGCGTTTTTCAGGCAGAGAACGTATAATACTGGTGGTCACTGGTCAGCAAAACTCTGCACTGTACTCCTCCTATATAATACTGCTGGTCCCCAGTCCCCACAATAAAGCAGTGTGAGCAGAGATATATGCAGCACACTGAGCACAGATATGGAGCGTTTTTCAGGCAGAGAACGTATAATACTGGTGGTCACTGGTCAGCAAAACTCTGCACTGTACTCCTCCTATAATACTGCTGGTCCCCAGAATAAAGATATTTGCAGCCCCCTGAAAGTTCTGAAACAAAGTGAGAGGACGCAAGCCACGTCCTCTCACTATCATTTCCAATGCACGAGTGAAAAATGGCGGCGACGCACGGCTCCTTATATAGAATCCGAATCTCGCGAGAATCCGACAGCGGGATGATGACGTTCGGGCGCGCTCGGGTTAACCGAGTAATACTGGAGTATCCGAGTATGCCTCGGACCCGTGTAAAATGGGTGAAGTTCGGGGGGGTTTCGGATTCCGAGGAACCGAACCCGCTCATCACTAGCTGTGACACATTATGACACACACCGCAATGATAGTTATACCTTATGCCACACACTGCAATGCCCATTATACATTATGCCACACACTGCAATGCCCCTGAGACATTATACCACATATCACAATGCCCGTGATATAGTATACCACACACCATAATGCCTGTGACACGTTATGACACACACTGCAATGCCCGTTATACCTTATGCCACACACTGCAATGCCCATTATACATTATTCCACACACTGCAATGCCCCTGAGACATTATACCACAATGCCCGTGATATAGTATACCACACACCTTAATGCCTGTGACACATTATGACACACCGCAATGTCCGTGATACATTATGCCACACACCGCAATGCCCATTACACATTAAGCCCTACAGTAAGGTTTCTAATTACTTTTAAATTACCTACTCATTGCCAGGGGTTTCATGCTCTTGGTTCCATGCATGGTGCCAGGGGTTTTCATGCTCAGGGTGTCATGCTCGTTGCCAGGGGTTTCATGCGCTGGGTGTTATGCTTGTTCCCAGGGCTATCATGTGCTGGGTGTCAAGCTCGTTGCCAGCAGGTAACATTCGTTGCCAGAGGTTTCATGCACTGGGTGTCATGCTTGTTGCTAGAGGGTAATGCTTGTTGCCAAGGATTTCATGAGCTGGGTGTCATGCTTGTTACCAGGCACTGCATCAGCCCACTAGCTAGTGGGAGACTGGGAGGCTTGGACTTGGAGGAGGCTGTGGCTGTGTGAGGAGAGTGAGCGCCGCAGGGACAGGAGACTGTGTGACTGTGAATGAGGCTGAGACTGAGCCGGAGACCCAGTGAGGAGCGGGGTGGACGGGTGACGTCAGCACAGATGGTATTACACCGCTGCCGGAATCTCTCTCTCCCTGCCAGTGCTCCAGGAAGGGAAGCAGCGTGGGGATAGAGCTGGGAGAGGGGGACACGGCTGATTGGCCGGCGCGGGTCATGTGGTGCTGTGGTCTCTCTGGCTGTGGCTGGGCGCTTGGGTATCCGCTGCAGGAGGGACACAGGAGAGGTGGGCATTGCACCTTCCTTCCCGGCCCCGCACAGCAGCAATCAGTGGTGGCGCCCCCCGCAGCCCTGCGCCTCCAAACCTCCGCAGTGGCTGCGGGGCAGTAGTTACGCCACTGTTTCGGCCCCTTTTGCACGAATTACTGCCTCAATGCGTCGTGGCATGGATTCTATCAGCCTGTGGCACTGCTGAGGTGTTATCGAAGACCAGGATGCTTCAATAGCGTGTCTCTCATCTTTCTTTTGGCAATGCCCCATAGATTATCTATGGGGTTCAGGTCAGGCGAGTTTGCTGGCCAATCCAGCACAATAATCCTACGGTCCTTGATCCAGGTTTTGGTACTTTTGGCAGTGTGGACAGGTGCCAAGTCCTGCTGGAAAAGGAAGTCAGCATCTCCATCTCTTATAAAGCCACTTCTGAACAACAAACAACGTCAGAAGTGTCTTACCTGGGCTACAGAAAAAAGAACTGGTCTGTTGTTCAGTGGTCCAAAGTCCTCTTTTCTGATGAGAGCAAATTTTGCATCTCATTTGGAAACCAAGGTCCCAGAGCATGGAGGAAGAATGGAGAGGTACACAATCCAAGATGCTTGAAGTCCAGTGTGAAGTTTCCACAGTCTGTGTTGATTTGGGGAGCCATGTCATCTGCGTGTTGGTCCACTGTGCTTTATTAAGTCCAGAGTCAACGCAGCCATCTAGCAGGACATTTTAGAGCACTTCATGCTTCTTCACCAGACAAGCTTTATGGAGATGCTGACTTAATTTTACAGCAGGACTTGGCACCTGACCACACTGCCAAAAGTACCAAAACCTGGTTCAGTGACCGTGGGATTACTCTGCTGGATTGGCCAGCAAACTTGCCTGACTTAAACCCCATAGAGAATCTATGGGGCATTGCCAAGAGAAAGAAGAGAGACATGAGACCGAACAATGTAGAAGAGCTGAAGGCCGCTATTGAAGCATCCTGGTCTTCCATAACACCTCAACAGTGCCACAGGCTGATAGAATCCATGCGACGCCGCATTGAGGCAGTCATTCATGCAAAAGGGGCCCAAACCAAGTACTGAGTACATATGCATGATTATACTTTTCAGAGGGCCGACATTTCTGTATTTAAAATCCTTTTTTTATTGATTTTATGTAATATTCCAATTTTCTGTGATTTTGGATTTGGGGTTTTCTTAAGCTGTAAACCACAATCATCAAAGTTATAACCAATAAAGGCTTGAAATATCTCACTTTGCATGTAATGAGTCTACATAATATATTAGTTTCACCTTTTAAGTTGAATTTCTGAAATAAATAAACTTTTGCATTATATTCTAATTTTCTGAGTTTCACCTGTACATACCTCCCAACTTCTTCGTGAGGGATTCAGGACTCCTGTGTGTCAAAGCCACGCACGTTCCCAAAAAGGGGGCATTCCTGAAAAGGGGGCATTCCAAAAAAGGGAGCATAGCTGTGCCAAACGTGCTGGGGGCGTAGGTTCTTGGACCCTCTCCAAAAGGAGAAGGGCACCGTTACTCCCCCTACCCCTCAGAGCCAAAAGGCCTATTGATGGGAAAAAGGGACTGTGGGTCCCTCCTTGCCGAAGCGCAGAGGGACCCTCAGGTATCCCCAAGGTTGGCCGAAGCTTCCCCCTGGGAATCGAAACAGCCTCTGGCCCCCCCCCCCCAAAAGGAGAGAGCCTCAGCAACTAGGGGAGAGGGCGGCCCATAAGGGTCTCACCTAAACCCCAACAAAGAACCGTGATGTGACTTACAGAAAAAACATAAATAAGTGCTGTATAGTGCAAAATAGTGCAAAACACGTGTATAAATAAATAAGCCCCTTCGCAGTAATGCCATGATCACAGGCCACGCCTCCAACACTCGCTCTGTGAGCTGCTGGCATGCCCTTAGTCCCTTCTTTCTCCTGTGGATAGTCGCTGTGCGCATGTGCACAGAGTCTACTCACTGCTATGAGTGACAGGAGGAGTAGAGTGACAGAAGGACTCCCAACTGCCCCTCCCCCCACCTTGGGACACTGTGACAGTTGGGAGGTATGTATATATGGCCCATCCAGGTCTTCATGGGCCATATTTGAATGATCCCCTCCCTTACGGAACTTTGCCTATGTGACAAAGCCCCTTCACATTGACATTCCACCTCACTGGTCTTGAGATAGGAACAAGATGTGGGAATGAAGAACTAGTATTTTGGCATTTGCTCTGGGCTTATTCTGCTTGTTAGTAGGAGAGTGTATCGGCAGAACATCCCCCGTATATCTCCCAGAATATGAATGTTTGGGCTTACCCTAGAAAGAAAAATGTAAACAAACATCTATACAAAAATATATTCAAACTGTATATAAGACCATGCAGCAGAATAGCAGGATTCACACCATACCAGACATCAGGCCCCTCCCCATCCACATATCACCGGATACCACAGGATGTTCACAGGGTTCTATCTCACTGTTTCTATTACCCCTTGATGTGCCACTTATATCTGATGTCCATTTGGGAGTGAATCCTGCTATTTTGTTGTTTGCTTGTATATACCTTTTATGTTTTATTTGACCCATTTAGTCTATTAAATTTGTACTGATTTGACACAATACACTATCAGCATCCTAGGCCTACTTCAGGTTGGATCACTATTGGGACAGAACTTGCTTTTTCTGAATCCTGCTTCTGCCAAAAAAACGCATGTGAAGAGTTACTGAGCTGCTAGAACTAGTGCGCACCCAGGAGAGGATCTACAACACAATTTTTGCATGTGAAGAGCTGCCCAGAAAGGAAAAAGATACACACATTCATTCACAAATTTGCATATGCAGTCACCTAAGTGCGTTGCATACGCAGAAATCAAGAACCATCGACCACCATTGACAATACCGGTTGACCCATGCCTACATAGGGCTTATGCGGCTGCAGTCGCAGCGGCCATCGCTGCTGGCGTCAGATGTCCTACCCGAAAACGGCCATGACATGCCTGCATTTTCCCAGTCACTCCCCACAAATGCCATGTAACCTACCACTAACGATCACTTCCTGGCAATCGCTATGTGATTGCACTTTGCTGGGCCTCTGCGCATGCACAATGTGGACCCAGCACATGTTCAGTCTTCCGATAATTGGCCGATTTGCGATTTTGCTAAATTGAAACTGAAGCGAAATAAGACCCCTATTATCATTTACATATGTATTGTAAGCGCCCTGGAAGATCCACCATACCATCTCTGGAGAATACCTAGGAGGCATATATAAAAGGGATAAAAAAAACTTTTATACACAGTTATTTAAGTTTGTAATGTGTAAGCACACCTAAAAAGGGAGCTGATCTCATTTCCTCATCTTATGTGCGGTACTGTATGTTTCCTGGTTGGGCTCTATTCCTCGTCTTACTACCCTGCTTATCCCTTGGTGGACATTTATGTGTTATTGATGTACTGTATGACATGTTGTGTTTTTATGTTGAGAACAACTTATAACATCTGGGTAAATCAAATTTGTAAGTGGAGAATCTCTACTGAAGTCACACTGGGGTATACAGAAGTGCCTTCTTTTGTAAATGATTTTTTTACACATAATGTTGTCAGGTTGGCTAGTATTGTCTGTTATTGCATTTCATCAGTGTATATACATTATACTGTCAATGTGTATTTTATCTCTCCCAAGTAGCTGACCCTCTTCCAAACTGTACTGGAAGAATCCCCATGGTGTATGGTCAATCTCATTTGCATTGAAAGGTACCCATTTTCTTATGGTTGACATCACCAGACTGGTACATTCTGTACCTGATAGTGGGGAGAGGGGGATTGTTTATGGATCATAAAGGTTACTGTTCAAGGCAATTTTTTGAAGGACCCAATCCATGTCCCCGAACAGGACCTTCTACATCCATAGGGGTGGTACCCTGGGAAAATGGGGATAAACAGGAAATCTGTGAGGACCCAGAGTGTTGGTGTAATGAGCCAGAGAGACTGAAGTTGCCCATGGCAACAAATCAGTGGCTATGTATAATTTTATAGAATGCACTTGATAAATGTTACCACAAAGCTGATTGGTTGCCATGGGCAACTTCTCCACTGGCACACTTCTTCACTCTTTTCACTGCTTCGTGAATAGAAGCATTGGCTTGGAATCTTCAGCTTATGCCAAGTGCAGCAAGAAGGAATGAGGTAACAGGAACTAGGTAGCGGTAAGGTGCTGAAGAACTAGTGCTAATAGAGGAGGTCCTGAATTCCCATTACACTGCATCACTCCAACACAGCACTCCATAGGCCTTATGGATTTCAAAGTACCCCCATGGATGGGACAGACTGATCCCTTGTTCCTAGCATGCTAGGTTGAGGGACCAGGAATCAAGCAGCCGGGAAAAGTAAGTCACACTTCTGGAGTTGACCTTCCCACAATGAGCCATCACTCAGTGGCTTCACTTTCAGCAGTACTTTCCCTGTTCAAAGAGGGTAAACATAAAACCATTACTGACTGTAAGTTGCATAATAAAGGATTCAGTGATAGAGGCAAGATTGGCAAGGCGGTAAGCAGTGCTGCAAGTATGGCGGTACGGGGTGGTACTGAGTACCAGTAAGAAATTGACAGCCGGTACGCAGTACCAATGGCCCGACCACCTTGCTTGCAAGGTGCTGGTTTGTCAGCCAATCAGATCCCGTGGACCGGCAGCAGCGGCTCCTGACTGGTTGCCGGACTGCAAGCTTTGATTGGCTCATGAACTGGCGCCTAATTTGAGATACACTCCGCCGCTGCCGGAGACCAAACTGAGGGTCAGGAGAGTTGCATGCTGTGCTCTCCTCCCCTCAGACACACACAGCAGCAGCAGCAGTAGTAGTAGTAGTAGTAGTGGTGAGCAGCACTATTGGGGCATGTGTGTACCTGGCACTGTGGGAGTATGTGTGCACCTGGCTGGCACTGTGGGGGCATATCTGTGACTGTGGGGGCATATATCTGACACTGAGGGGGCATATTTGTATTTAGCACTGTGGGGGCATAATTGTATCTGGCACTGTGGGGGCATATGTGTATCTGGCACTGTGGGGGCATATCTGGCAATGTGGGGCATATCTGGCAATGTGGGGGCATATGCGTATCTAGCACTGTGGGGGCATATGTGTATCTGGCGCTGCACTACTGGGGGCATATGTGTATCTGGCACTATTGAGAGCATATGTGTATCTGGCACAATTGGGGGCATATGTGTATCTGGCGCTGCACTACTGGGGGCATATGTGTATCTGGCACTATTGAGAGCATATGTGTATCTGGCACAATTGGGGGCATATGTGTATCTGGCACTGCACTATTGGATCATATGTGTATCTGGCCCCCCATATTTGTATCATTCCCCATTTCCTTTGTACACGCTCAATGTGGCATGTGGCCACCCCCATTTTTTGGCATCCTCACCTTTGGCACGTGCACACAGTACCACTAAGACATTTTTTCTACTTGAACCACCGGCGGTAAGGCACACATAAACCCAGCAATCACACAGTGTCCCCAAGTAAGGACTTCTCTGCCAATAACATCACTGAAACCAGCTAGCTCTTGTACAGCCATTCAGGCAAGTACCCAAGAACTGTTAGGACGTAGCAGGTGTATTGATACTTGCTGGTATTTCTGTGTACAGTGGTTACATTGTTAGTCATTGTGGTTATGGCTTACACTGTTACCTTGGATGCTGTGTAGTAAGGGTATCATTGTACCTTTGCTGTAACTCGTCTCCTGTGTGATCACTGAACCTATAAGTACCAGGTTACAATGCTACAATAAACATTTGTCTTTGTCAACACACGTCTGACTAATGGGCAGACAAAAAGTCATGCATAAACCCGACAACCTCAAAGTCTCCACACCTTGAAAGGCCTGGCTCAGTTCTGAATGGCCCTGTGTCCTATTTCCCCTGGATGTCGGGTACCAGGGTGATAAATGTAAAATATAGGGGCCCATTATTCAATAAATATTTGTGTCCATTTTAAGGGTTTTTTTCTGTACATATTTAGTATCATGCAAACATATAACAGAAGGACTGCAACAGATATTGCAATGAAAATTGTGTTTCTCATACGTCCTAGAGGATGCTGGGGTCCACTTCAGTACCATGGGGTATAGACGGTTCCGCAGGAGCCATGGGCACTTTAAGACTTTTCAAGGGTGTGAACTGGCTCCTCCCTCTATGCCCCTCCTCCAGACCTCAGTTTTAGAAATGTGCCCAGGCAGACTGGATGCTCTCCATGGGAGCTCTACTGAGTTTCTCTGAAAAGACTTATGTTAGGTTTTTTATTTTCAGGGAGAACTGCTGGCAACAGTCTCCCTGCTTCGTGGGACTGAGGGGGCAGAAGTAGGAACCAACTTCCTAAACAGTTTCATGACTCTGCTTCTGGCTGACAGGACACCATTAGCTCCTGAAGGGAACTGAATGCTAGCCGTGCCTAGATGCTCACTCCCACAGCACGCCGTCACCCCCCTCACAGAGCCAGAAGTCAGAAGACAGGTGAGTGTCTGGTGGGAGCGCAGCGCGCCATGTTGCCCACACATACACAGGCACTGCAAATCCTATCTGTGTCCCTCTGACAGATTTTAAGATACTCCTAACGTTAGGTCATATTAAAGACGCTGCTGCGTACGTACCAGAAACCATGAAATATATTGGTTTCTTGGGATCAAGAACCGCTACCACGGCAGTATCGGCTCGGAGGGCGTTGTGGATTCGCCAGTGGAATGCTGATGCAGATTCCAAAAGAAATATGGAGGCTCTCCCATATAAAGGTGAGGCCTTGTTTGGTGATGGGCTGGATGCGTTAGTCTCGGCGGCTACCGCAGGTAAGTCGACATTCTTGCCTTATGCTCCTATACCGGCAAAAAAGACACATCACTCTCACATACAGTCCTTTCGGCCCAACAAATACAAAAAGGCCAAAGGTTCCCCCTTTTTTGTAGGTAGGGGAAGGGGAAAAGGAAAGAAATCCGCAGCGTCTCCCGGATCGCAGGAGCAGAAGTCCACCCCTGCTTCTGCCAAATCTGCAGCATAACGCTGGGGCTCCCTTGCGGGAGTCCGCTCGGGTGGAAGCACGTCTGAAACTTTTCAGCCAAATCTGGATTCAGTCTAGCCTGGACCAGTGGGTCTTACAAATAGTGTCCCATGGGTACAAACTAGAGTTTCAAGACTTCCCCCCCATGCCGATTTTTCAAATCGACCTTGCCAGCTTCTCTTCCAGGAAGAGAGGCAGTAACAACGGCAATTCAAAAATGATGTCAGGATCAGGTCATTGTCCTGGTACCCTTGGCACAGTAAAGAGAAGGTTTTTTATTCACGACTCTTCGTAGTTCCGAAGCCGGACGGCTCGGTCAGACCGATTTTAAACCTGAAAAATATGAATCTCTACCTGAAAAGGTTCAAGTTCAAGATGGAATCCCTGAGGGTAGTGATTTCCAGTCTGGAAGAGGGGGACTTCATGGTGTCAGTAGATATAAAAGATGCTTAATTGCATGTTCCCATTTATCCTCCTCACCAAGCTTATCTGAGATTCGCAGTACAGGATTGCCATTACTAGTTTCAGACGTTGCCGTTCGGACTCTCCACGGCACAGAGAGTGTTCACCAAGGTGATGGCGGAGATGATGGTCCTTCTTCGTTAAAAAGTAGTCAATATAATTCCTTATCTGGACGATCTCCTGATAAAAGCGAGATCCAGGGAACAGTTGGTGCAGAACATCGCACTCTCCCTGTCAATACTCCAACAACACGGTTGGATCACAAATTTTCCAAAGTCGCAGTTGGAACCGACAACAAGATTGTCCTTTTTAGGGATGATTCTGGACACAGAAGTACGGAGAGTATTTCTTCCAGTGGAAAAGGCTCTGGAAATCCAGAAAATGGTCAAACAAATATTGAAACCAACAAGCGTGTCGATCCATCAATGCATTCGGTTGTTGGGGAAAATGGTAGCGGCCTACGAGGCCATACAGTTTGGCCGATTTCATGCCAGAGTATTCCAGTGGGACCTGTTGGACAAGTGGTCCGGATCCCACCTACACATGCACCGGAAAAGAATCCTGTCCCCCAAAGCCAGGATTTCGCTCCCGTGGTGGCTACACAGTTCTCACCTACTAGAGGGACGCAGGTTAGGGATTCACGACTGGGTCCTAATAACCACGGATGCAAGTCTCCGAGGCTGGGGAGCTGTCACACAGGGGGAAAGTTTCCAAGGAAAATGGTCAAGTCAGGAAGCCTGCCTTCACATAAACGTTCTGGAATTGATAGCCATTTACAACGGCCTTCTACAAGCGGTACATCTTCTTCAAGATCCCGTGCAGATCCAGTCGGACAATGTAATAGCAGTCACAGAAATAAACAGGCAAGGCGGAAGGAAAAGCAGAGCGGCAATGGCAGAGGTGACAAGGATTCTCCTCTGGGCAGAAAGACATGTTAGAGCTCTGTCAGCAATTTTCATTCTGGGAGTGGACAACTGGGAAGCAGACTTCCTCAGCAGACACGATCTCCATCCAGGAGAGTGGGGCCTCCACCAAGAAGTCTTCACAGAGGTGACAAGTCTTTGGGGAGTTCCTCAAGTAAACATGATGGCATCTCGTCTAAACAAGAAGCTTCAGAGATATTGTTCCAGGTCGAGAGACCCTCAAGCAATAGCAGTGGATGCACTGGTGACCCAGTGGGTGTTTCGGTCGGTATATGTTTTCCCTTCACTTCCACTGATTCCAAAAGTTCTCAAAATAATAATAAGAACAAGAGTTTGAGCAGTCTTCATTGCCCCAGACTGGCCAAGGAGGGCTTGGTATCCAGATCTTCAGGAGTTGCTCATAGAATATCCTCGGCCTCTTCCTTCTCGAGAGGACCTACTACAGCATGGGCCGTGTGTGTATCAAGACTTACCGTGGCTACGTTTGACGGCATGGCTGTTGAGCGTCAGATCCTAGCCCGAATGGGTATTCCCAAAGAAGTCATCCCCACTCTTATTCAGGCCAGGAAAGGAGTAACGTCTAAACATTACCACCGTATTTGGAGAAAATATGTGTCTTGGTGTGAATCCAAGAAGGCTCCTACAGAAGAGTTTGAGTTGGGACGTTTTCTCCATTTTCTGCAGGCTGGTGTGGATGCGGGCCTTAGATTGGGGTCAATCAAGGTCCAGATTTAGGCCTTATAAGTTTTCTTTCTAAAAACTATTGGCCTCCTTTCCAGAAGTTCAGACGTTCGTGAAAGGGGTTCTGTACATCCAGCCTCCATTTGTGCCTCCAGTGGCACCATGGGACCTTAATGTGGTGTTGCAGTTCCTTCAATCAGATTGGTTTGAACCTCTGCAGGAGACAGAATTGAAGTTTCCACATAAACCAACCTATTGTGGTGCCAGTAGCTACTGACATTTTCACTGAGTCACAGTCTCTAGATGTGGTTAGAGCTTTGAAGATTTATGTCGCAAGAACAGCTCGATTATGGAAAACAGAGGCTCTGTTTGTCCTGTATGCTCCCAGCAAGATTGGGTGTCCTGCTTCTAAGCAGACTATTGCGCGCTGGATCAGAGGGACAATTCAGCACGCTCATTCTACGACAGGCTTGCCGGTACCAAAGTCGGTGAAGGCCCATTCTACGAGGAAAGTGGGCTCATCCTGGGCGGCTGCCCGGGGCGTCTCGGCTTTACAACTTTGCCGAGCAGCTACTTGGTCAGGGTCAAACACATTTGCTAAATTTTATAAGTTTGACACCTTGGCCGATGAGGACCTCAAGTTCGGTCAATCAGTACTGCAGGGTCATCCGCACTCTCCCGCCCATACTGGAGCTTTGGTATAACCCCATGGTACTGAAGTGGACCCCAGCATCCTCTAGGACGTATGAGAAAATAGGATTTTAATACCTACCGGTAAATCCTTTTCTCCTAGTCCGTAGAGGATGCTGGGCACCCGACCCAGTGCGTACTTTACCTGCAGTTTGTTCTTTATAGTTACACAAGTTGTGTTTCATTTGTTTTCAGCATGTTGCTGTAAATGGTTCATGCCTGTTGGCATGTGTCATGTTGAATGCCATGTTGTGCGGCATGGTTGAGGTGTGAGCTGGTATGAATCTCACCATTAGTATAAAAGTAAATCCTTTCCCCAAAATGTCCGTCTCCCTGGGCACAGTTCCGTTAACTGAGGTCTGAAGGAGGGGCGTAGAGGGAGGAGCCAGTTCACACCCTTGAAAAGTCTTAAAGTGCCCATGGCTCCTGCGGAACCGTCTATACCCCATGGTACTGAAGTGGACCCCAGCATCCTCTACGGACTAGGAGAAAAGGATTTACCGGTAGGTATTAAAATCCTATTTTTTACCGCATTTCAACTTTAGTACATCGCGTCCCATATGATAAACTTAGAAAGTAGCATATGAGTGTACTTTCTGAAACCTAACATTAGAAGAGGAGGTGAGGCCCTTAAGCAGTGGGGCCAGGGGCATCTCTAGAGAGGAGGGGACCCGTGTGCAAACTCCGTGTATGGGCCCCCTCCTCTCCCGTAGCCGTCGCGCAGCTGCTAGCGCTCTGAGTGCTGTAGACTCTGGCACAGTGCCAGAGTCAGAAATACATTGGGGGTATGAAAGACTATATACATACATATAATAGAAATCCAGAGGTCTTAGTTACATACAGTTTGCAAACGTATGATAAGCCACCAGGCCCCTGGTGGCTTATCATACGTTTGCAAACTGTATTGCAAACTGTATGTAACTAAGACCTCTGGATTTCTATTTTATATATATATATATATATATATATATATATATATATAGTCTTTCATGTCTTGGTACAGGTACAGCTCGGTGTGCTGGGGGATACCAGGGGTTTATCCCCAATGTATTTCTAGCTCAGACTACCTCCTCCCTTTCATGCACCTGAACTGTATTTCCTAATTGATTTGAGCAACTTACATTTTGTTCTGTTAGTATGACAGTGCCAGAGTCTACAGCGCATGCGCAGGACTCCAAAAAATGTCCACCGCACAATTTTTTTGGAGTCCTGTGCATGCGCTGTAGACTCTCTAGTCTCAGTGGTCAGTGCGCTAGCAGCATCGCGACGGCTACAGGAGAGGAGGAGGCCACACACGGTCAGCGATGGACTCCGGAAAGGTAAGTATAGGAGAAATGTGTGCAGTGTGTGCGGCGTGCCCCCCCCCCCGGGACTCAGGGGCCCATGTGCACTGCACACACTGCACTAATTATAGAAACGCCAATGAGTGGGGCCCATTGGGGATTTCCCCTGTACCCCTGTTATGAAGTCACCTTATTGTCCCTCAGTACACGTCTTTTTGAAGGGATTTTCTTTCTGTATGTTTGTGCTCATCTAATGTTTAAAACATGATAAAAAGAGCCCTTTAGGGTCCATAGGTGACAAACAGAAAAGCAAAATAAGTATACTATAACTTATCTGATTATGGAAATATTTTTTACAGACATCAATAACTAGTGCACCAACAAAGAATGTCAAAATGACAACAATGAGAAAGCCTAAGTAATACATGTGTTCCCATGGAGGGAGGGGTGTAAGGTAGACTTGTCATGTACACTTTGAGGAGACAGCCACTCTGTGCCTCATGCCTCAGTGATGTCGCTATTACATACTGAATTAAGTTGAGTGTTGGTTGTGTCCACATTTACTCTGTGCCAATGAGAGACCACTGTAATTCCCCCAAATTAAAATAAGTGCTCCAAAACAATGGTTTAAATTAGGCTGACCATACTATCCCTTTAAACTGGGACACTCACGAATTACACAGGTTCTGTGGCTGATTAAAACCAGGTAACATGTAGGCTTGAAATCAGCCAGACACGGAACCTGTGTAATTCATGAGTGTTCCAGTTTAAAGGCATACTTGCCTACCTGACCCTCTACATGAGGGAGAAAATGCTCTGTTCCTGGACTTTCCTGGTAATGTATGATTGCCATCACCTGTGGTGAGCTAGCTAGTTAATTGATAAGAAAGGTGTTTCACCACAGGTGATGGCAATCATACATTACCAGGAAAGTCCAGAGCATTTTCTCCCTCATGGAGAGGGTCAGGTAGGCAAGTATGTTTAAAGGGCAGAGGCGGAACTACCGCCAGTGCAAGCACTGCAGTGCCTTGCACTGGGGCCCGCCACTGTCAAGGGGCCCAAAGCTAGCACGGCATGTAAGGAGTCAAACTGACTCCTTACATGCCGCTGTGTGCTGCGGGCCACCGCCGCCCACAGAGGAGAGGAGCAGCAGGGACGCAGCGGCCATGGGGAGGGGGAGGAGAGGAGGAGGGAGCCGCAGCCAGAGCCGGCGCTTCCATTAGCCAGCTGTCTATGGGCGCTGAGGCCGGATGGGGCGGACCACTGTGACTGCCTATGAGAAAAAGAACGGGCGGGGGGAACAATTGGCAGACGCTTGCCTCACCAGGTCCGCTGGCTTCATGAACTGCGGCTCCCGAACGGGTGTCCCTCCAGCTGCTGCCCGCCGCATCTGCCCTGTGAATAAGAGCCTCCCTGTTGAACCCCTGTCAGCTGCTTCGGGCCGTTTCATCCTTGAAACGGAGCTCCACTCACCTGTTCCTGGATGCAGCATCTTGAAATCCCTACCTCCTGCTGCCTCCCGCCTCCCTGTTCTGCAGGTAACATCACTGGAGTCTGAGGGGTGAACAGGTTGAGCGCCACTACGTGAGGGACTGGGGCTACAAAGGAGACTGCGGGCGGCCCTCTTAATGCTGTTTCCTGTCTGAATGGATAATGGTCCCCTACTCCTGCAGCATACAATCTTATCTCCTTGTACTGGCCCCTATTATACTGTACATTTTGTTTTGTGACTGACTCTCTCTGCATCCACAGGTCTCCCTCCTCTGCAGCAATAAAGGTGCCCTCTCTGTAAGTTCAGGACTCCTGTTCCTTCACTGTAGCTGAGTTTGGATTTGAAGTGTTCATTTGGGATATATATATATATATATATATATATATATAGTGTCATAAGCGGCACTCCCGGTCTTAACTTATGACAGGTTGAGTCCCTGTATAGTGCAACGTTTCGATTTAATTTCATTCGTCGTTAGGATCTATGTCTATCTATCTGTCTATCTATCTATCAGTCTGTCTGCCGTAATGTATGAAAAAGGGACGCTGTCTGCCATAATGTGTAATAAGGGGTACTGTCTGCCGTAATGTGTAAAAAAGCGGACGCTGTCTGCCGTAATGTGTAAAAAAGCAGACGCTGTCTGCCGTAATGTGTAAAAATGGGACACTGTCTGCCGTAATGTGTAAAAAGGGGACGCTGTCTGTCGTAATGTGTAAAAAAGGGGACGCTGTCTGCCGTAATGTGTAAAAAAGGGGACGCTGTCTGCCGTTATGTGTAAAAACGGGACTCTGTCTGCCGTAATGTGTAAAAGGGGACACTGTCTGCCGTAATGTGTAAATAGGGGAATCTGTCCGCCGTAATGTGTAAATAGGGGAATCTGTCCGCCGTAAGGTGTGACAGGGGCTCTACCTGCTGTAGTGGTGCTACTGTGCGGCGTAATTTGAATAATGGAGACTACTGTGCACCGTTATATGAATTGGTATTCTTTTGTGGCCACACCCCTTCCCCATGAAGCCACGCCCCTATATTTTTGCCGCGCGCCCGCGGCGCGCACTGCCCCTATTTTGCTTAGAGGAGGGGCTGCGATGCCGTTGCACACAGCGCTAAAATGTCTATTTACGGCACTGTTGCTAGGTATCTATTTCCCTGGCCCTGAGCAGGTCCCCCTCACCAGATCCTTTCCATGGGTGACGGGGGGAGTACTTAGACGGGATGAGGGGGGGGAGGCCCGAAGCATCTTGTCGCACCTGGGCCTACCGCTCGCTAGTTCCGCCACTGTTAAAGGGCTAGTATGGACAGCCTATTCAAGTGTTTTCTAACTATGGGGATCATTCCGAGTTGATCGCTCGCTAGCTAGTTTTAGCAGCCGTGCACTGGGGAGTGTATTTTAGCTTAGCAGAAGTGCAAACGCATGTGCAGGCGAGCTCTGCAAAAACAGTTTGTGCAGTTTCAGAGTAGCTCTGAAACTACTCAGTGCTTGCGATCACTTCAGCCTATTCGTGTCCGGATTTAAAGTCATACACCCGCCCAGCAACTGCCCAGCCACCAGTGGCGGATCCAGGGGGGAAGGCACTCGGGCCCGTGCCCCCCCTGTTATTTCTGGTCTCCGTCCCCGTTCTCCCCCTGCGCCGCACAGGGAGATGACGGGCGCCCGCTGAGATTGTGTTACCAGCGGGCGCTCGTCTCCCTGCACAGCGGCAGCCGGAGGCAGGAGCTCAGTACTGAGCTCCGGCTTCCGGCGCTGTCACTGTGCGCTATGGGAGAGACGTCAGTCATGACGTCTCTCTCATAGTGCTGAGTGACTGAGGAGCGGACGCCCAGGGAGGAGGAGGACTGCAGCGGCGCGGGAACGGGGCTCGGTAAGTATGTTTTTTTCTTCCTTAATGCAGCGGGGGCATCTCCTGGGGGCAAACTACGGGGGACATTACTACTGGGGGGGCATCAACAAGGGGCATTACTACTGGGGGGGCAAACTACTGGGGGCATTATAACTGGGGGGCATCTACTGGGGGCATCACTACTGAGGGGTCATCTATTGGGGGCAGCTACTGGGGGACATTTTTACTGGGGGCCATCTACTGGGGGCATTACTACAGGGGGGTCATCTATTGGGGCAAACTCGTAGGGGGCATTATTACTGGGGGGTCATCTATTGGGGGCAGCTACTGGGGCATTATTACTGGGGGGCATCTACTGAGGGCATTACTACTGGGGGGTCATCTATTGGGGGCAGCTACTGGGGCATTATTACTGGGGGGCATCTACTCGGGGCATTACTACTGGGGGGGTCATCTATTGGGGGCAGCTACTGGGGGACATTTTTACTGGGGGGCATCTACTGGGGGCATTATTACTGGGGGGCATCTACTGGGGGCATTACTACTGGGAGGTCATCTATTGGGGGCAAACTCATAAGGGGCATTACTACTGGGGGCAAACTACTGGAGGACATTATTACTGGGGGGCATCTACTGGGGGCAAACTACTGGGGGACTATTACTGGGGGCCAACTACAAAGGTGCCAACTACTGGCGGCGTAACTACAGGGGCATTACTACTGGCGGCTTAACTACAGGGGCATTACTACTTGGGGGCTAAACTACAGGGGGGCCAAACTACTGGGGGCTTAACTACAGGGGCCAAACTACTGGGGGATAACTACAGGGGCCAAACTACTGGGGGCATTACTACTGAAGGCTAAGCTACAAGGGGGCATAACTACAGGGACTAAATTACAATGGGGCAAACTACAGGGGGGCATTACTACTGGTGGCTAAACTACTGGGGGCATTACCACTGGGAGGCTAAACTAAAGGGGGGGTAAACTACTGGGGTCATGACTGCAGGGGAATTACCACTGGGGGCATAATGACTGGGGGCATTACTACAGGCAACATTACTACTGGGGGCAATAAGGGCATTGCAAAAGGGGCACCACTACTTGGGGGTCTATATAAGGGGCACTACCAGTACAGTGGACATTGCATAATGAGCGCTACAACTGTGGGCATTGTATAAGAAGCGCCACCTCACATGCACCGAAGCCGCACGCAAATGTACTTGCCCCTTCCATGGTGCCCCCCCTATCATTTTCTTCTGGATCCGCCCCTGCCAGCCACGATTGCGTTTTTTCAGACACGCCTGCGTTTTTGCAAACACTCCCTGAAAACAGTCAGTTGACACCCAGAAATGCCCCCTTCCTGTCAATCTTCTTGCGGCCATCAGTGCAACTGAAAACTTCGCTAGAACCTGTGCAAAACAATAAATGGCTTTGTACCTGTATGTCGCGCATGCGCAGAAATGCCTATTTTTAGCCTGATCGCTGCGCTGCGAATAACGGCAGCTAGCGATCAACTCTGAATGACCCCCTATGTGTCAGTGAATAAAAATTAATATTGTATGCAACTGTCCGATGCTCAGTCTTTTATGTTATATAAACTGCCTCCCTCACAGAATTCATTTTTTTTAGAGATCACAGTAAACAGATCCATTCAAACCCATTCGAGAAGCCTTGAACACTAGTCACCTCTGCCACCGAAGTGGTTAATAAATGTCCTATACATATTACATATTACCGCAATACAAACACTTTAATGACATGCACTGTCACTGCAGAAACACAAACACCTATTATACCTATTGGCTCTTGCATTAATGTGTTGCCCATTCCTGAGGGAAAGTTGAGAGGCTGTACTGGACGCACAATGCCCATGTGTGATTTCATGCAGTATCCATTAGTGTGCCGTTGTGATTTTCAAATGTTTATGCCTTTTTATGTAATTTAGATCCTTTACAGCAATTATGTAATTATAGGCTAAAATAGAAAAAATGCAATCCCTTTCAAACTTCTTCAGGCTAACAAAGTAACAGTGCCCTCTACAGTACAGCGCAGATATTGCAACACACTTTAATATGATGGTATGCTACATGCATTGTGATACTTTTGCCTGTGTAGTATAATGTTTAGCATTTATTTACTTCCACTTGATATTTAAAATATTTTAAACTTGTAACCACAGCAGGATTTTGAGCACAAAGTTTTCAACTGCTTGCTATTTTACTTAGGCACAATGGGATAAGTTTTAAAGCAGGGTTCTTTAGTAAAAAAAAAATGGTACACATGATTAAATTATCCTAAAATGATACATATAAAATTAAATAGTGAATCACAGGAAAATATTGCAATTGTACCTTATCATCAAGGGACCATCTGCCGTAACCAGAACACTTTTTTCAGTGGTAAAGTTTTATGCACTTAACAAGAATTTTCTTAATATAAAACATTGCCATGCACATAACTGTATCATTGCAGAGCTGAAGTGATTGGATCATTTTGAAAGCCACCGTATGTTTGTGCAAGTGAATATTTCTTTATATATGTTACACTGAAGGGGGGGGAGGGGAAGGTTGATATGAATACCAATCGAAGGAATGCTGGCGGTCACACCGGCATCCTGACACTGAAGATCCCGGCGTCGGAGGCGGTAGTTATTTTTAACCTCACCTAACTCTAACCCTCCGGGGGTGGTGGCTAGGGCTAACCCTTTTGTGTGATGGTTAGGGCTAACCCCCCCCCCCCCATCCCACCCCCCTTCCCCAGTGCCTATCCCTAACCCCCCTACTGTCTAAAAAGAAAACCATATGAGTGCGTTGTCAACGGCAGCCGGTATAGGGGTGGTCAGACCCCTGTAATTGGTAAAAGGGAGAAGTAAGATACTGGCGCTGGCAGTTGTTAAAAAAAGTTAAAAAGGACGTTTCACAGTAAATAAAAATATATAACAATCTGATATCTCTATCACTGTTGATAACTCAGCAGTCACCCCTACCCCACAAGCTCGCTGCCTAGGTGTCATTCTAGACTCTGAACTGTCCTTTGTTACCCACATTCAATCTGTCTCAAGATCATGTTACATACATCTAAGAAACATATCCAAAATACGCCCTTATCTTACACAAGACACAGCAAAAACTCTAATCCATGCTCTCATTATCTCCCGCATTGATTATTGTAATAGTCTCCTGACCGGTCTTCCCAAACATAGGCTCTCACCACTACAATCCATTTTGAATGCAGCTGCGAGGCTAATCTTCCTTGCCAGACGTTCATCGTCTGCAGACCCGCTCTGTCAGTCCCTCCATTGGTTACCGGTATTCTACCGTATTAAATATAAAATACTTTTACTCACATACAAGGCTATTAACCAAACTGCACCAACATACATCTCTTCACTCATCTCAAAATATCTCCCTACCCGACCTCTCCGCTCTGCACAAGATCTGCGTCTCTCATCCACACGTATTACTTGTTCACACTCAAAATTACAGGACTTTATCCGGGCTTCACCCACTCTGTGAAATACCCTCCCACGCACAGTAAGACTCGCCTCTAGTCTCCAAACCTTTAAATGTTCCCTGAAAACTCACCTCTTCAGACAAGCCTATCAAATTCCAGACCCACCAACATAACCTTCAGTGCTTCCCTATCTAATTACATCCTCTATAGAGTATTCATAACATCACATATCTTGTCTTTCTTTAGTCTCACACCCTCCTGACACTTGGATAACTTTGTGGGGTATCATCATACAACCCATTAAGAACCTAGCAATCTGGTGGACCATTATGCAATAGGTAGCATCTATCCTTGTGTATCTATGCCTATTTCCCTATAGATTGTAAGCTTGCGAGCAGGGCCTTCCTACCTCTGTCTGTCTGTTTTTACTAGAGATGAGCGCCTGAAATTTTTCGGGTTTTGTGTTTTGGTTTTGGGTTCGGTTCCGCGGCCGTGTTTTGGGTTCGAACGCGTTTTGGCAAAACCTCACCGAATTATTTTTGTCGGATTCGGGTGTGTTTTGGATTCGGGTGTTTTTTTCCAAAAACACTAAAAAACAGCTTAAATCATAGAATTTGGGGGTCATTTTGATCCCAAAGTATTATTAACCTCAAAAACCATAATTTACACTCATTTTCAGTCTATTCTGAATACCTCACACCTCACAATATTATTTTTAGTCCTAAAATTTGCACCGAGGTCGCTGTGTGAGTAAGATAAGCGACCCTAGTGGCCGACACAAACACCGGGCCCATCTAGGAGTGGCACTGCAGTGTCACGCAGGATGTCCCTTCCAAAAAACCCTCCCCAAACAGCACATGACGCAAAGAAAAAAAGAGGCGCAATGAGGTAGCTGTGTGAGTAAGATTAGCGACCCTAGTGGCCGACACAAACACCGGGCCCATCTAGGAGTGGCACTGCAGTGTCACGCAGGATGGCCCTTCCAAAAAACCCTCCCCAAACAGCACATGACGCAAAGAAAAAAAGAGGCGCAATGAGGTAGCTGTGTGAGTAAGATTAGCGACCCTAGTGGCCGACACAAACACCGGGCCCATCTAGGAGTGGCACTGCAGTGTCACGCAGGATGGCCCTTCCAAAAAACCCTCCCCAAACAGCACATGACGCAAAGAAAAAAAGAGGCGCAATGAGGTAGCTGACTGTGTGAGTAAGATTAGCGACCCTAGTGGCCGACACAAACACCGGGCCCATCTAGGAGTGGCACTGCAGTGTCACGCAGGATGTCCCTTCCAAAAAACCCTCCCCAAACAGCACATGACGCAAAGAAAAAAAGAGGCGCAATGAGGTAGCTGTGTGAGAAAGATTAGCGACCCTAGTGGCCGACACAAACACCGGGCCCATCTAGGAGTGGCACTGCAGTGTCACGCAGGATGTCCCTTCCAAAAAACCCTCCCCAAACAGCACATGACGCAAAGAAAAAAAGAGGCGCAATGAGGTAGCTGTGTGAGTAAGATTAGCGACCCTAGTGGCCGACACAAACACCGGGCACATCTAGGAGTGGCACTGCAGTGTCACGCAGGATGTCCCTTCCAAAAAACCCTCCCCAAACAGCACATGACGCAAAGAAAAAAAGAGGCGCAATGAGGTAGCTGTGTGAGTAAGATTAGCGACCTTAGTGGCCGACACAAACACCGGGCCCATCTAGGAGTGGCACTGCAGTGTCACGCAGGATGTCCCTTCCAAAAAACCCTCCCCAATCAGCACATGATGCAAAGAAAAAGAAAAGAAAAAAGAGGTGCAAGATGGAATTGTCCTTGGGCCCTCCCACCCACCCTTATGTTGTATAAACAAAACAGGACATGCACACTTTAACCAACCCATCATTTCAGTGACAGGGTCTGCCACACGACTGTGACTGATATGACGGGTTGGTTTGGACCCCCCCCCAAAAAAGAAGCAATTAATCTCTCCTTGCACAAACTGGCTCTACAGAGGCAAGATGTCCACCTCATCTTCACCCTCCGATATATCACCGTGTACATCCCCCTCCTCACAGATTATCAATTCGTCCCCACTGGAATCCACCATCTCAGCTCCCTGTGTACTTTGTGGAGGCAATTGCTGCTGGTCAATGTCTCCGCGGAGGAATTAGAGATGAGCGCCTGAAATTTTTCGGGTTTTGTGTTTTGGTTTTGGGTTCGGTTCCGCGGCCGTGTTTTGGGTTCGAACGCGTTTTGGCAAAACCTCACCGAATTTTTTTTGTCGGATTCGGGTGTGTTTTGGATTCGGGTGTTTTTTTCAAAAAACACTAAAAAACAGCTTAAATCATAGAATTTGGGGGTCATTTTGATCCCAAAGTATTATTAACCTCAAAAACCATAATTTACACTCATTTTCAGTCTATTCTGAATACCTCACACCTCACAATATTATTTTTAGTCCTAAAATTTGCACCGAGGTCGCTGTGTGAGTAAGATAAGCGACCCTAGTGGCCGACACAAACACCGGGCCCATCTAGGAGTGGCACTGCAGTGTCACGCAGGATGTCCCTTCCAAAAAACCCTCCCCAAACAGCACATGACGCAAAGAAAAAAAGAGGCGCAATGAGGTAGCTGTGTGAGTAAGATTAGCGACCCTAGTGGCCGACACAAACACCGGGCCCATCTAGGAGTGGCACTGCAGTGTCACGCAGGATGGCCCTTCCAAAAAACCCTCCCCAAACAGCACATGACGCAAAGAAAAAAAGAGGCGCAATGAGGTAGCTGACTGTGTGAGTAAGATTAGCGACCCTAGTGGCCGACACAAACACCGGGCACATCTAGGAGTGGCACTGCAGTGTCACGCAGGATGTCCCTTCCAAAAAACCCTCCCCAAACAGCACATGACGCAAAGAAAAAAAGAGGCGCAATGAGGTAGCTGTGTGAGTAAGATTAGCGACCCTAGTGGCCGACACAAACACCGGGCCCATCTAGGAGTGGCACTGCAGTGTCACGCAGGGTGTCCCTTCCAAAAAACCCACCCCAATCAGCACATGATGCAAAGAAAAAGAAAAGAAAAAAGAGGTGCAAGATGGAATTATCCTTGGGCCCTCCCACCCACCCTTATGTTGTATAAACAAAACAGGACATGCACACTTTAACCAACCCATCATTTCAGTGACAGGGTCTGCCACACGACTGTGACTGATATGACGGGTTGGTTTGGACCCCCCCCAAAAAAGAAGCAATTAATCTCTCCTTGCACAAACTGGCTCTACAGAGGCAAGATGTCCACCTCATCTTCACCCTCCGATATATCACCGTGTACATCCCCCTCCTCACAGATTATCAATTCGTCCCCACTGGAATCCACCATCTCAGCTCCCTGTGTACTTTGTGGAGGCAATTGCTGCTGGTCAATGTCTCCGCGGAGGAATTGATTATAATTCATTTTAATGAACATCATCTTCTCCACATTTTCTGGATGTAACCTCGTACGCCGATTGCTGACAAGGTGAGCGGCGGCACTAAACACTCTTTCGGAGTACACACTTGTGGGAGGGCAACTTAGGTAGAATAAAGCCAGTTTGTGCAAGGGCCTCCAAATTGCCTCTTTTTCCTGCCAGTATAAGTACGGACTGTGTGACGTGCCTACTTGGATGCGGTCACTCATATAATCCTCCACCATTCTATCAATGTTGAGAGAATCATATGCAGTGACAGTAGACGACATGTCCGTAATTGTTGTCAGGTCCTTCAGTCCGGACCAGATGTCAGCATCAGCAGTCGCTCCAGACTGCCCTGCATCACCGCCAGCGGGTGGGCTCGGAATTCTGAGCCTTTTCCTCGCACCCCCAGTTGCGGGAGAATGTGAAGGAGGAGATGTTGACAGGTCGCGTTCCGCTTGACTTGACAATTTTGTCACCAGCAGGTCTTTCAACCCCAGCAGACCTGTGTCTGCCGGAAAGAGAGATCCAAGGTAGGCTTTAAATCTAGGATCGAGCACGGTGGCCAAAATGTAGTGCTCTGATTTCAACAGATTGACCACCCGTGAATCCTTGTTAAGCGAATTAAGGGCTGCATCCACAAGTCCCACATGCCTAGCGGAATCGCTCCGTGTTAGCTCCTCCTTCAATGCCTCCAGCTTCTTCTGCAAAAGCCTGATGAGGGGAATGACCTGACTCAGGCTGGCAGTGTCTGAACTGACTTCACGTGTGGCAAGTTCAAAGGGCATCAGAACCTTGCACAACGTTGAAATCATTCTCCACTGCACTTGAGACAGGTGCATTCCACCTACTATATCGTGCTCAATTGTATAGGCTTGAATGGCCTTTTGCTGCTCCTCCAACCTCTGAAGCATATAGAGAGTTGAATTCCACCTCGTTACCACTTCTTGCTTCAGATGATGGCAGGGCAGGTTCAGTAGTTTTTGGTGGTGCTCCAGTTTTCTGTACGTGGTGCCTGTACGCCGAAAGTGTCCCACAATTCTTCTGGCCACAGACAGCATCTCTTGCACGGCCCTGTCGTTTTTTAAAAAATTCTGCACCACCAAATTCAAGGTATGTGCAAAACATGGGACGTGCTGGAATTGGCCCAGATTTAATGCACACACAATATTGCTGGCGTTGTCCGATGCCACAAATCCACAGGAGAGTCCAATTGGGGTAAGCCATTCCGCGATGATCTTCCTCAGTTGCCGTAAGAGGTTTTCAGCTGTGTGCGTATTCTGGAAAGCGGTGATACAAAGCGTAGCCTGCCTAGGAAAGAGTTGGCGTTTGCGAGATGCTGCTACTGGTGCCGCCGCTGCTGTTCTTGCGGCGGGAGTCCATACATCTACCCAGTGGGCTGTCACAGTCATATAGTCCTGACCCTGCCCTGCTCCACTTGTCCACATGTCCGTGGTTAAGTGGACATTGGGTACAGCTGCATTTTTTAGGACACTGGTGACTCTTTTTCTGAGGTCTGTGTACATTTTCGGTATCGCCTGCCTAGAGAAATGGAACCTAGATGGTATTTGGTACCGGGGACACAGTACCTCCAACAAGTCTCTAGTTGGCTCTGCAGTAATGATGGATACCGGAACCACGTTTCTCACCACCCAGGATGCCAAGGCCTCAGTTATCCGCTTTGCAGTAGGATGACTGCTGTGATATTTCATCTTCCTCGCAAAGGACTGTTGAACAGTCAATTGCTTACTGGAAGTAGTACAAGTGGGCTTACGACTTCCCCTCTGGGATGACCATCGACTCCCAGCGGCAACAACAGCAGCGCCAGCAGCAGTAGGCGTTACACGCAAGGATGCATCGGAGGAATCCCAGGCAGGAGAGGACTCGTCAGACTTGCCAGTGACATGGCCTGCAGGACTATTGGCATTCCTGGGGAAGGAGGAAATTGACACTGAGGGAGTTGGTGGGGTGGTTTGCGTGAGCTTGGTTACAAGAGGAAGGGATTTACTGGTCAGTGGACTGCTTCCGCTGTCACCCAAAGTTTTTGAACTTGTCACTGACTTATTATGAATGCGCTGCAGGTGACGTATAAGGGAGGATGTTCCGAGGTGGTTAACGTCCTTACCCCTACTTATTACAGCTTGACAAAGGGAACACACGGCTTGACACCTGTTGTCCGCATTTGTGGTGAAATACCTCCACACCGAAGAGCTGATTTTTTTGGTATTTTCACCTGGCATGTCAACGGCCATATTCCTCCCACGGACAACAGGTGTCTCCCCGGGTGCCTGACTTAAACAAACCACCTCACCATCAGAATCCTCCTGGTCAATTTCCTCCCCAGCGCCAGCAACACCCATATCCTCCTCATCCTGGTGTACTTCAACACTGACATCTTCAATCTGACTATCAGGAACTGGACTGCGGGTGCTCCTTCCAGCACTTGCAGGGGGCATGCAAATAGTGGAAGGCGCATGCTCTTCACGTCCAGTGTTGGGAAGGTCAGGCATCGCAAACGACACAATTGGACTCTCCTTGTGGATTTGGGATTTCAAAGAACGCACAGTTCTTTGCGGTGCTTTTGCCAGCTTGAGTCTTTTCAGTTTTCTAGCGAGAGGCTGAGTGCTTCCATCCTCATGTGAAGCTGAACCACTAGCCATGAACATAGGCCAGGGCCTCAGCCGTTCCTTGCCACTCCGTGTGGTAAATGGCATATTGGCAAGTTTACGCTTCTCCTCCGACAATTTTATTTTAGGTTTTGGAGTCCTTTTTTTTCTGATATTTGGTGTTTTGGATTTGACATGCTCTGTACTATGACATTGGGCATCGGCCTTGGCAGACGACGTTGCTGGCATTTCATCGTCTCGGCCATGACTAGTGGCAGCAGCTTCAGCACGAGGTGGAAGTGGATCTTGATCTTTCCCTAATTTTGGAACCTCAACTTTTTTGTTCTCCATATTTTATAGGCAGAACTAAAAGGCACCTCAGGTAAACAATGGAGATGGATGGATTGGATACTAGTATACAATTATGGACGGACTGCCACGGTTAGGTGGTATAAAAAAACCACGGTTAGGTGGTATATATTATAATAATAATACAATTATGGATGGACGGACTGCCTGCCGACTGCCGACACAGAGGTAGCCACAGCCGTGAACTACCGCACTGTACACTGGTTGATAAAGAGATAGTAGTATACTCGTAACAATTAGGATGACACTATGACGGTATAAAGAATGAAAAAAAAACCACGGTTAGGTGGTAGGTATATAATAATAAATAATACAATTCTGGTCGGACGGACTGCCTGCCGTGTGCCGACACAGAGGTAGCCACAGCCGTGAACTACCGCACTGTACACTGGTTGATAAAGAGATAGTAGTATACTCGTAACAATTAGGATGACACTATGACGGTATAAAGAATGAAAAAAAAAACCACGGTTAGGTGGTAGGTATATAATAATAAATAATACAATTCTGGTCGGACGGACTGCCTGCCGTGTGCCGACACAGAGGTAGCCACAGCCGTGAACTACCGCACTGTACACTGGTTGATAAAGAGATAGTAGTATACTCGTAACAATTAGGATGACACTATGACGGTATAAAGAATGAAAAAAAAACCACGGTTAGGTGGTAGGTATATAATAATAAATAATACAATTCTGGTCGGACGGACTGCCTGCCGTGTGCCGACACAGAGGTAGCCACAGCCGTGAACTACCGCACTGTACACTGGTTGATAAAGAGATAGTAGTATACTCGTAACAATTAGGATGACACTATGACGGTATAAAGAATGAAAAAAAAACCACGGTTAGGTGGTAGGTATATAATAATAAATAATACAATTCTGGTCGGACGGACTGCCTGCCGTGTGCCGACACAGAGGTAGCCACAGCCGTGAACTACCGCACTGTACACTGGTTGATAAAGAGATAGTAGTATACTCGTAACAATTAGGATGACACTATGACGGTATAAAGAATGAAAAAAAAACCACGGTTAGGTGGTAGGTATATAATAATAAATAATACAATTCTGGTCGGACGGACTGCCTGCCGTGTGCCGACACAGAGGTAGCCACAGCCGTGAACTACCGCACTGTACACTGGTTGATAAAGAGATAGTAGTATACTCGTAACAATTAGGATGACACTATGACGGTATAAAGAATGAAAAAAAAAACCACGGTTAGGTGGTAGGTATATAATAATAAATAATACAATTCTGGTCGGACGGACTGCCTGCCGTGTGCCGACACAGAGGTAGCCACAGCCGTGAACTACCGCACTGTACACTGGTTGATAAAGAGATAGTAGTATACTCGTAACAATTAGGATGACACTATGACGGTATAAAGAATGAAAAAAAAAACCACGGTTAGGTGGTAGGTATATAATAATAAATAATACAATTCTGGTCGGACGGACTGCCTGCCGTGTGCCGACACAGAGGTAGCCACAGCCGTGAACTACCGCACTGTACACTGGTTGATAAAGAGATAGTAGTATACTCGTAACAATTAGGATGACACTATGACGGTATAAAGAATGAAAAAAAAACCACGGTTAGGTGGTAGGTATATAATAATAAATAATACAATTCTGGTCGGACGGACTGCCTGCCGTGTGCCGACACAGAGGTAGCCACAGCCGTGAACTACCGCACTGTACTGTGTCTGCTGCTAATATAGACTGGTTGATATTTAAAGAGATATTAGTAGTATACAACAATACTATACTGGTGGTCAGGCACTGGTCACCACTCCTGCAGCAAAAGTGTGCACTGTTAATTAATATAATTGTACTCCTGGCTCCTGCTAACAACCTGCAGTGCTCCCCAGTCTCCCCCACAATTAATTATAAGCTTTTAATTTATACATTGATGACTGTGCAGCACACTGGGCTGAGCTGAGTGCACACAGACTGAGTCACACTGTGTGACTGACTGTGCTGTGTATCGTTTTTTTTTTCAGGCAGAGAACGGATATAGCAGAGAGAAGTGAACGGATATATTATATTAAATAAAAGTTAACTAGCAACTGCACTGGTCACTGACTGTGGTAAACTAACTCTGTCTGCGACTCTGCACAATCTCTCTCTCTCTATCTAATCTATCTCTATTCTAATGGAGAGGACGCCAGACACGTCCTCTCCCTATCAATCTCAATGCACGAGTGAAAATGGCGGCGACGCGCGGCTCCTTATATAGAATCCGAGTCTCGCGATAGAATCCGAGCCTCGCGAGAATCCGACAGCGTCATGATGACGTTCGGGCGCGCTCGGGTTAACCGAGCAAGGCGGGAAGATCCGAGTCGCTCGGACCCGTGAAAAAAAACATGAAGTTCGGGCGGGTTCGGATTCCGAGGAACCGAACCCGCTCATCTCTAGGAGGAATTGATTATAATTCATTTTAATGAACATCATCTTCTCCACATTTTCTGGATGTAACCTCGTACGCCGATTGCTGACAAGGTGAGCGGCGGCACTAAACACTCTTTCGGAGTACACACTTGTGGGAGGGCAACTTAGGTAGAATAAAGCCAGTTTGTGCAAGGGCCTCCAAATTGCCTCTTTTTCCTGCCAGTATAAGTACGGACTGTGTGACGTGCCTACTTGGATGCGGTCACTCATATAATCCTCCACCATTCTATCAATGTTGAGAGAATCATATGCAGTGACAGTAGACGACATGTCCGTAATCGTTGTCAGGTCCTTCAGTCCGGACCAGATGTCAGCATCAGCAGTCGCTCCAGACTGCCCTGCATCACCGCCAGCGGGTGGGCTCGGAATTCTGAGCCTTTTCCTCGCACCCCCAGTTGCGGGAGAATGTGAAGGAGGAGATGTTGACAGGTCGCGTTCCGCTTGACTTGACAATTTTGTCACCAGCAGGTCTTTCAACCCCAGCAGACCTGTGTCTGCCGGAAAGAGAGATCCAAGGTAGGCTTTAAATCTAGGATCGAGCACGGTGGCCAAAATGTAGTGCTCTGATTTCAACAGATTGACCACCCGTGAATCCTTGTTAAGCGAATTAAGGGCTGCATCCACAAGTCCCACATGCCTAGCGGAATCGCTCCCTTTTAGCTCCTTCTTCAATGCCTCCAGCTTCTTCTGCAAAAGCCTGATGAGGGGAATGACCTGACTCAGGCTGGCAGTGTCTGAACTGACTTCACGTGTGGCAAGTTCAAAGGGCATCAGAACCTTGCACAACGTTGAAATCATTCTCCACTGCACTTGAGACAGGTGCATTCCATCTCCTATATCGTGCTCAATTGTATAGGCTTGAATGGCCTTTTGCTGCTCCTCCAACCTCTGAAGCATATAGAGGGTTGAATTCCACCTCGTTACCACTTCTTGCTTCAGATGATGGCAGGGCAGGTTCAGTAGTTTTTGGTGGTGCTCCAGTCTTCTGTACGTGGTGCCTGTACGCCGAAAGTGTCCCGCAATTTTTCTGGCCACCGACAGCATCTCTTGCACGCCCCTGTCGTTTTTTAAAAAATTCTGCACCACCAAATTCAAGGTATGTGCAAAACATGGGACGTGCTGGAATTTGCCCATATTTAATGCACACACAATATTGCTGGCGTTGTCCGATGCCACAAATCCACAGGAGAGTCCAATTGGGGTAAGCCATTCCGCGATGATCTTCCTCAGTTGCCGTAAGAGGTTTTCAGCTGTGTGCGTATTCTGGAAAGCGGTGATACAAAGCGTAGCCTGCCTAGGAAAGAGTTGGCGTTTGCGAGATGCTGCTACTGGTGCCGCCGCTGCTGTTCTTGCGGCGGGAGTCCATACATCTACCCAGTGGGCTGTCACAGTCATATAGTCCTGACCCTGCCCTGCTCCACTTGTCCACATGTCCGTGGTTAAGTGGACATTGGGTACAACTGCATTTTTTAGGAGACTGGTGAGTCTTTTTCTGACGTCCGTGTACATTCTCGGTATCGCCTGCCTAGAGAAGTGGAACCTAGATGGTATTTGGTAACGGGGGCACACTGCCTCAATAAATTGTCTAGTTCCCTGTGAACTAACGGCGGATACCGGACGCACGTCTAACACCAACATAGTTGTCAAGGACTCAGTTATCCGCTTTGCAGTAGGATGACTGCTGTGATATTTCATCTTCCTCGCAAAGGACTGTTGAACAGTCAATTGCTTACTGGAAGTAGTACAAGTGGGCTTACGACTTCCCCTCTGGGATGACCATCGACTCCCAGCGGCAACAACAGCAGCGCCAGCAGCAGTAGGCGCTACACGCAAGGATGCATCGGAGGAATCCCAGGCAGGAGAGGACTCGTCAGACTTGCCAGTGACATGGCCTGCAGGACTATTGGCATTCCTGGGGAAGGAGGAAATTGACACTGAGGGAGTTGGTGGGGTGGTTTGCGTGAGCTTGGTTACAAGAGGAAGGGATTTACTGGTCAGTGGACTGCTTCCGCTGTCACCCAAAGTTTTTGAACTTGTCACTGACTTATTATGAATGCGCTGCAGGTGACGTATAAGGGAGGATGTTCCGAGGTGGTTAACGTCCTTACCCCTACTTATTACAGCTTGACAAAGGGAACACACGGCTTGACACCTGTTGTCCGCATTTCTGGTGAAATACCTCCACACCGAAGAGCTGATTTTTTTGGTATTTTCACCTGGCATGTCAACGGCCATATTCCTCCCACGGACAACAGGTGTCTCCCCGGGTGCCTGACTTAAACAAACCACCTCACCATCAGAATCCTCCTGGTCAATTTCCTCCCCAGCGCCAGCAACACCCATATCCTCCTCATCCTGGTGTACTTCAACACTGACATCTTCAATCTGACTATCAGGAACTGGACTGCGGGTGCTCCTTCCAGCACTTGCAGGGGGCGTGCAAATGGTGGAAGGCGCATGCTCTTCACGTCCAGTGTTGGGAAGGTCAGGCATCGCAACCGACACAATTGGACTCTCCTTGTGGATTTGGGATTTCAAAGAACGCACAGTTCTTTGCGGTGCTTTTGCCAGCTTGAGTCTTTTCAGTTTTCTAGCGAGAGGCTGAGTGCTTCCATCCTCATGTGAAGCTGAACCACTAGCCATGAACATAGGCCAGGGCCTCAGCCGTTCCTTGCCACTCCGTGTGGTAAATGGCATATTGGCAAGTTTACGCTTCTCCTCCGACAATTTTATTTTAGGTTTTGGAGTCCTTTTTTTACTGATATTTGGTGTTTTGGTTTTGACATGCTCTGTACTATGCCATTGGGCATCGGCCTTGGCAGACGACGTTGCTGGCATTTCATCGTCTCGGCCATGACTAGTGGCAGCAGCTTCAGCACGAGGTGGAAGTGGATCTTGATCTTTCCCTAATTTTGGAACCTCAACATTTTTGTTCTCCATATTTTAATAGGCACAACTAAAAGGCACCTCAGGTAAACAATGGAGATGGATGGATTGGATACTAGTATACAATTATGGACGGGCTGCCGAGTGCCGACACAGAGGTAGCCACAGCCGTGAACTACCGCACTGTACTGTGTCTGCTGCTAATATATAGACTGGTTGATAAAGAGATAGTATACTCGTAACTAGTATGTATGTATAAAGAAAGAAAAAAAAACCACGGTTAGGTGGTATATACAATTATGGACGGGCTGCCGAGTGCCGACACAGAGGTAGCCACAGCCGTGAACTACCGCACTGTACTGTGTCTGCTGCTAATATATAGACTGGTTGATAAAGAGATAGTATACTCGTAACTAGTATGTATGTATAAAGAAAGAAAAAAAAACCACGGTTAGGTCACTGGTATATACAATTATGGACGGGCTGCCGAGTGCCGACACAGAGGTAGCCACAGCCGTGAACTCCCGCACTGTACTGTGTCTGCTGCTAATATATAGACTGGTTGATAAAGAGATAGTATACTCGTAACTAGTATGTATGTATAAAGAAAGAAAAAAAAACCACGGTTAGGTCACTGGTATATACAATTATGGACGGGCTGCCGAGTGCCGACACAGAGGTAGCCACAGCCGTGAACTACCGCACTGTACTGTGTCTGCTGCTAATATAGACTGGTTGATAAAGAGATAGTATACTACTAATATTATATACTGGTGGTCAGGTCACTGGTCACTAGTCACACTGGCAGTGGCACTCCTGCAGCAAAAGTGTGCACTGTTTAATTTTAATATAATATTATGTACTCCTGGCTCCTGCTATAACCTATAACTGGCACTGCAGTAGTGCTCCCCAGTCTCCCCCACAATTATAAGCTGTGTGAGCTGAGCAGTCAGACAGATATATAATATATATAGATGATGCAGCACACTGGCCTGAGCCTGAGCAGTGCACACAGATATGGTATGTATGTGACTGAGTCACTGTGTGCTGTGTATCGCTTTTTTCAGGCAGAGAACGGATTATAAATAAAAGTGGTGGTCACTGGTCACTATCAGCAAAACTCTGCACTGTACACTACTGAGTACTCCTAATGCTCCCCAAAATTAGTAAATCAAGTGTCTAAACGGAGAGGACGCCAGCCACGTCCTCTCCCTATCAATCTCAATGCACGTGTGAAAATGGCGGCGACGCGCGGCTCCTTATATAGAATCCGAGTCTCGCCATAGAATCCGAGCCTCGCGAGAATCCGACAGCGTCATGATGACGTTCGGGCGCGCTCGGGTTAACCGAGCAAGGCGGGAAGATCCGAGTCGCTCGGACCCGTGAAAAAAAACATGAAGTTCTGGCGGGTTCGGATTCAGAGAAACCGAACCCGCTCATCTCTAGTTTTTACCCAGTTTTGTTCTATTACTGTTGTTCTAATTGTAAAGCACAACGGAATATGCTGCGCTATATAAGAAACTGTTAATAAATAAATAATAAATAAATTACAGATTCATAAAAGAGAGGGATAATTACCACAAATCCCATTAAAAATCACATTAAAAAAGTGTAAGTTTAACTTGTTGGAAAATATAAGCCACAAGCTTAGGCAAACGCAGGGGGGGGGGGGGGGGGGGGGGGTTGGTTGCCCAGAAACCCCTTTGGCAAGTGGCACAAATTATGACAACAAAAGCAATGGTGCTGCATATGTCCAAATTGCTGTATGTGTGGATCTCAGTCTAAGTCCGTGCACTGGACCAGAGAATAGCTACCAGGAAAGAGAGAAAGGAGCCTTACCATGAGGTGGGAGAATGTGTGCTTAGAAAGTGCAGTACTGGTTCTATTAAGTTTGTGTATTTATTTATTTATTTATTTATTTATTATGTATGTTGAACCTTTTCCTGACAATTTATATTATTACAATGTTTGATACAGCCTATACTATAAACAAGGTGCAGAGATCCAATTTAAAACAGGGAGAGAGATCCGTGTTCAAGGATATGCTTTATCTGGTGAAGGTTCAGTGATTGCAAATGAGTCCATACACACCTGAAAGCTGTAAATAAGATAAGCTGGAGAGGAGAGACAGCATCGCAGGCTCTGGAGGTTCCCTGCAATATAATTTACAGGTTGTGTTCTGGCTGGTGGCAGGAAGTTATGGTAGTCCTAATCCACAGCTGAAGAGAGGGGAAACAATTTACTCCAGCATAGAAGACGGATCCATCATAAATTAATTAATCACCAGAATTTTCAGACCTTCAAGGACTGGGATATAATTTCTTCCAATGTGAGCTGGTGTATATTGATGGTCTTCCATATTACGTGGAAATACAGTACAAGTGGAAGAATAAGTCTTTTTGCATAAAGAATATTGGATATTCTTTATGTGGATATGGCTCACTGGGGTAACAGTGAGCCGTATCCACATAAAGAATGTCCAATATTCTTTATGCAAAATTCCACAATATTTGACCTGAGATGTATATTTCACTATTCCAGGAACAAGCAATTATATGAATTTTTATACTTACGCAATCAATAAAAAAAATTTAAAAAAAAACTTCTAAAAAATGTAAAATGTATCTAAATAACATGGACATTTCACTAAATGTTCCACAAGCAATAAAAAAGCTTGTGCAGATGATGATGCACATTGTTGCTAGTGAACCTTACCAGGATCCATGATCTGCAGGATATTCCGCACTAATTTCCTGATGTACTGTAAGATACTCTTCTAAAGTTTGTCTTAAGGCCAGTACTCACTGGCCGATGCGGGAGAGATGTGTGCTGAGCGGGTGAAATGAGCGACCCGCTAGATTGGCCTGCACGGCAGGCCAATCTAGCACCAGCGATAGCGATGTGCGGGGCTGCGCATCGCTATAGCTGTAGAGGGTACACACGGAGCGATCAGGCTTAAAATCTAAGCAATCTAGTCAGATTGCTTAGATTTTAAGCAGCGATCGCTCCGTGAGTACCCCCCTTAACACTAAACTGTCTGCAAATTGCTTTGTGTATGTAGCTAAAATCACCTGTAATCCCAGTGAGCACCCCTGGACTCATCAGATGTCGATAACAACTAAAACACCAAAATACATGCCTCCATTGTCCGGACCGTGCCCCCGTGACGGGCGCATTGACGCCTACAAAATGCTGCATCGACGTCCCATTCCCCGCCAGGACTTGTCCTAGTGCGTGCACACAGTTGCGTGCATGCACAGAAGTGCTGAAATAGCTAAATAATGATTTCTGCACTTCTGAGTTCGGTGCTGAATTGGACCCATAGGGGGCTATTCAGGTTTGTTTGCAAATCAAAAAAGTTAGCAATTGGGCAAAACCATGTTGCACTGCAGGTGGGGCAGACGTAATATGTGCAGAGAGAGTTAGATATGATTGGGTTACATTGTTTCTGTGCAGGGTAAATACTGGCTAATTTATTTATACACTGCAATAGAGATTTCAGTTTGAACACACCCCACCCAAATATAACTCTCTCTCTGCAGTGCAACATGGTTTTGCCATATTGCAAACTTTTTTGGTTTGCCAACAAACCCTAATAAGGCCCATAGCCAGTTATGGTACCTCCGACATTGCAACTTTTCCTGTGCACCTCTATGAGGTGTGAGGCAAAACATGCGATGTGGACAGATGCAATGTGTCATTATGGAACAGCACAACATGTATATTGGGGGTCATTCTGATCCGATCGCTCACTGCAGTTTGTCGCAGTGCAGCGATCGGGACGGATCTGCGCTTGCGCTGACGCCGCAGTGCGCCGGTGCATGGCAGCTTTCAATACCTAGCGATCACCTCTGAGACAGAGGCGGTCGCTAGGCGGGAGGGGGCTGAATGGCGGCGTTAAGCCGCAGTTTAGGGGGAGCGGTCCGGCCAACGCAGGCTTGGCCGGACCGTGGGGGGGGGGGGGGGGCGTGGCGGCTGCGTGACGACTCACGCAGCTGCTGCGGCCAGCATGAGCGACGAGCAACTCCCGGCCAGCCGCAGGAGCTGCGCTGGCCGGGAGTTACTCCTCAAATACAAAGGCATCACTTCTGTGCGATGCTTTTGTATTTGTGCGGGGGGGCCGGCACTGACATGCGGGGCGGACTAGCCCTGTGCTGGGCGTCCCCCCGCATGTCTGAGTTAAAGATCGTAGCTGTGCTAAATTTAGCACAGCTACGATCAACTTGGAATGACCCCTATTGCCTGCAAATGAATCACCCCTAAGCTTCACTTTATTTCATGTTCCACTTGACAGAAAATGACTAGAATAATTCTCATCATGAAGATGGGTTTGGTTTAACCAAAATTCTCACAAAACGATGTTCCATCCTTTATATTATATATCAGAGTTTCCCAAACTCTGCCATTACAGTACAGGTTTTAAGGATATACATGCTTAACCACAGGTGACTTAATATCAGTCACTTTGATTTAACCATCTGAACTCAAGCATGGATATCCTTAAAACTAGTGATGAGTGGGTTCGGTTCCTCGGGATCCGAACCCCCCCATACTTCACCCATTTTACACGGTTCTGAGGCAGCCTCGGATCTTCCCGCCTAGCTCGGTTAACCCGAGCGCACCCGAATGTCATCATCCCACTGTCGGATTCTCGCGAGATTCGTATTCTATATAAGGAGCCGCACGTCGCCGCCATTTTCACTCGTGCTTTGGAGATGATAGCGAGAGGATGTGGCTGCGTTCTCTCAGTTTCTGTGTTCAGTGTGCTGCAAATATCTGTGCTCAGTGTGCTTGCAAATATCCGTGCTCAGTGTGCTGAAAATATCTACGTTCTCTGCCTGAAAAACGCTCCATATCTGTGCTGCATTGTAGTATATAGTAGGAAGACAGTGCAGAATGTTGCTGTGACCACCAGTATATATATATAGCAGTACGGTACAGTAGTCCACTGCTCTACCTCTGTGTCGTCAAGTATACTATGCATCCATACCTGTGCTGCATTTTAGTTGTGCGCAGTATATAGTAGGAGGGGACAGTGCAGAATGTTGCTGTGACCACCAGTATATATATAGCAGTACGGTACAGTAGTCCACTGCTCTACCTCTGTGTCGTCAAGTATACTATGCATCCATACCTGTGCTGCATTTTAGTTGTGCGCAGTGTATAGTAAGAGGGGACAGTGCAGAATGTTGCTGTGACCACCAGTATATATATAGCAGTACGGTACAGTAGTCCACTGCTCTACCTCTGTGTCGTCAAGTATACTATGCATCCATACCTGTGCTGCATTTTAGTTGTGCGCAGTATATAGTAGGAGGGGACAGTGCAGAATGTTGCTGTGACCACCAGTATATATATAACAGTATGGTACAGTAGTCCACTGCTCTACCTCTGTGTCGTCAAGTATACTAAAAAAGTTCAGTAAAATGACCCAAAAATCAAAATTAAAAACGTCTGATGAGAAGCGTAAACTTGCCAATATGCCATTTACGACACAGAGTGGCAAGGATTGGCTGAGGCCCTGGCCTATGTTCATGGCTAGTGGTTCAGATTCACATGAGGATGGAAGCACTCATCCTCTCGCTAGAAAACTGCAGTGCCACTCCTAGATGGGCCAGGTGTTTGTGTCAGCCACTTGGGTCGCTTAGCTTAGTCACACAGCTACCTCATTGCACCTCTTTTTTTCTTTGCATCATGTGCTGTTTGGGGACTATTTTTTAAATCTGCCATCCTGTCTGACACTGCAGTGCCACTCCTAGATGGGCCACGTGTTTGTGTCGGCCACTTGTGTCGCTTAGCTTAGTCACACAGCTACCTCATTGCACCTCTTTTTTTCTTTGCATCATGTGCTGTTTGGGGACTATTTTTTAAATCTGCCATCCTGTCTGACACTGCAGTGCAACTCCTAGATGGGCCAGGTGTTTGTGTCGGCCACTTGGGTCGCTTAGCTTAGTCACACAGCTACCTCATTGCACCTCTTTTTTTCTTTGCATCATGTGCTGTTTGGGGACTATTTTTTAAATCTGCCATCCTGTCTGACACTGCAGAGCCACTCCTAGATGGGCCAGGTGTTTGTGTCGGCCACTTGTGTTGCTTAGCTTAGTCACACAGCGACCTTGGTGCGCCTCTTTTTTTCTTTGCATCATGTGCTGTTTGGGGACTATTTTTTAAATCTGCTATCCTGTCTGACACTGCAGTGCCACTCCTAGATGGGCCAGGTGTTTGTGTCGGCCACTTGGGTCGCTTAGCTTAGTCACACAGCTACCTCATTGCGCCTCTTTTTTTCTTTGCATCATGTGCTGTTTGGGGACTATTTTTTTGAAGTGCCATCCTGTCTGACACTGCAGTGCCACTCCTAGATGGGTCAGGTGTTTATGTCGGCCACTTGGGTCGCTTAGCTTAGTCACACAGCTACCTCATTGCGCCTCTTTTTTTCTTTGCATCATGTGCTGTTTGGGGACTATTTTTTTGAAGTGCCATCCTGTCTGACACTGCAGTGCCACTCCTAGATGGGCCAGGTGTTTGTGTCGGCCACTTGGGTCACTTAGCTTAGCCATCCAGCGACCTCGGTGCAAATTTTAGGACTAAAAATAATATTGTGAGGTGTGAGGTGTTCAGAATAGACTGGAAATGAGTGGAAATTATGGTTATTGAGGTTAATAATACTATGGGATCAAAATGACCCCAAATTCTATGATTTACGCTGTTTTTGAGGGTTTTTTGTAAAAAAAACACCTGAATCCAAAACACACCCGAATCCGCCCAAAAAATTTCAGGGAGGTTTTGCCAAAACGCGTCCGAATCCAAAACACGGCCGTGGAACCGAATCCAAAACCAAAACCCGAAAAATTTCCGGTGCACATCACTACTTAAAACCTGGACTGTAGTGGTGGAATTTGGCGAACTCTGTTGTACAGGCTATCCAAATCATCAATATTAGCATAAAATCCAATGAGATGGAAGATAATTATCAATGCCCAGTATGCAACTGGATCAGAGCAAATGACATCTATCCAAGGAAACTTGTAATCCTGTCCCATTCCTGAATTCACAATGTGGTGACCTGTTTAGTGAATGTGTTACATTGATATGTTGCAGTAACATTGTCTCCCTCTTTTAGCTTCCATGTCTAAGGTAAACATATCTAATCCACTTGTATACTTTGGATTCAAGGGCTCAGACATGGCAATTTCTTCCCTGACAAGGAATCAGTGTCATAATGGAGAGAGAACAAGACTTGTAAATATTGAAACTTTGCATTAAGTGGCTAAGCTAAATCCCCTAATTACCTAATGGTGCCAGCCCCTTGTTGGCGAGTATTGATTGTGACAAAGTTGGCCGGATATAGAAGTAGTTAAGAATGAGATCAACCCTGAAAGGATATTTCTCACTGAGAAGCAAGTGGTTCTGCTCAGGGAGTGTCACACGTGTTATCTGGGGTCATTTCAAATAATAAAATGTTTAAATACCACTACAAATGTGTTACTGAAAGTTTACCTCTGTGATTGGCTTTGCCAACTGTAGCCCATGTATATTATATATACAGTGTGCGTGTGTGTATAAACCGTCTATCTATCTATCTATCTATCTATCTATCTATCTATCTATCTATCTATCTATCTATCTATCTATCTATCTATCTATCTATCTATCTATGTATACTGCAGAAGGAAAACACTCCCGGTGAAATGAACAATGGTCCCGGTGCCCGCGGTAGGAGTTTTCAGCCGAAAATCCAATGTACATACACAGGTAACCCGCAGTACACGGTCAATAACAAAGGCAAATACAGCAGATTTACTGCAACGTTTCGATATTTAATATATCGTCATCAGGCACAATAAAACATACAAACAACTAACCTTATATCCCCTAGCACCAGCATGGCGAGGGCCGCATCCGGAAGCAGGGGGACGGCACCAATAAATTACGTCATCACCACCCATCCGTCGCTATGACCACAAGCCAAACAAACAATTAAAAACAAACAATAAAAAAGCATCGCCAGAGGGTAAATGCAAGAGCAGCATATAGAACATCATATGTTACATACAGAAACATAGGGGTATATTTACAAAGATTTGTGTTTTGAAGAGTGTTTCAACTCGAATGGTATCGGGTGCATTTTACTGCAACTTTTTGAATCCTGATACGGTTATTCACTAAGCTGCCGAGTTTTGCACAATCGTTTTTTCCGATGTCGATGTGATTCGTAATATCAGGCAGTGATGAGTAAAACACTGCCTGACAAAACACAAGGAATCCCGGCCGTATCTGTGAGATCCGTGCAGGGCTTCGTTGTGTACCTTAAAAAGTTGTTTAAAGTCTTAAAAAATCTGAAAAAAATTACGTGGGGTCCCCCCTCCTAAGCACAACCAGCCCGGGCTCTTTGAGCCGGTCCTGGTTGAAAAAATATGGGGGGAAAATGACAGGGGTTCCCCCATATTTCTTCAACCAGCACCGGGCTCTGCGCCTGGTCCTGGTTCCAAAAATACAGGGGACAAAAAGCGTAGGGGTCCCCCATATTTTTGAAACCAGCACCGGGCTCCACTAGCAAGGTACATAATGCCACAGCCGGGGGACACTTTTATACTGGTCCCTGCGGCCCTGGCATTACATACCCAACTAGTCACCCCTGGCCGGGGTACCCTGGAGGAGTGGGAACCCCTTAAATCAAGGGGTCCCCCCCCCTCCAGCCACCCAAGGGCCAGGGGTGGAGCCCGAGGCTGTCCCCCCCATCCAAGGGCGGCGGATGGGGGGCTGATAGCCTTGTGAAAAAATGTGAATATTGTTTTTAGTAGCAGTACTACAAGTCCCAGCAAGCCTCCCCCGCAAGCTGGTACTTGGAGAACCACAAGTACCAGCATGCGGTGGAAAACCAGGCCCGCTGGTACCTGTAGTACTACTACTAAAAAAATACCCCCCAAAAAAACAGGGCACACACACCGTGAAAGTATAAGTTTATTACATACATGCACACCTCCATACATACATACATACATACATACTTACCTATGTTCACACGAGGCTCGGTCCTCTTCTCCATGTAGAATCCTTGGGGTACCTGTGATAAAAATTATACTCACATAATCCAGGGTAGAATCCGACCTTTGAATAATCCACATACTTGGCAAAAAAAAAAAACGGAAACCCGACCACGCACTGAAAGGGGTCCCATGTTTACACATGGGACCCCTTTCCCCGACTGCCAGGAACCCCCCTGACTCCTGTCAAAGAGGGTCCCTTCAGCCAATCAGGGAGCGCCACGTCGTGGCACTCTCCTGATTGGCTGTGTGCTCCTGTAGTGTCTGTCAGGCAGCACAGATACAATGTAGCGCCTATACGTTCCATTGTAGCCAATGGTGGGAACTTTGCGGTCAGCGGTGAGGTTACTTTCGGTCAACCTCTGACCGCAAAGTTCCCACCATTGGCTACAATGGAGCGCATAGGCGCTACATTGTATCTGTACCGTGTGCTGCCTGACAGACACTACAGGAGCACACAGCCAATCAGGAGAGTGCCACGACGTGGTGCTCCCTGATTGGCTGAAGGGACCCTCTTTGACAGGAGTCAGGGGGGGTCCTGGCAGTCGGGGAAAGGGGTCCCATGTGTAAACATGGGACCCCTTTCAGGGCGTAGTCGAGTTTCCGTTTTTTTTTTTTGCCAAGTACGTGGATTATTCAAAGGTCGGATTCTACCCTGGATTATGTGAGTATAATTTTTATCACAGGTACCCCAAGGATTCTACATGGAGAAGAGGACCGAGCCTCGTGTGAACATAGGTAAGTATGTATGTATGTATGTATGGAGGTGTGCATGTATGTAATAAACTTATACTTTCACGGTGTGTGTGTCCTGTTTTTTTTAGGGTATTTTTTTAGTAGTAGTACTACAGGTACCAGCGGGCCTGGTTTTCCACCGCATGCTGGTACTTGTGGTTCTCCAAGTACCAGCTTGCGGGGGAGGCTTGCTGGGACTTGTAGTACTGCTACTAAAAACAATATTCACATTTTTTCACAAGGCTATCAGCCCTCCATCCGCCGTCCTTGGATGGGGGGGACAGCCTCGGGCTTCACCCCTGGCTCTTGGGTGGCTGGAGGGGGGGGACCCCTTGATTTAAGGGGTTCCCACTCCTCCAGGGTACCCTGGCCAGTGGTGACTAGTTGGGTATGTAATGCCAGGGCCGCAGGGACCAGTATAAAAGTGTCCCCCGGCTGTGGCATTATGTACCTGGCTAGTGGAGCCCGGTCCTGGCTTCAAAAATACGGGGGACCCCTACGCTTTTTGTCCCCCGTATTTTTGGAACCAGGACAAGGCGCAGAGCCCAGTGCTGGTTGAAGAAATATGGGGGAACCCCTGTCATTTATTCCCCCATATTTTTTCAACCAGGACCGGCTCAAAGAGCCCGAGGCTGGTTATGCTTAGGAGGGGGGACCCCACGCAATTTTTTTTCTCAGTTTTTACACTAAACAGACCCTTTCCCAGAGATAACCATGCACAGATCTCATTGATCCGAGCATTTATCCAGGTTATCCAAACTCGACTGGAAAAAGCAGGTCTATTTTTTTGCTGCTTTTTTTAACGATTCGGAAAAAACAGACCCGCACTTGAGCACTCAGAAACTAACACCCAAATACGAATGAATAGTGAATGCCCGTATTGTATGAAATATCAGCCGCGTTTGACCGATGGTCTATTCATTCGTATTTCGGAAATTTGCAAATCAAACCATTACGAATAGTCCAAACACTGCCAAGATTGGTGCTTAGTGAATTCGTGGATTAGGACTTAAAAAAAAAAACACAAAACGGATAAACTCGAATTCTTAGTAAATACTGGCCATAGTATTTATATAAAATACAGAAGATACAAAATAGCACCAAAACAAATAATTCCAAAGTATAACATTCAAATACATGCAGAAATGCCTGAATACTCATTTAAACCTCTAGGTGATAAAGTTTGTAAGCGGTAGATCCACCGCGCCTCACACTTCAACAACTTAGATGCACGATCACCCCTCCTCAAATTAATCGGTACATGATCAACATACCTCCCAACATGACCCTCTCCAGGAGGGATGCAATGCTCTGCTTCTGGACTTTTTTCTTAATTTGTGATTGCCAGCATCTGTTTTGAACAGGTACATGAATAAAGAAAGGTGTTTCAGCACAGGTGATGGCAATCATAAATTAAGAGGGAAGTCCAGAAGCAGAGCATTCTGTCCCTCCTGGAGAGGGTCATGTTGGGAGGCATGTGATCAATGATCATGTAACGTAATGTTGCCAAGCTATGACCCGCCGGCATAAAGTGACGGGCCACAGGTTGGTCACTATGCTTGGTGGAAGTAGCCTGTCTAATAGCATATCGATGCGTGGCTATGCGTTCTCTCAAAGTGCGCTCAGTTTTCCCTACATAACTGAGTCCGCAGGGACATGTGATAAGATATACAATATATTGTGTGGTACAAGTTACCCGATGTTTAATGAAGAATTTCTTACCACTGTAAGGATGGCAGAAACTGTCACCCACCACCAGGGAGCGACAGGTGGTGCAATCCAAACAGCGATAACATCACTTCTTACGATTCAGGAAATTTTGAGTAGTCTGTGTCTGCTGCATTCCAGTGATATCGGTCCGCGTCACTATATCCCTGATATTACGTCCACGAGTATAGCAACTCATGACTCTGGTGTGAGATAGATTTAAAGTTGTATGTTTTATTGTGCCTGATGACGATATATTAAATATCGAAACGTTGCAGTAAATCTGCTGTATTTGCCTTTGTTATTGACCGTGTGCTGCGGGTTACCTGTGTGTGTGTGTATATATATATATATATATATATTGCACCATTATTTTGTTGTAGCTGGAGAGCCAGTCTTGATGAAATGTGAATATTTGCTACATTTAGCACACTAATAAATACATTGGACGGGATGTAATGAAGTCAGTGGCTGTGCGGGATGCCTGCCAAACTCAGTAGTTTTTTTTAAAAGGGGCAACCAGTTTAGAAGGCATCCCGCACGGCCGCTGAACTCGGACTTCATTACATCCCGGCCATTGTTATAACAGTACACACACAATAGTGTTTTATTTTGTGTGTGTGTGTGTGTGTAGTGTTTGTTTTTCAGCACAGAATATGCACTAGAATTTTGAAGAGAATCTACATGTTCTACTTTATAAGGGTGAACATTCTCAAGTTGTGTTTCTTCTTCTTTGTCTTCTTCTTATCATTATTATTATTATTATTATTATTATTATTATTATTTGTCATTCACATCAGTCCCTGCCGCATTAAAACTTACAGTCTTGGAGGCATGTTTATAAATGATTGTGTTTCAAACACGATAATTGTAATTTCTTTTCACCATTATTCGCGGCAATAAGTAATTATTTGACACCTGAATATATATTAAAAAAATCACATCCAGGGACAGGGAGCTCATTCCTGCGATGTGTTGGTATTAGTAGTGAAGTCATCACATCAGCAGTCACTTCATTACTATGTTGTGACCCGCAGCGCACTACTACTCGTGCAGTCCGCTGACCACACGTGTTCGGGGCCTATTACTGGGGAGGGTAACCCATAGGCTACAGTGCCTAATGCCTGGTAAAAGGACAGTTTTGCAGTCCCCATAGAAACTTATTGGGGCTACAGGTGCTGTCAAAAATGGATGGACCCCAGCAGATATTGGAGATATCTGCTGTAGTTCCTCCTGCATACATATGGGTGATGCTTCATATTTATGGATACCCACTAAAAGGGGTATTTTATTGGAGTATTATACAATTACTATTTGATAAACAGGCCACTTAATGGCCTAACACACACGGTAAGCACACACACTCTAGAGTCATTTTTAATACAATTAACTTACTAGTATGTTTTGAAATGTGGGAAGAAAATAGAGCACTCAGAATAAGCCCATGGAAACACAAACAAAACATGTAAACTCTACACAGATAGGGCTCTTCGTCAGGCATCAAGCTCACGACCCCAGTTCTCTGAGATATTAATGCTAGACACTGTGCTACCATGTTTTCCCATCATTAGTTATTTCACACCAGTGTTTCACTATGGGTCCGATTCAGACCTGATCGCTGCTGTGTGATTTCGCAAGACGGACGATTATCTATCGACTGCGCATGCATACGGAATGTAATGCATACACATGAGGTCAAACTGCAAAAGAATCCAGCTAATGTTTTGTTTGCTAGGCGGACGCAAGTTGATTGACAGTAAGCGGACGTTTGGGGGTGGTAACTTGCCGTTTTCTGGGAGTGTCAGGAAAAATGTAGGTGTTCCCGAGCGTTTTTCAGGGAGGGTGTGTGACTTTAGCTCTGGCCACGAACAGACTGTTGCTTTTGCACTGTAGGAGTAGGTCCTGGGCTACGCCCAGATTGCACAGACTGGAAAAACATTAGATTGTGAGTGAGTTGTGAACGGATTGTGAGATGGATGGACTGAGGCTCTAAAAGAGCCCTGTCATTCCAGTGGATTTGCGCACGTATTCACAGGAACATAGTCAAGACTCATGGGAAGTGGCTTCACGGCGCACCCCCATGTCTCTGTATGCTGATTGGCTGGGCAGATCGATGGAAGGTGGAGCTGCTTGGCCAGCTCTCTGTGTGTCATGGCTCTCTGTGTGTCATGCGGCCAAGCTTAGGTGCTTGGCCAGGCTTTTAGGCCTTTCCCAGAAGTGCCAGATGGCCAGTCCAGCCATTCCTCCACTTTTTTAGACTTTTTAGAGTATTCGCAGGCTTTAGAATTATTTGAGTATTCGCAGTAATTATACATTATGTACCGCGGGGGAAAAGGTGTCACTGGGGTCAGTGACACCCAGTGTGCCGACAATCCCCCGACACTTACCAAAGATGCGCATGACTGAAAAGGGGAGTGTGACCTCATGTGAAGAGGTATGGTTTCACGGCCCAACCACATTTTCATCACTCTGAGAGAGTGCCAAGCAAGCACGTAGATGCAGGGCTGCCCCGGAGACGTGCCTGGCTGCACTTCCAGCTCCTACACTGTGACAGGAGCCGAGTGCTGCACGTATTGTCACCATGCAGCAGCAATGCAGTTGGCATTTAGGTGTCACCCCTCGGAGGGTGACACACAAGTATGGCCCGCACCCCCTTAGTGATGCCACTGCTATCAGGGTATATTGAGAAACACATGCAGGGACAGAGGAGCCTGGTAATTGTTTTCTGTAAATCCAATGTGAAATGGGGGGATGCCCATACAAAAATGAGTTTAGTAAATTTGCCCCTATATTTTTATTTGTAAATGATTACCTATGGAGTATATCCATGCAATAGCTACACCGTATGAAACATAATATGAATATGTGAAGAATATGTGTAAATCCGCTCTGTTTCTACATGTGCTTTAGTGATTCTTGTGTCCAGTCCAGTGTGTCACAGTGTCATGCATAGAGATGTAGCCCTGCTCAGCTCTGTGGGATGTGTACGCATCATGGCATAGATGGTGTGACTAGTGTGCCCACAACTAGGACGCACGCATGTGTACACACGCACATGTCAGTTAATAGATCGATCGTCAGCTGCGACTAGTGGCAGCCTGGTGCGCTATGTTAACATGGCTACATCTGAGCGTAATAAATCTCATGTGAATTTCCTACTAATGTACTTGCTTTTTGTTAAATTTAAATAGGTTTTATTATTTATCTCAATAACCTTTTCCTGGGTTAGTGTGCTTATAGATTGATGTGGTCAATAGTTGGATTAAAATGCAGTATTAATTCAGTGGTTTTGTGTCGGTTCAATAGGCAAGAGGCAGCATTGTAACAATGAACAATTAACAACCTGTTATTGTTATTATTATCATTCATATATATGGCGCCACAAGGGTTCTGCAGCGCCTAACAGAGTACATAAGCTAATGAACAAAACAAGACAACAGTGACTTACAGTACAAGACCAATGTAGGACATGTACATGGTATATAAACAGTGTAACATCAAGGAACAGGACACTGAAATAATCATCAGGGTGGAAGAAACCGAGGGTCAGGTGCCTTTGAATGGGTTGCGAAGTAGGAAATAGTCTAATGGGCCCTACACATTAGGCGATTTGCCCGTCGGCCGTCACCCCGGCCCCATAGCAATGCTATGGGGTGGACGAGATTGTCCATGTTGGCCTGCATGTATAAGCGACCCAGCACCAACGATGAACGAGCGCGGGGCTGCGCATTGTTCATTCTTGGTGCCTACACACTGAAAGATATGAATGATATCTCATTCATTAATTAAGCTAATTCAAAACGAATCACGTCCTAACATTTTTGCCTTAAAATAAAGATTTCCCCTACCCTTTCACACCCTAAGGCCCTAAGGGGGTGTGCACAAAAAAGCTCCTCTGAAAAAGCAATGTGAGTTTGGAAATATAGGGGGTTATCCAGTAGGGATCGCATTAGTGATTCTCAGCGCAGTTTACCGATAATCAATTCCCAGCATTCTGACAGAAAACATTGATTTGTGCTCCAGCAATGTTTAATAGCCACGTTGTCTGAACTTGATGTGAAACACGAGCCCTGTGGATGAAACGGTTGTCAGTTAGCCCCCTCTAGAGGTGAAACCCCATAAAAAAGCAGTGAGGAAACCAAAAGAACACAGAAATGTGATCATGATAAAATGAAATGAATATGATATTAAACACACAGATAGCTAAAAGCAAAATCATTCCTTATTATGTAGAAGTTACAGAACTTCATATAAACATAAATTTCTCCCTCATAGATGCCAGCTGCATTTTATAAATTTGTTCTTACACAAGATTGCCAACCTGCTAAACAAAAGAGAGATGTTTCATGTTCTCTGGGGTAAATGTACCAAAGTTACTAAAACAGAGAATTGGTGATATTGCCCATAGTAACCAATCAGATGCTGTCTATCATTTTCTAAAAGGCAATAGAGAAATGATAGGTGTCATCTGATTGGTTGCTATGGGCAACATCACCAATTCTCTGTTTTAGAAGCTTTAGTAAATTGGTTGTGGTATAAAATATCTACAGTTATTAGCTATTCAATAGGTCAACACCATATGGTCAACATGCATTAGTTTGACAAGGTCAAAAGGTCAACATGTTCAAAAGGTCAACAGGTTAAAGGTCGACACAAAAAAAAGGTTGACACAAGTTGTTTTTTTTTCTTTTCATTTTTTATATTTCATCACCTGTGACCCCAATCAGTGATAACGTCAACCCTTCTTGGCTTGTTTCACTCACCACGCTTTGGGCAAGGTGCCTCACTCTGCTACCGCTGCACTCAGCACAAGTAACTATTCCTCATTTGTAGTCCATGTGGATGGTAAATCAAGCAAAAGCTGAAAAAATGTGAAACCCCCCCACAAACCTGTGTCGACCATATGTGTTTCGACCTTTTGATACTTTTATACCTGTCGACTTTTTGACCTGTCTACCCCTTGCATGTTGACCTTTTGACTAGAGATGAGCGGGTTCGGTTTCTCTGAATCCGAACCCGCCAGAACTTCATGTTTTTTTTCACGGGTCCGAGCGACTCGGATCTTCCCGCCTTGCTCGGTTAACCCGAGCGCGCCCGAACGTCATCATGACGCTGTCGGATTCTCGCGAGGCTCGGATTCTATCGCGAGACTCGGATTCTATATAAGGAGCCGCGCGTCGCCGCCATTTTCACACGTGCATTGAGATTGATAGGGAGAGGACGTGGCTGGCGTCCTCTCCGTTTAGAATAGATTAGAGAGACACTTGATTTACTAATTTTGGGGAGCATTAGGAGTACTCAGTACAGTGCAGAGTTTTGCTGATAGTGACCACCAGTTTTATTTATAATCCGTTCTCTGCCTGAAAAAAGCGATACACAGCACACAGTGACTCAGTCACATACCATATCTGTGTGCACTGCTCAGGCTCAGGCCAGTGAGCTGCATCATCTATTATCTATATATAATATTATATATATCTGTCTGACTGCTCAGCTCACACAGCTTATAATTGTGGGGGAGACTGGGGAGCACTACTGCAGTGCCAGTTATAGGTTATAGCAGGAGCCAGGAGTACATAATATATTATATAGTGAGTGACCACCAGACACACAGTGCAGTTTATTTAATATATCCGTTCTCTGCCTGAAAAAAGCGATACACACAGTGACTCAGTCAGTCACATACCATATCTGTGTGCACTGCTCAGGCTCAGGCCAGTGTGCTGCATCATCTATATATATTATATATCTGTCTGACTGCTCAGCTCACACAGCTTATAATTGTGGGGGAGACTGGGGAGCACTACTGCAGTGCCAGTTATAGGTTATAGCAGGAGCCAGGAGTACATAATATTATATTAAAATTAAACAGTGCACACTTTTGCTGCAGGAGTGCCACTGCCAGTGTGACTAGTGACCAGTGACCTGACCACCAGTATATATAATATTAGTAGTATACTATCTCTTTATCAACCAGTCTATATTAGCAGCAGACACAGTACAGTGCGGTAGTTCACGGCTGTGGCTACCTCTGTGTCGGCACTCGGCAGCCCGTCCATAATTGTATATACCACCTAACCGTGGTTTTTTTTTCTTTCTTTATACATACATACTAGTTACGAGTATACTATCTCTTTATCAACCAGTCTATATTAGCAGCAGACACAGTACAGTGCGGTAGTTCACGGCTGTGGCTACCTCTGTGTCGGCACTCGGCAGCCCGTCCATAATTGTATATACCACCTAACCGTGGTTTTTTTTTCTTTCTTTATACATACATACTAGTTACGAGTATACTATCTCTTTATCAACCAGTCTATATATTAGCAGCAGACACAGTACAGTGCGGTAGTTCACGGCTGTGGCTACCTCTGTGTCGGCACTCGGCAGCCCGTCCATAATTGTATATACCACCTAACCGTGGTTTTTTTTTCTTTCTTTATACATACATACTAGTTACGAGTATACTATCTCTTTATCAACCAGTCTATATATTAGCAGCAGACACAGTACAGTGCGGTAGTTCACGGCTGTGGCTACCTCTGTGTCGGCACTCGGCAGCCCGTCCATAATTGTATATACCACCTAACCGTGGTTTTTTTTTCTTTCTTTATACATACATACTAGTTACGAGTATACTATCTCTTTATCAACCAGTCTATATATTAGCAGCAGACACAGTACAGTGCGGTAGTTCACGGCTGTGGCTACCTCTGTGTCGGCACTCGGCAGCCCGTCCATAATTGTATATACCACCTAACCGTGGTTTTTTTTTCTTTCTTTATACATACATACTAGTTACGAGTATACTATCTCTTTATCAACCAGTCTATATTAGCAGCAGACACAGTACAGTGCGGTAGTTCACGGCTGTGGCTACCTCTGTGTCGGCACTCGGCAGCCCGTCCATAATTGTATATACCACCTAACCGTGGTTTTTTTTTCTTTCTTTATACATACATACTAGTTACGAGTATACTATCTCTTTATCAACCAGTCTATATATTAGCAGCAGACACAGTACAGTGCGGTAGTTCACGGCTGTGGCTACCTCTGTGTCGGCACTCGGCAGCCCGTCCATAATTGTATATACCACCTAACCGTGGTTTTTTTTTCTTTCTTTATACATACATACTAGTTACGAGTATACTATCTCTTTATCAACCAGTCTATATATTAGCAGCAGACACAGTACAGTGCGGTAGTTCACGGCTGTGGCTACCTCTGTGTCGGCACTCGGCAGCCCGTCCATAATTGTATATACCACCTAACCGTGGTTTTTTTTTCTTTCTTTATACATACATACTAGTTACGAGTATACTATCTCTTTATCAACCAGTCTATATATTAGCAGCAGACACAGTACAGTGCGGTAGTTCACGGCTGTGGCTACCTCTGTGTCGGCACTCGGCAGCCCGTCCATAATTGTATATACCACCTAACCGTGGTTTTTTTTTCTTTCTTTATACATACATACTAGTTACGAGTATACTATCTCTTTATCAACCAGTCTATATATTAGCAGCAGACACAGTACAGTGCGGTAGTTCACGGCTGTGGCTACCTCTGTGTCGGCACTCGGCAGCCCGTCCATAATTGTATATACCACCTAACCGTGTTTTTTTTTTCTTTCTTTATACATACATACTAGTTACGAGTATACTATCTCTTTATCAACCAGTCTATATATTAGCAGCAGACACAGTACAGTGCGGTAGTTCACGGCTGTGGCTACCTCTGTGTCGGCACTCGGCAGCCCGTCCATAATTGTATATACCACCTAACCGTGGTTTTTTTTTCTTTCTTTATACATACATACTAGTTACGAGTATACTATCTCTTTATCAACCAGTCTATATATTAGCAGCAGACACAGTACAGTGCGGTAGTTCACGGCTGTGGCTACCTCTGTGTCGGCACTCGGCAGCCCGTCCATAATTGTATATACCACCTAACCGTGGTTTTTTTTTCTTTCTTTATACATACATACTAGTTACGAGTATACTATCTCTTTATCAACCAGTCTATATATTAGCAGCAGACACAGTACAGTGCGGTAGTTCACGGCTGTGGCTACCTCTGTGTCGGCACTCGGCAGCCCGTCCATAATTGTATACTAGTATCCAATCCATCCATCTCCATTGTTTACCTGAGGTGCCTTTTAGTTGTGCCTATTAAAATATGGAGAACAAAAATGTTGAGGTTCCAAAATTAGGGAAAGATCAAGATCCACTTCCACCTCGTGCTGAAGCTGCTGCCACTAGTCATGGCCGAGACGATGAAATGCCAGCAACGTCGTCTGCCAAGGCCGATGCCCAATGTCATAGTACAGAGCATGTCAAATCCAAAACACCAAATATCAGTAAAAAAAGGACTCCAAAACCTAAAATAAAATTGTCGGAGGAGAAGCGTAAACTTGCCAATATGCCATTTACCACACGGAGTGGCAAGGAACGGCTGAGGCCCTGGCCTATGTTCATGGCTAGTGGTTCAGCTTCACATGAGGATGGAAGCACTCAGCCTCTCGCTAGAAAAATGAAAAGACTCAAGCTGGCAAAAGCAGCACAGCAAAGAACTGTGCATTCTTCGAAATCCCAAATCCACAAGGAGAGTCCAATTGTGTCGGTTGCGATGCCTGACCTTCCCAACACTGGACGTGAAGAGCATGCGCCTTCCACCATTTGCACGCCCCCTGCAAGTGCTGGAAGGAGCACCCGCAGTCCAGTTCCTGATAGTCAGATTGAAGATGTCAGTGTTGAAGTACACCAGGATGAGGAGGATATGGGTGTTGCTGGCGCTGGGGAGGAAATTGACCAGGAGGATTCTGATGGTGAGGTGGTTTGTTTAAGTCAGGCACCCGGGGAGACACCTGTTGTCCGTGGGAGGAATATGGCTGTTGACATGCCAGGTGAAAATACCAAAAAAATCAGCTCTTCGGTGTGGAGGTATTTCACCAGAAATGCGGACAACAGGTGTCAAGCCGTGTGTTCCCTTTGTCAAGCTGTAATAAGTAGGGGTAAGGACGTTAACCACCTCGGAACATCCTCCCTTATACGTCACCTGCAGCGCATTCATAATAAGTCAGTGACAAGTTCAAAAACTTTGGGTGACAGCGGAAGCAGTCCACTGACCAGTAAATCCCTTCCTCTTGTAACCAAGCTCACGCAAACCACCCCACCAACTCCCTCAGTGTCAATTTCCTCCTTCCCCAGGAATGCCAATAGTCCTGCAGGCCATGTCACTGGCAATTCTGACGAGTCCTCTCCTGCCTGGGATTCCTCCGATGCATCCTTGCGTGTAACGCCTACTGCTGCTGGCGCTGCTGTTGTTGCCGCTGGGAGTCGATGGTCATCCCAGAGGGGAAGTCGTAAGCCCACTTGTACTACTTCCAGTAAGCAATTGACTGTTCAACAGTCCTTTGCGAGGAAGATGAAATATCACAGCAGTCATCCTACTGCAAAGCGGATAACTGAGGCCTTGGCATCCTGGGTGGTGAGAAACGTGGTTCCGGTATCCATCATTACTGCAGAGCCAACTAGAGACTTGTTGGAGGTACTGTGTCCCCGGTACCAAATACCATCTAGGTTCCATTTCTCTAGGCAGGCGATACCGAAAATGTACACAGACCTCAGAAAAAGAGTCACCAGTGTCCTAAAAAATGCAGCTGTACCCAATGTCCACTTAACCACGGACATGTGGACAAGTGGAGCAGGGCAGGGTCAGGACTATATGACTGTGACAGCCCACTGGGTAGATGCATGGACTCCCGCCGCAAGAACAGCAGCGGCGGCACCAGTAGCAGCATCTCGCAAACGCCAACTCTTTCCTAGGCAGGCTACGCTTTGTATCACCGCTTTCCAGAATACGCACACAGCTGAAAACCTCTTACGGCAACTGAGGAAGATCATCGCGGAATGGCTTACCCCAATTGGACTCTCCTGTGGATTTGTGGCATCGGACAACGCCAGCAATATTGTGTGTGCATTAAATCTGGGCCAATTCCAGCACGTCCCATGTTTTGCACATACCTTGAATTTGGTGGTGCAGAATTTTTTAAAAAACGACAGGGGCGTGCAAGAGATGCTGTCGGTGGCCAGAAGAATTGCGGGACACTTTCGGCGTACAGGCACCACGTACAGAAAACTGGAGCACCACCAAAAACTACTGAACCTGCCCTGCCATCATCTGAAGCAAGAAGTGGTAACGAGGTGGAATTCAACCCTCTATATGCTTCAGAGGTTGGAGGAGCAGCAAAAGGCCATTCAAGCCTATACAATTGAGCACGATATAGTAGGTGGAATGCACCTGTCTCAAGTGCAGTGGAGAATGATTTCAACGTTGTGCAAGGTTCTGATGCCCTTTGAACTTGCCACACGTGAAGTCAGTTCAGACACTGCCTGCCTGAGTCAGGTCATTCCCCTCATCAGGCTTTTGCAGAAGAAGCTGGAGGCATTGAAGAAGGAGCTAAAAGGGAGCGATTCCGCTAGGCATGTGGGACTTGTGGATGCAGCCCTTAATTCGCTTAACAAGGATTCACGGGTGGTCAATCTGTTGAAATCAGAGCACTACATTTTGGCCACCGTGCTCGATCCTAGATTTAAAGCCTACCTTGGATCTCTCTTTCCGGCAGACACAGGTCTGCTGGGGTTGAAAGACCTGCTGGTGACAAAATTGTCAAGTCAAGCGGAACGCGACCTGTCAACATCTCCTCCTTCACATTCTCCCGCAACTGGGGGTGCGAGGAAAAGGCTCAGAATTCCGAGCCCACCCGCTGGCGGTGATGCAGGGCAGTCTGGAGCGACTGCTGATGCTGACATCTGGTCCGGACTGAAGGACCTGACAACGATTACGGACATGTCGTCTACTGTCACTGCATATGATTCTCTCAACATTGATAGAATGGTGGAGGATTATATGAGTGACCGCATCCAAGTAGGCACGTCACACAGTCCGTACTTATACTGGCAGGAAAAAGAGGCAATTTGGAGGCCCTTGCACAAACTGGCTTTATTCTACCTAAGTTGCCCTCCCACAAGTGTGTACTCCGAAAGAGTGTTTAGTGCCGCCGCTCACCTTGTCAGCAATCGGCGTACGAGGTTACATCCAGAAAATGTGGAGAAGATGATGTTCATTAAAATGAATTATAATCAATTCCTCCGCGGAGACATTGACCAGCAGCAATTGCCTCCACAAAGTACACAGGGAGCTGAGATGGTGGATTCCAGTGGGGACGAATTGATAATCTGTGAGGAGGGGGATGTACACGGTGATATATCGGAGGGTGAAGATGAGGTGGACATCTTGCCTCTGTAGAGCCAGTTTGTGCAAGGAGAGATTAATTGCTTCTTTTTTGGGGGGGGTCCAAACCAACCCGTCATATCAGTCACAGTCGTGTGGCAGACCCTGTTACTGAAATGATGGGTTGGTTAAAGTGTGCATGTCCTGTTTTGTTTATACAACATAAGGGTGGGTGGGAGGGCCCAAGGACAATTCCATCTTGCACCTCTTTTTTCTTTTCTTTTTCTTTGCATCATGTGCTGATTGGGGAGGGTTTTTTGGAAGGGACATCCTGCGTGACACTGCAGTGCCACTCCTAGATGGGCCCGGTGTTTGTGTCGGCCACTAGGGTCGCTAATCTTACTCACACAGTCAGCTACCTCATTGCGCCTCTTTTTTTCTTTGCGTCATGTGCTGTTTGGGGAGGGTTTTTTGGAAGGGACATCCTGCGTGACACTGCAGTGCCACTCCTAGATGGGCCCGGTGTTTGTGTCGGCCACTAGGGTCGCTAATCTTACTCACACAGCTACCTCATTGCGCCTCTTTTTTTCTTTGCGTCATGTGCTGTTTGGGGAGGGTTTTTTGGAAGGGCCATCCTGCGTGACACTGCAGTGCCACTCCTAGATGGGCCCGGTGTTTGTGTCGGCCACTAGGGTCGCTAATCTTACTCACACAGCTACCTCATTGCGCCTCTTTTTTTCTTTGCGTCATGTGCTGTTTGGGGAGGGTTTTTTGGAAGGGACATCCTGCGTGACACTGCAGTGCCACTCCTAGATGGGCCCGGTGTTTGTGTCGGCAACTAGGGTCGCTTATCTTACTCACACAGCGACCTCGGTGCAAATTTTAGGACTAAAAATAATATTGTGAGGTGTGAGGTATTCAGAATAGACTGAAAATGAGTGTAAATTATGGTTTTTGAGGTTAATAATACTTTGGGATCAAAATGACCCCCAAATTCTATGATTTAAGCTGTTTTTTAGTGTTTTTTGAAAAAAACACCCGAATCCAAAACACACCCGAATCCGACAAAAAAAATTCGGTGAGGTTTTGCCAAAACGCGTTCGAACCCAAAACACGGCCGCGGAACCGAACCCAAAACCAAAACACAAAACCCGAAAAATTTCAGGCGCTCATCTCTACTTTTGACCCTGCCGACCTTTTGACCCTGTTGACCTAATTCCTGTCAACCATATTTTGTTGGCCTATTGACTGTCTATCTAGACAGTTTCTACTCATAGTACGGAACCCGTTTCAAAGTTCCCAATGCTGCACTGATAAGGTCTGGTAACTTCATTGTACGACATACATGCTTCAGTAAATGTAATAAAAATGTCTGCTACTTTTATGTCTGTAATAAATAATTTGCAATTTATAATGGGCACAAATAAAGTTTAAGTCATGTCTATGTGTTTTATTTATCAGTTATTTCATTGTTTTTTTTTTTTTTTTTTTTTCCAGAATGCAGATGTTATATCAGCCAACTAGTGGCTTTGCTCATTGCAGAAGCATTGGCCTAGAGTTCCATGCACTGGAAGTCACCATCATCTTTGTAACTTTTCTAGTTACATTTTATAAATTGAAAAGGTGTGAGTGAAAGTGAAGTGTTTTCGCTGTAGATGAGCGGGTTCGGTTCTCAGAGAACCGAACCCTACCGCACCTCCCTACCCGATTCCGGATCCGAGTCAGGCTCGGGTTTTCTCGAACGACTCGGAAACCAGAACGAGGCAAAACGTCATCATCCCGCTGTCGGATTCTCCATATAAGGAGCCACGCGTCCCCGCCATTTTCACTCTGGCATTGAACAGTGTAGAGAGAGGACGTGTCTGTTCTCTCAGTGTCCGTGTCTTGTGCTGAATCTGTCAAGTCACAGTGCTTGTGTCCTCTGCTGCCATATGTCCAGTGCTGCTGTATAGGGTGCTGTGTTGTGCTGCATCAGTTCAGGGTGGTGTAATTTGTGCTGCATCAGTCCAGTCACAGTGATGGTGTCCTCTGGTGCTATATGCCCAGTGCTGCTGCATAATTAGCTGTGTTGTCCTGCATCAGACCAGTGGTAGTGTCCTGTGCATCAGTCAGTCCAGTAACCATTCACAGTGGTGGTGTCCTCTGCTGCCATATGCCCAGTGCTGCTGTATAATTAGCTGTCTTGTCCTGCATCAGACCAGTGGTAGTGTCCTGTGCATCAGTCAGTCCAGTGACCATTCACAGTGGCGGTGTCCTCTGCTGCCATATGCCCAGTGCTGCTGTATAATTAGCTGTGTTGTCCTGCATCAGACCAGTGGTAGTGTCCTGTGCATCAGTCAGTCCAGTGACCATTCACAGTGGTGGTGTCCTCTGCTGCCATATGTCCAGTGCTGCTGTATAATTAGCTGTCTTGTCCTGCATCAGACCAGTGGTAGTGTCCTGTGCATCAGTCAGTCCAGTGACCATTCACAGTGGTGGTGTCCTCTGCTGCCATATGCCCAGTGCTGCTGTATAATTAGCTGTGTTGTCCTGCATCAGACCAGTGGTAGTGTCAGGGCCGGCGCTACCACTAGGCAGCTTTAGGCAGCTGCCTATGGGCGGCGACCACTGGAGGGTGGCACCACACACTGAATAAATTACCAGCCGGCAGCTCCCCCCGCGATTGGCTCCCACGTCATGTTGCCTGCTCCCACTTCTTCCGCAATTGGGCTCACCCTGTGATTATGCTCCTGAATGTTACCCGCCTCCCCCTCCTGCATCGTTACCCACTCCCACCCCCTGCGATTGGCTCCTGCATCTTGTTATCCGCTGCCCGCCCCCCACCCCCTTCACGCGATCCCGCAATTGGCTCCTGCATGTTTTTACCAGCTCCCCCCTCCTCCCCCCGCAATTGGACACCCGCTCTCGTTTGCTCGCTTGTTACCCGCTGCCTCCCCCTCCCTCCTGCATTTTGTTACCAGCAACTTCCTGTCCTCGCTCCGCTGCGATATCAGTGGGTGTCCCAGAGGACTCGGCCCCCACCTGCCAGTAGGACCAAAACCTGAGCATGGAGGAGAAGGCTGACTGAGAAGATGAGTTGGGTCCGTGGATGGCAAAGCGTGCTGACATCTGCGAGAAGCAGCTCACACTGACCCTCTCACCTTGTGTCAGTAAGTGGTGTCTGTTTGTGTCAGTAAGTGGTGTCTGTGTGCATTTGTGTCAGTAAATGGTGTTTGTGTAAGTAAGTGGTGTCTGTGTGTTAGTAAGTGGTGTCTGCATTCTTGTCAGTAAGTGGTGTCTATGTAGGAGGTGTGTGTGTGTGTGTGTGTGTGTGTGTTAGTAAGTGGTGTCTATGTGCATTTGTGTCAGTAAGTGGTGTCTGTGTAGTTTGTGTGTGTCAGTAAGTGGTGTCTGTGTGCATTTATGTCAGTAAGTGGTGTTTGTGTGTGTGTCAGTAATTGTGTCAGTAAATTTGTGTCAGTAAGGTATATCTGGGTATGTATGTGCCAATAACTGGTGTCTATGTCAGGGGTATTTGTCAGTAAGGGGCATCTGTGTCAGTAAGAAGTATCTGCCAGTAACCAGTAACTAGTGTCTATGTCAGTTAGGGGGTGTCTGTCAGTAAGTATGTATGTGCCAATAAGTGAAGTCTGTGTAAGTAGTGGTAGTGTATCTGTGTCACTGTGTTTGTGTCAGCGGAATCTTGTCAGTAAGCATGCTTTTTTTTTTACATATATTTTGTTTAGGGGACAGTCTCTTTTTGACAGCTGTGGAACTTCTAAGAAGCCACTGCCACACTTTTTCCTGAGGGGTCGGTGGGTGTGGGTAGTGTGAGGGGGGGAGGGCAGCAGGCAGAGGTTTTGCCTAGGGTGCCGGGAAGCCTTGCACCGGCCCTGGGTAGTGTCCTGTGCATCAGTCAGTCCAGTGACCATTCAAAGTGGTGGTGTCCTCTGCTGTCATATGCCCAGTGCTGCTGTATAATTATCTGTGTTGTCCTGCATCAGACCAGTGGTAGTGTCCTGTGCATCAGTCAGTCCAGTGACAATTCACAGTGGTGGTGTCCTCTGCTGCCATATGGCCAGTGCTGCTGTATAATTAGCTGTCTTGTCCTGCATCAGACCAGTGGTAGTGTCCTGTGCATCAGTCAGTCCAGTGACCATTCACAGTGGTGGTGTCCTCTGCTGCCATATGGCCAGTGCTGCTGTATAATTAGCTGTGTTGTCCTGCATCAGACCAGTGGTAGTGTCCTGTGCATCAGTCAGTCCAGTGACCATTCAAAGTGGTGGTGTCCTCTGCTGTCATATGCCCAGTGCTGCTGTATAATTAGCTGTGTTGTCCTGCATCAGACCAGTGGTAGTGTCCTGTGCATCAGTCAGTCCAGTGACCAGTCACAGTGGTGGTGTCCTCTGCTGTCATATGCCCAGTGCTGCTGTATAATTAGCTGTGTTGTCCTGCATCAGACCAGTGGTAGTGTCCTGTGCATCAGTCAGTCCAGTGACAATTCACAGTGGTGGTGTCCTCTACTGCCATATGCCCAGTACTGCTGTATAATTATCTGTGTTGTCCTGCATCAGACCAGTGGTGGTGTCCTGTGCATCAGTCAGTCCAGTGACCATTCAAAGTGGTGGTGTCCTCTGCTGTCATATGCCCAGTGCTGCTGTATAATTAGCTGTGTTGTCCTGCATCAGACCAGTGGTAGTGTCCTGTGCATCAGTCAGTCCAGTGACAATTCACAGTGGTGGTGTCCTCTGCTGCCATATGGCCAGTGCTGCTGTATAATTAGCTGTGTTGTCCTGCATCAGCCAGTGGTAGTGTCCTGTGCATCAGTCAGTCCAGTGACCATTCACAGTGGTGGTGTCCTCTGCTGCCATATGCCCAGTGCTGCTGTACAATTAGCTGTGTTGTCCTGCATCAGACCAGTGGTAGTGTCCTGTGCATCAGTCAGTCCAGTGACCATTCACAGTGGTATACTCTGCTGCCATATGTCCAGTGCTCCTGTGCCACATATTGTGTTATATAACTCCAGAAAAATAATGGAGAACAAAAATTTGGAGGATAAAATAGGGAAAGATCAAGAACGACTTCCTCCTAGTGCTGAAGCTGCTGCCACTAGTCATGACATAGACAATGAAATGCCATCAACGTCATCTGCCAAGGCCGATGCCCAATGTGATAGTAGAGGGCATGTAAAATCTAAAAAGCCAAAGTTCAGTAAAAAGATCCAGAAAAATAAATTTAAATGGTCTGAGGAGAAACGTAAACTTGCCAATATGCCATTTACGACATGGGGTGGCAAGGAACGGCTAAGGCCCTGACCCGTGTTCATGACTAGTGGTTCAGCTTCACATGACGATGGAAGCCCTCATCCTCCCACTTGTAAAAATTAAAAGAGTTAAGCTGGAAAAAGCACAGAAAAGAACTGTACGTTCTGAGATGGTATCACAAATCCCCAAGGAGAGTCCAAGTGCGTCGGCGGTTGCGATGCCTGACCTTTCCAACACTGGACAGGAAGAGGTTGCTCCTTCCACCATTTGCACGCCCCCTGCAAGTGCTGAAAGGAGCACCCACTGTCCAGTTTCTGATATTCAAATTGAAGATGTCACTGTTGAAGTACACCAGGATGAGGATATGGGTGTTGCTGGCGCTGAGGAGGAAGTTGATGATGAGAATTCTGATGGTGATGTGGTTTGTTTAAATGAGGCACTGGGGGTGACACCTGTTGTCCGTGGGATGAAGAATCACTTTGTGATGCCTGGGCAAAATACCAAAAAACCACCTCTTCGGTGTGGAATTATTTCTCCACAAATCCGGACAACAGGTGTCAAGCCGTGTGTTGCCTCTGTCAATCTGTAATAAGTAGGGGTAAGGATGTTAACCACCTAGGAACATCCTCGCTTATACGTCACCTGCAGCGCATTCATCAAAAGTCAGTGTCAAGTTGTCAAACTTTGGGTAAGAGCGTAAGCAGTCCACTGACACCTAAATCCCTTCTTCCTCTTGTACCCAAGCTCCTGCAAGCCACACCACCAACTCCCTCAACATCAACTTCCTCCTCAGCCATGAACGTCAGTAGTCCTGCAGACCAGGGCCCTCATTCCGAGTTGTTCGCTCGTTCTTTTTCATCGCATCGCAGTGAAAATCCGCTTAGTACGCATGCGCAAAGTTCGCACTGCGACTGCGCCAAGTAACTTTACTATGAAGAAAGTATTTTTACTCACGGCTTTTTCTTCGCTCCGGCGATCATAATGTGATTGACAGGAAATGGGTGTTACTGGGCGGAAACACGGCGTTTCAGGGGCGTGTGGCTGAAAACGCTACCGTTTCCGGAAAAAACGCAGGAGTGGCCGGAGAAACGGTGGGAGTGCCTGGGCGAACGCTGGGTGTGTTTGTGACGTCAACCAGGAACGACAAGCACTGAAATGATCGCACAGGCAGAGTAAGTCTGGAGCTACTCTGAAACTGCTAAGTAGTTAGTAATCGCAATATTGCGAATACATCGGTCGCAATTTTAAGAAGCTAAGATTCACTCCCAGTAGGCGGCGGCTTAGCGTGTGTAACTCTGCTAAATTCGCCTTGCGACCGATCAACTCGGAATGAGGGCCCATGTCCCTGGCAAGACTAAGGAGTCCTCTCCTAACCGGGATTCCTCCAGAGGATCCTTGAGTGGTACGTCTGCTTTTGCTGCCACTGCTTTTTTTTGCTGCTGGGAGTCGATCATCATTCCAGAGGGGAAGTCGGAAGACCACTTGTACTACTTTAACTAAGCAATTGACTGTCCAATAGACCTTTGTTAGGAAGATGAAATATGACAGCAGTCATCCTGTTGCAAAGCGGATAACTGAGGCCTTGACAATTATGTTGGTGTTAGTGCAGTGGAATTTAGACAACTGATGGAGGTATTGTGTCCCCGGTACCAAATACCATCTAGGTTCCACTTCTCTAGGCAGGCGATACCGAGAATGTACAGAGACGTCAGAAAGAGTGTCACCAGTGTCCTAAAAAATGTGGTTGTATCCAGTGTCCACTTAACCACGGACATGTGGACAAGTGGAACAGGACAGACTAAGGACTATGTGACAGCCCACTGGGTAGATGTGCTGGCTCCCGCAGCAACAACAGCAGCAGCAGCAGCACCAGTAGCAGTATCTCGCAAATCCAAACTAATTTCTAGGCAGGCTACGCTGTGTATCACTGCTATCCGTAAGAGGCACACCACTGACAACCTCTTACGGAAAGTGAGGAACATCATTGCGCATTGGCTTACCCACTTAGACTCTCCTGGGGATTTGTGATATCTGACAATGCCACCAATGTTTTGCGTGCATTACAACTGGCCAAATTCCAGCACGTCTCATGTTTTGCACACACCATTAATTTGGTGGTGCAGAATATTTTGAAAAATTACAGGGGTGTACAGGAGATGCTGTCGATGGCCCGAAAAAATGCGGGCCACTTTCAACATTCTGACACTGCGTGCCGAAGACTGGAGCACCAGCAAACACTCTGAACCTGCCCTGCCATCAACTGAAGCAAGAGGTTGTAATGAGGTGGAATTCAACACTCTATATGCTTCAGAGGAAGGAGGAGCAGCAAAAGGCCATTAAAGCCTATACATCCACCTATGATATAGGCAAAGGAGGGGGAATGCACCTGACTCAAGTGCAGTGGAGAATGATTTCCGTCTTGTGCAAGGTTCTCCAACCCTTTGAACTTGCCACACGTGAAGTCAGTTCAGACACTGCCAGCTTGAGTCAGGTCATTCCCCTCATCAGGCTTTTGCAGAAGCAGCTGGATAAATTAAAGGAGGAGCTAAGACAGAGCGATTCCATTAAGTATGTGGGACTTGTGGATGGATCCCTTCATTCGCTTTGCCAGGATTCAAGGGTGGTCAATCTGTTGAAATCAGAGCACTACATTTTGGCCACCGTGCTCTATCCTAGGTTTAAAGCCTATGTTGTATCTCTCTTTCTGGAAGACACAAGTGTGCAGAGGTGCAAAGACCTGCTGGTGAGTAAATTGTCAACTCAAGCGGAACGTGACCCGTCAACAGCTCCTCCTTCAATTTCTCCCACCACTGGGGCTGCAAAGAATAGGATAAGATTTCCTAGCACACCCGCTGGCGGTGATGCAGGGCAGTCAGGAGTGAAAGCTGACATCTGGTCCGGACTGAAGGACCTGCCAATGATTACTGGTATGTCTACTGTCACTGCATATGATTCTGTTAGCATTTAAAGAATGGTGGAGGATTATATGAGTGACAGCATCCAAGTAGGCATGTCAGACGGACTGTATGTATACTGGCAGGAAAAAGAGGCAATTTGGATGCCCTTGCACAAACTGGCTTTATTTTACCTAAGTTGCTCCCCCTTCACTGTGTACTCCGAAAGAGTGTTTAGTGCAGCCGGTAACCTTGTCAGCGATCGGCGTAGGAGGTTACTTCCACAAAATGTGGAGACGATGATGTTCATCAAAATGAATTATAAATTCCTCCAGGAAGACCTTGACCAGAATTTGTCTCCAAAAAGTACACAGGAACCTGTGATGGTGGATTCCAGTGGGGACGAATTAATACTCTGTGGGGAGGAGGATATTCACACTGAAGGGGTTGAGGAATTGGAGGATGTGGATGAGGTTGACATCTTGCCTCTGTAGAGCCAGTTTGTGCAAGGGGAGATTGATTGCTTCTTTTTTGGTGGGGGCCCAAACAAACCAGTCATTTCAGCCACAGTTGTGTGGCAGACCCTGTCGCTGAAATTATTGTTTTGTTAAAGCGTGCATGTCCTGTTTATACAACATAAGGGTGGATGAGAGGGCCCAAGAACAATTCCATCTTGCACCTCTTTTTCTTCTTAGCATCATGTGCTGTTTGGGGACTATTTTTTTTTAAATGTGCCATCCTGTCTGACACTTCCGTATATGTCCAGTGGTACTGCCATTTAATTCCAGTGATTTTGCCGTATAATTCCAGTGATTTGGACGTATAATTCCTGTGATATTGCCATTTAATTCCAGTGATTTTGCTGTTTAATAACAGTTATTTTGCCATATAATTCCAGTGATTTAGAGGTATAATTCCAGTGATTTGGACGTATAATTCCAGTGATTTTGACGTATTATTCCAGTGATTTTGCAGTATAATTCCAGTGATTTGGACGTATGATTCCTGTGGTAATTGTTTGTGTCGCTTGGTTTAGTCATACAGCTACCTCATTGCACCTCTTCTGCATATTTGCAAGAGTTGCTGTTTGAGGCCTTTCTTTGGGATATCTGCCCTCCTGTCTGCCACTGCAGTGCCACTTTTAGATGGGCCAATTGTTTGTGTCGCTTGGCTTAGTCATACAGCTACCTCATTGCGCCTCTTCTACATCTTTGCATGAGGTGCTGTTTGGGGCCTAGTTTTTGAAAAGTGCTGGCCTGTCTGACACTGCAGTGCCACTCCTAGATGGGCCAGGTGTTTTTGCCGCACACTTGTGTCCCTTGACTTAGTCATACAGCAGCCTCGGTGCACCTCTTTTTCTTCTTTGCATCATGTGCTGTTTGGAGACTTTTTTATATATATCTGCTCTCCTGTCTGACACTGCAGTGCCACTCCTAGATGGGTCAGGTGTTTGTGCCGCATACTTGTGTCGTTTAGCTTAGTCATACAGCCACACTGGTGCAACCTTTTGGCCAAAAAACAATATTGTGAGGTGTGAGGTGTCCAGAATAGACTGAAAATGAGTGTAAATAAATGTTATTGAGGGTAATAATACTGTAGGATCAAAATTACCCCCAAATTCTGTGTTTTCAGCCATTTTTATGTTTTTTTTCAAAAATCATCCATATCCAAAACCAAAGCCAAAACATGAAAAAGGTGGTTTTGGCAAAACCAAGCCAAAACCAAAACACGAAAGTGGAATTGGAACCAAAACCAAAAACACAAAACACGAAAAGTTCCAGACGCACATGTCTAGTTTTCGCACAGCAGGCGATTAGGTCATAATAGCGCATTCGTATGGACCGCAGTGTGCACCCGTGTCGGACAACAATTAGAGATGAGCGGGTTCGGTTTCTCTGAATCCGAACCCGCCAGAACTTCATGTTTTTTTTCACGGGTCCGAGCGACTCGGATCTTCCCGCCTTGCTCGGTTAACCCGAGCGCGCCCGAACGTCATCATGACGCTGTCGGATTCTCGCGAGGCTCGGATTCTATCGCGAGACTCGGATTCTATATAAGGAGCCGCGCGTCGCCGCCATTTTCACACGTGCATTGAGATTGATAGGGAGAGGACGTGGCTGGCGTCCTCTCCGTTTAGAATAGATTAGAGAGACACTTGATTTACTAATTTTGGGGAGCATTAGGAGTACTCAGTACAGTGCAGAGTTTTGCTGATAGTGACCACCAGTTTTATTTATAATCCGTTCTCTGCCTGAAAAAAGCGATACACAGCACACAGTGACTCAGTCACATACCATATCTGTGTGCACTGCTCAGGCTCAGGCCAGTGTGCTGCATCATCTATTATCTATATATAATATTATATATATCTGTCTGACTGCTCAGCTCACACAGCTTATAATTGTGGGGGAGACTGGGGAGCACTACTGCAGTGCCAGTTATAGGTTATAGCAGGAGCCAGGAGTACATAATATATTATATAGTGAGTGACCACCAGACACACAGTGCAGTTTATTTAATATATCCGTTCTCTGCCTGAAAAAAGCGATACACACAGTGACTCAGTCAGTCACATACCATATCTGTGTGCACTGCTCAGGCTCAGGCCAGTGTGCTGCATCATCTATATATATTATATATCTGTCTGACTGCTCAGCTCACACAGCTTATAATTGTGGGGGAGACTGGGGAGCACTACTGCAGTGCCAGTTATAGGTTATAGCAGGAGCCAGGAGTACATAATATTATATTAAAATTAAACAGTGCACACTTTTGCTGCAGGAGTGCCACTGCCAGTGTGACTAGTGACCAGTGACCTGACCACCAGTATATATAATATTAGTAGTATACTATCTCTTTATCAACCAGTCTATATTAGCAGCAGACACAGTACAGTGCGGTAGTTCACGGCTGTGGCTACCTCTGTGTCGGCACTCGGCAGCCCGTCCATAATTGTATATACCACCTAACCGTGGTTTTTTTTTCTTTCTTTATACATACATACTAGTTACGAGTATACTATCTCTTTATCAACCAGTCTATATTAGCAGCAGACACAGTACAGTGCGGTAGTTCACGGCTGTGGCTACCTCTGTGTCGGCACTCGGCAGCCCGTCCATAATTGTATATACCACCTAACCGTGGTTTTTTTTTTCTTTCTTTATACATACATACTAGTTACGAGTATACTATCTCTTTATCAACCAGTCTATATATTAGCAGCAGACACAGTACAGTGCGGTAGTTCACGGCTGTGGCTACCTCTGTGTCGGCACTCGGCAGCCCGTCCATAATTGTATATACCACCTAACCGTGGTTTTTTTTTCTTTCTTTATACATACATACTAGTTACGAGTATACTATCTCTTTATCAACCAGTCTATATATTAGCAGCAGACACAGTACAGTGCGGTAGTTCACGGCTGTGGCTACCTCTGTGTCGGCACTCGGCAGCCCGTCCATAATTGTATATACCACCTAACCGTGGTTTTTTTTTCTTTGTTTATACATACATACTAGTTACGAGTATACTATCTCTTTATCAACCAGTCTATATATTAGCAGCAGACACAGTACAGTGCGGTAGTTCACGGCTGTGGCTACCTCTGTGTCGGCACTCGGCAGCCCGTCCATAATTGTATACTAGTATCCAATCCATCCATCTCCATTGTTTACCTGAGGTGCCTTTTAGTTGTGCCTATTAAAATATGGAGAACAAAAATGTTGAGGTTCCAAAATTAGGGAAAGATCAAGATCCACTTCCACCTCGTGCTGAAGCTGCTGCCACTAGTCATGGCCGAGACGATGAAATGCCAGCAACGTCGTCTGCCAAGGCCGATGCCCAATGTCATAGTACAGAGCATGTCAAATCCAAAACACCAAATATCAGTAAAAAAAGGACTCCAAAACCTAAAATAAAATTGTCGGAGGAGAAGCGTAAACTTGCCAATATGCCATTTACCACACGGAGTGGCAAGGAACGGCTGAGGCCCTGGCCTATGTTCATGGCTAGTGGTTCAGCTTCACATGAGGATGGAAGCACTCAGCCTCTCGCTAGAAAAATGAAAAGACTCAAGCTGGCAAAAGCAGCACAGCAAAGAACTGTGCATTCTTCGAAATCCCAAATCCACAAGGAGAGTCCAATTGTGTCGGTTGCGATGCCTGACCTTCCCAACACTGGACGTGAAGAGCATGCGCCTTCCACCATTTGCACGCCCCCTGCAAGTGCTGGAAGGAGCACCCGCAGTCCAGTTCCTGATAGTCAGATTGAAGATGTCAGTGTTGAAGTACACCAGGATGAGGAGGATATGGGTGTTGCTGGCGCTGGGGAGGAAATTGACCAGGAGGATTCTGATGGTGAGGTGGTTTGTTTAAGTCAGGCACCCGGGGAGACACCTGTTGTCCGTGGGAGGAATATGGCCGTTGACATGCCAGGTGAAAATACCAAAAAAATCAGCTCTTCCGTGTGGAGGTATTTCACCAGAAATGCGGACAACAGGTGTCAAGCCGTGTGTTCCCTTTGTCAAGCTGTAATAAGTAGGGGTAAGGACGTTAACCACCTCGGAACATCCTCCCTTATACGTCACCTGCAGCGCATTCATAATAAGTCAGTGACAAGTTCAAAAACTTTGGGTGACAGCGGAAGCAGTCCACTGACCAGTAAATCCCTTCCTCTTGTAACCAAGCTCACGCAAACCACCCCACCAACTCCCTCAGTGTCAATTTCCTCCTTCCCCAGGAATGCCAATAGTCCTGCAGGCCATGTCACTGGCAATTCTGACGAGTCCTCTCCTGCCTGGGATTCCTCCGATGCATCCTTGCGTGTAACGCCTACTGCTGCTGGCGCTGCTGTTGTTGCCGCTGGGAGTCGATGGTCATCCCAGAGGGGAAGTCGTAAGCCCACTTGTACTACTTCCAGTAAGCAATTGACTGTTCAACAGTCCTTTGCGAGGAAGATGAAATATCACAGCAGTCATCCTACTGCAAAGCGGATAACTGAGTCCTTGACAACTATGTTGGTGTTAGACGTGCATCCGGTATCCGCCGTTAGTTCACAGGGAACTAGACAATTTATTGAGGCAGTGTGCCCCCGTTACCAAATACCATCTAGGTTCCACTTCTCTAGGCAGGCGATACCGAGAATGTACACGGACGTCAGAAAAAGACTCACCAGTGTCCTAAAAAATGCAGTTGTACCCAATGTCCACTTAACCACGGACATGTGGACAAGTGGAGCAGGGCAGGGTCAGGACTATATGACTGTGACAGCCCACTGGGTAGATGTATGGACTCCCGCCGCAAGAACAGCAGCGGCGGCACCAGTAGCAGCATCTCGCAAACGCCAACTCTTTCCTAGGCAGGCTACGCTTTGTATCACCGCTTTCCAGAATACGCACACAGCTGAAAACCTCTTACGGCAACTGAGGAAGATCATCGCGGAATGGCTTACCCCAATTGGACTCTCCTGTGGATTTGTGGCATCGGACAACGCCAGCAATATTGTGTGTGCATTAAATATGGGCAAATTCCAGCACGTCCCATGTTTTGCACATACCTTGAATTTGGTGGTGCAGAATTTTTTAAAAAACGACAGGGGCGTGCAAGAGATGCTGTCGTGGCCAGAAAAATTGCGGGACACTTTCGGCGTACAGGCACCACGTACAGAAGACTGGAGCACCACCAAAAACTACTGAACCTGCCCTGCCATCATCTGAAGCAAGAAGTGGTAACGAGGTGGAATTCAACCCTCTATATGCTTCAGAGGTTGGAGGAGCAGCAAAAGGCCATTCAAGCCTATACAATTGAGCACGATATAGGAGGTGGAATGCACCTGTCTCAAGTGCAGTGGAGAATGATTTCAACGTTGTGCAAGGTTCTGATGCCCTTTGAACTTGCCACACGTGAAGTCAGTTCAGACACTGCCAGCCTGAGTCAGGTCATTCCCCTCATCAGGCTTTTGCAGAAGAAGCTGGAGGCATTGAAGAAGGAGCTAAAAGGGAGCGATTCCGCTAGGCATGTGGGACTTGTGGATGCAGCCCTTAATTCGCTTAACAAGGATTCACGGGTGGTCAATCTGTTGAAATCAGAGCACTACATTTTGGCCACCGTGCTCGATCCTAGATTTAAAGCCTACCTTGGATCTCTCTTTCCGGCAGACACAGGTCTGCTGGGGTTGAAAGACCTGCTGGTGACAAAATTGTCAAGTCAAGCGGAACGCGACCTGTCAACATCTCCTCCTTCACATTCTCCCGCAACTGGGGGTGCGAGGAAAAGGCTCAGAATTCCGAGCCCACCCGCTGGCGGTGATGCAGGGCAGTCTGGAGCGACTGCTGATGCTGACATCTGGTCCGGACTGAAGGACCTGACAACGATTACGGACATGTCGTCTACTGTCACTGCATATGATTCTCTCAACATTGATAGAATGGTGGAGGATTATATGAGTGACCGCATCCAAGTAGGCACGTCACACAGTCCGTACTTATACTGGCAGGAAAAAGAGGCAATTTGGAGGCCCTTGCACAAACTGGCTTTATTCTACCTAAGTTGCCCTCCCACAAGTGTGTACTCCGAAAGAGTGTTTAGTGCCGCCGCTCACCTTGTCAGCAATCGGCGTACGAGGTTACATCCAGAAAATGTGGAGAAGATGATGTTCATTAAAATGAATTATAATCAATTCCTCCGCGGAGACATTGACCAGCAGCAATTGCCTCCACAAAGTACACAGGGAGCTGAGATGGTGGATTCCAGTGGGGACGAATTGATAATCTGTGAGGAGGGGGATGTACACGGTGATATATCGGAGGGTGAAGATGAGGTGGACATCTTGCCTCTGTAGAGCCAGTTTGTGCAAGGAGAGATTAATTGCTTCTTTTTTGGGGGGGGTCCAAACCAACCCGTCATATCAGTCACAGTCGTGTGGCAGACCCTGTTACTGAAATGATGGGTTGGTTAAAGTGTGCATGTCCTGTTTTGTTTATACAACATAAGGGTGGGTGGGAGGGCCCAAGGACAATTCCATCTTGCACCTCTTTTTTCTTTTCTTTTTCTTTGCATCATGTGCTGATTGGGGAGGGTTTTTTGGAAGGGACATCCTGCGTGACACTGCAGTGCCACTCCTAGATGGGCCCGGTGTTTGTGTCGGCCACTAGGGTCGCTAATCTTACTCACACAGCTACCTCATTGCGCCTCTTTTTTTCTTTGCGTCATGTGCTGTTTGGGGAGGGTTTTTTGGAAGGGACATCCTGCGTGACACTGCAGTGCCACTCCTAGATGGGCCCGGTGTTTGTGTCGGCCACTAGGGTCGCTAATCTTACTCACACAGCTAACTCATTGCGCCTCTTTTTTTCTTTGCGTCATGTGCTGTTTGGGGAGGGTTTTTTGGAAGGGCCATCCTGCGTGACACTGCAGTGCCACTCCTAGATGGGCCCGGTGTTTGTGTCGGCCACTAGGGTCGCTAATCTTACTCACACAGCTACCTCATTGCGCCTCTTTTTTTCTTTGCGTCATGTGCTGTTTGGGGAGGGTTTTTTGGAAGGGACATCCTGCGTGACACTGCAGTGCCACTCCTAGATGGGCCCGGTGTTTGTGTCGGCCACTAGGGTCGCTTATCTTACTCACACAGCGACCTCGGTGCAAATTTTAGGACTAAAAATAATATTGTGAGGTGTGAGGTATTCAGAATAGACTGAAAATGATTGTAAATTATGGTTTTTGAGGTTAATAATACTTTGGGATCAAAATGACCCCCAAATTCTATGATTTAAGCTGTTTTTTAGTGTTTTTTGAAAAAAACACCCGAATCCAAAACACACCCGAATCCGACAAAAAAAATTCGGTGAGGTTTTGCCAAAACGCGTTCGAACCCAAAACACGGCCGCGGAACCGAACCCAAAACCAAAACACAAAACCCGAAAAATTTCAGGCGCTCATCTCTAACAACAATGGGCATCACCGGTTAGCGACGGGGTGGTGTGAAAAATCCGTTCACATGGTCATCTGCAAGGTGATTGACCGGAGGAATCCGTTAGTTGGTGGTAGCTGACCGTTTTCAGGGCATGTTTGGAAAAACGCAGGCATATCCAAGCGTTTTCAGGGAGTGTGTCTGACGTCAGCTTCGGCCACGATCAGCCTGATTCTATCGCACTGAAAGAATAAGTCCTGGGCTGCGCAGAGGCTGCACACACAGAACTTTTGCAGCTTGGCGTGCACATAACATTGCATACTTACACGGCTAAAATACACTCCCACTTTAGGCGGCAACTATCTGAACGCAGGACAGCAAAAAACACAGCCCAGTGATCAGATCTGAATTAGCCCTGCAGTCTCCTTAGCTGCTAACGCCATCTGACAATCTCTCTGCACATGTTACATCTGCAGTGCAAAATTGGTTTTCTAACAATCCCGAATAATGGGGCTCATTCTGAGTTGATATATACTGCCCAAAAAAATAAAGGGAACACTAAAATAACACATCCTAGATCTGAATGAATGAAATATTCTTATTAAATACTTTGTTCTTTACATAGTTGAATGTGCTGACAACAAAATCACACAAAAATGATTAATGGAAATCAAATTTATTAACCCATGGAGGTCTGAATTTGGATTCACACTCAAAATTAAAGTGGTAAAACACACTACAGGCTGATCCAACTTTGATGTAATGTCCTTAAAACAAGTTAAAATGAGGCTAAGTAGTGTGTGTGGCCTCCACGCGCCTGTATGACCTCCCTACAATGCCTGGGCATGCTCCTGATGAGGTGGCGGATGGTCTACTGAGGGATCTCCTCCCAGACCTGGACTAAAGCATCCGCCAACTCCTGGACAGTCTGTGGTGCAACGTGGCATTGGTGGATGGAGTGAGACATGATGTCCTAGATGTGCTCAATTGGATTCAGGTCTGGGGAACGGGCGGGCCAGTCTATAGCATCAATGCCTTCGTCTTGCAGGAACTGCTGACACACTCCAGCCACATGAGGTCTAGCATTGTCTTGCATTAGGAGAAACCCAGGGCCAACCGCACCAGCATATGTTCTCACAAGGGGTCTGAGGATCTCATCTCGGTAAGTGTGGCCGGAGAGACCCCCAGCCCACGTGGACAATGGCGGTGCGGCACTGAAGGGGTTAACCCTCAGTGACCGGCGCCATATTCAAGGACAATGGGCGCTTGGCGCCACTTTTAAACTGTGCACTGGTGCTAAGCGCCATCTTTAAATGTAGTGTGGGTGCTAGGCACCGGGTATTTAAAAATATATTTACTACTGTGTTTTCACCAATGTTATATTTAATGCAATAGGCACAGTTGTAGGATTGCACATTTACATTGCATGCAAATGCCAGCACTTAGAAGGAATGTGTAAGCTGTGTTGGTTTTAAAATGCATTTACGTTTGTGGACAAATGGCCCTGTCCTAGCAGAGAGGTGTGAATGACAAAACCTTTTGATGTGTAAAGATGCTAATCACGGGGTCTATGGGCTTGGAACCTGTTTCATGTACCTGATTTAATTGATATACGAACCCTGAATGGCAGATGCAGGAAGGAAGACTGTTTGTTTGTATTGTAGCCTTTCCTGTTGTAATCTCAAACACTGGGTTTGCCTGGAGATGTGACTGAGACAGAAACATTTGTATTTTGAAGCTATGTGATAAATTTATCAATAGTGAATGTTAATCTGATACCAAACGTTGTCTGGGTGACAGGAAGGAGGATATTGTTTTATTGCACTTATCTCCTTTTGAAAATTAATTTATTTACTTGTATTTTCTAAGTTATCCTGATTGGTTGGAGAAGACAGGGAGGGCTTACCCCCCTGTGGTACTGTGTGGAAATTTGACATAAAAAGGAGGCCTGCGTGCCTCCAGATTTGTAGTTGTACCATCTTTATTCTGCTGGAACATCTTGCTGTATGCTGTTGCCCTTAGCAATAGGGAAGAGTTCTCTTTAGAACTATTGCAAATAAATACCATTTTCCTCAAGAAGACCGCGTCATCTTGTGACCTACAGGGTTATGCCAAACATAGCCCCGTCCTCCGGCTGTCCAGGGAAGCACCTAACGTCTCCAAGTTCCGCCTTCCGCCAGCTACCGGCAGAGGCCTAGCAAGTGGCTAGTGGGGATTCGTCAACACCACACAGGTGTGGTAAGGCAGTGCGTCGGCACATACAGAGCAGAACCGTGGTTCCAAACGCCACGGCAGGTTAGGAGTTTGGTGGTGGCAGCATAAACCCGCCCACAGCGCAGTGGGTGGAGTCAGTAACAGGCGGTTACTGACGGTAAGCGGGAATCCCCTATGTGGTCAGGCCTCGTGTGACCTAACCCTCCATTCTGTGCGCAGGAGACGGGACGCGAAAGCGGTGAGTGCTTTCGTACGGGACCGTCCTGTCACAGAAATTGTTGGCATAGCGGTGGGATAATCCCAGTCGGCTTTTCATCACCCGATTGGAGAAGCCGAGTTACTCAGGAGAGGAGTAACTGCAGCGCAGGAGAACACACAAGATGGCGGAATTCAGCGGAATGTCCAAGGATGATCTGGAGATCGTGTGCCAGGAGAAGGGTGTGGATATCCCTTTCAACGCATCCAGAAGCGTCATGAAGGCGGCGCTCATGAGCGTGGAGGAGTCCCATCGGGTGGAGGTGAAAAGCACTGTCGGCGTCAGCATCGCAGAGGACGGCCCAACAGTGGACCTTCGCAAGGAACCGGTGAGACCCACAAGCCCCGCCCTCTCTCACAGCAGCAATGTTTCCCAGCAATCCCTAGCAGGGCCAGGATCCCAACGTCCCAGGGGGAGCGGCCCGGATACCCTAGCAGATTGGCTAGCGGAATTGGGGGAAAGGGCAACGGAGCAAGAGCACTTGATCATCATCCAGATGTGGCGTGATGAGCGGGCACCACAGGCCGTGGTACCCCGGGAGCCGTTGTCAGCTGTTGTACACAGATCGGGACGCATTCAGTTTGCCAAGTTTGCAGACAGTAATGGGGACATTGATGGACATTTTACAAGTTTTTGAAAGGACTTGTAAACTACATGATTTACCCAAGTCGCAGTGGGTGAGACACCTTGTGCCTACTCTGCATGGAGAGGCATTGGAGGCCTATCGGGGAGTGGCCACGGAGGACTGTGGGGATTACGATGAAGTTGCGAAGGCCCTCCTCCAGCGATTCTTCATCACTCCAGAGTCTTATAGGAAGAAGTTCAGAGACTTGCCCAAGAATCCTAGCAGCACCCATGAGCAGTACGCCAACCAGCTGCGGCAGTACGTGGTGAAGTGGGTGAAGGATTCGGAAGCCACTACATGGGACGCACTAATTGACCTGATCTGCAGGGAGCAGTTCTACCGCAGGTGCACCCCAGAAGTGAAGGAGTGGGTGCTAGATCGGGAGCCACCCAGCTTAAAGATGGCTGCCCAGTTAGCAGACAAGTATGTGGCAATTCGGCCACAGGGCCAGAAGCGCCCAGCCAGCAGCCAGCTCCAAAAGACTGTACCACCAAGGGGACACCCCTCTTCAACTCATCACCCCCAAAGACAAGCATCTTCTAACCCGGGTGCTCTTGGCCAGCAACCGCACCGCAGCGTCCCTGCAACTGATCAGAGAACATCGGTGCCACGACTGGAGAAGAAGTGCTACGGCTGTGGGAAAATTGGACATCTGAGGATGAACTGTCCTGCATCCCAAGCACCCCAGACTCGTGCCCCAAATCCGAGTGCTGGAGCCCGGATCGCTTGTTTGTCGAGAGGAGATGAGCCTACAGAGACTGTTCCCCCTCCAGTCAATCCGATGGAGTGTGGCGAGAGACAGGTGCACTCTGCGGAGAGAGTCACCTGCATGGCCAAACAGCCCTTACACAACATGTGGAGGCACCTGCAGCCGGTCCACGTGGGACCCCTGCAGGGGGAAGGCCTAAGAGACTCTGGGGCCTCAATCACTGTGGTGATCCCCCACCTTATAGATCCTGCTGCAGTATTGCAGAGTCGCACTGCCAAGGTCACCCTGGCAGATGGAATGGAGAAAGCGGTTCCCATGGCAAGAGTCTACCTGGACTGGGGAGCTGGACCAGAGTTGCGAGAAGTTGCCATCATGGATGGTCTCCCAACTGATGTGGTCCTAGGAAATGATCTGGGTGGTGGGATCGTCACTACGTTTGTTGGCGCCATTCCCCGGAGTCAAGTTCCACAACCACCGTTGACATCAGCTGCTCCAGCACAGCCCAGCCCAGAGGAACAGACTACAGCTGCTAGACAACTGCCAGCACAGCCAACCACTGCTTCAACCAGCCCAGAGGAAAAGATTACAGCGGCTAGATCAGCACATCGACCCCGCATGCCTTTTGCCTCTGGTATGCCTACGTCCACTAGCAATGCAGAGGATGTTGGGTCCAGCTCGTTTGATCCTGTGGGGGTGCCCAATGATGCTCATGACCCAAGTGGTTTGCCAACTCCGGCGGTGAGTATGAGAAACCACACTGACTTTTCCATGACTGACCCCTACCAGACTGACCCTAGTAGTCCCCACCTAGATCCCCCTGTAGTGTGTCCCAATTTAGGAGAGATTGAGGGCCGCAGGCAGGAGTTTAGGGAGGCTCAACCCTCTGACCCATCCCTGAAAGGCATGAGGCGCCACTCTGGCAGCGGCCTTGACAGGGTTGGGGCAGGAAGTTTGACCTGGCGGGAAGGGTTAAGGTACAGGGTAGCCAGGAAAGTGGGAGGGAATAGACCAGATAGGGAATGTGTCCAACTGGTCCCCCCAGGGAACGTTCCTGCGCAACCGGTGTCGGTTGCCAGCGAAACCCCTTTGGACAGTAACCCGGAGACAGACCGTACCCTGAAGTGCCTGACACAGAGCTTACCCTGGTCTGGAATGTCGGATGACGCCCAGACCAACTGTAAGGCTGGTGCCATGCGTTGGCAGCTGGGGCACTCCAGCGGTTGTGTTGTCTCTGGGCCTCTGCCCATAGGAGAACCCTTGCAGCAAGTTGCTGTGGACATAGCAGGTCCCTTGCCTGTGCTCAGTAGATCGGGGAAGACACGCAGCCTCCCTGTAGTGGATGCCACACAGGATCCAGAGGCTGGTGGTCTGGCCGCCATCACTGTGGCACAGGTAGCGGACGAGGAGGGAAAAGTAGGCCTAGGTGACAGGGTAGGTTTCCCGAGTCATAGGTCGACAGAAGAGGATTGGAGGGCAGGTCTGACAGTTCGGGCAGACAGTTGCCAGATAGGTATGACGGAGGTGCAGTGCCTGGGGCACCATGTGGGAGGAGACAGGGGTAGGCCCAAACAAGAGGGGGTGGAGGCAACCAGAGGCTGTCCCCGACCCACATCACCCAGACCGGTACTGACCTTAGAACCTGTAAGGCCCTACGGACACGTTGTCATTGACTTTAGTCCTGTAGTGAACCCCTTGACAGAGATGGCTAGGAAGGGCATTCCCAAGTCAGTGGACTTTGCACCCGCTTGCGAGTTGGCATTCCAGTCATCGAAGGAGGCTCGGGTACCCGCTCCAGTGCTGATGGCGCACATTCTTGACCAGGGCTGTGTGTTACGAACTACTGCGCCACTGCACGTACTGGGAGTAGTACCGAGCCAGAAAGAGCCATATGGGCAGGAGCACCCTGTGGCCTGTTTGAGCAGTATACTGCTATTGTGGGAGGTGGGGTATGCCACAATTGGGACACCGTGGGTGGCACTTGTGTGTAACTGGCCCCCCACCGTGGCGACTTACCACCCACCTGTTAGGTGGCTGCAACCTACCTTGGGGAAATTGGACAGACTTTTGTGGTGGAGCCTTGAACTTGGACTTCAGGTGGACTATTTGAACATTGTGCACCCATGAAGAGAGGCCCACTGCACTATGGATGAACTGTCTAGGCCGGAGCCTACGCCCCCAGGTAGCGTCACCTTCAACCCCATTAAGGACTGCGGGACCAGGGACCAAATCGTTGGGACATGGGTCCTGGTTGACCCGCTTGAATGGGGTGGGAGGAGTGTGGCCGGAGAGACCCCCAGCCCACGTGGACAATGGCGGCGTGGCACTGAAGGGGTTAACCCTCAGTGACCGGCGCCATATTCAAGGACAATGGGCGCTTGGCGCCACTTTTAAACTGTGCACTGGTGCTAAGCGCCATCTTTAAATGTAGTGTGGGTGCTAGCCACTGGGTATTTAAAAATATATTTACTACTGTGTTTTCACCAATGTTATATTTAATGCAATAGGCACAGTTGTAGGATTGCACATTTACATTGCATGCAAATGCCAGCACTTAGAAGGAATGTGTAAGCTGTGTTGGTTTTAAAATGCATTTACGTTTGTGGACAAATGGCCCTGTCCTAGCAGAGAGGTGTGAATGACAAAACCTTTTGATGTGTAAAGATGCTAATCACGGGGTCTATGGGCTTGGAACCTGTTTCATGTACCTGATTTAATTGATATACGAACCCTGAATGGCAGATGCAGGAAGGAAGACTGTTTGTTTGTATTGTAGCCTTTCCTGTTGTAATTTCAAACACTGGGTTTGCCTGGAGATGTGACTGAGACAGAAACATTTGTATTTTGAAGCTATGTGATAAATTTATCAATAGTGAATGTTAATCTGATACCAAATGTTGTCTGGGTGACAGGAAGGAGGATATTGTTTTATTGCACTTATCTCCTTTTGAAATGTAATTTATTTACTTGTATTTTCTAAGTTATCCTGATTGGTTGGAGAAGACAGGGAGGGCTTACCCCCCTGTGATACTGTGTGGAAATTTGACATAAAAAGGAGGCCTGCGTGCCTCCAGATTTGTAGTTGTACCATCTTTATTCTACTGGAACATCTTGCTGTATGCTGTTGCCCCTAGCAATAGGGAAGAGTTCTCTTTAGAACTATTGCAAATAAATACCATTTTCCTCAAGAAGACCGCGTCATCTTGTGACCTACAGGGTTATGCCAAACATAGCCCCGTCCTCCGGCTGTCCAGGGAAGCACCTAACGTCTCCAAGTTCCGCCTTCCGCCAGCTACCGGCAGAGGCCTAGCAAGTGGCTAGTGGGGATTCGTCAACACCACACAGGTGTGGTAAGGCAGTGCGTCGGCACATACAGAGCAGAACCGTGGTTCCAAACGCCACGGCAGGTTAGGAGTTTGGTGGTGGCAGCATAAACCCGCCCACAGCGCAGTGGGTGGAGTCAGTAACAGGCGGTTACTGACGGTAAGCGGGAATCCCCTATGTGGTCAGGCCTCGTGTGACCTAACCCTCCATTCTGTGCGCAGGAGACGGGACGCGAAAGCGGTGAGTGCTTTCGTACGGGACCGTCCTGTCACAGTACCTAGTGGCGGTCAGGCTACCTCTGGTGAGCACATGGAGGGCTGTGCGGCCCCCCAAAGAAATGCCACCCCACACCATTACTGACCCACTGCCAAACCAGTCATGCTGGAGGATGTTGCAGGCAGCAGAACGTTCTCCTTGGCGTCTTCAGACTCTGTCACGTCTGTCACATGTGCTCAGTGAGAACCTGCTTTCATCTGTGAAGAGCACAGGGTGCCAGTGGCGAATTTGCCAATCTTGGTGTTCTCTGGCAAATGCCAAACGTCCTGCACGGTGTTGGGCTGTAAGCACAACCCCCACCTGTGGACGTCGGGCCCTCATACCACCCTCATGGAGTCTGTTTCTGATCGTTTGAGTAGACACATGCAAATTTGTGGCTTGCTGGAGGTAATTTTGGCAGGGCTCTGGCAGTGCTCCTCCTGTTCCTCCTTGCACAAAGGCGGAGGTAGTGGTCCTGCTGCTGGGTTGTTGCCCTCCTACGGCCTCCTCCACGTCTCCTGATGTACTGGCCTGTCTCCTGGTAGCACCTCCATGCTCTGGACACTACGCTGACAGACACAGCAAACCTTCTTGCCACAGCTCGAATTGATGTGCCATCCTGGATGAGCTGCACTACCTGAGCCACTTGTGTGGGTTGTAGACTCCGTCTCATGCTACCACAAGAGTGAAAGCACTGCCAGCTTTCAAAAGTGACCAAAACATCAGCCAGAAAGCATAGGAGCTGAGAAGTGGTCTGTGGTCACCACCTGCAGAACACCTCCTTTATTGGGGGTGTCTTGCTAATTGCCTATAATTTCCACCTGTTGTCTATTCCATTTGCACAACAGCATGTGAAATGGATTGTCAATCAGTGTTGCTTCCTAAGTGGACAGTTTGATTTCACAGAAGTGTGATTGACTTGGAGTTACATTGTGTTGTTTAAGTGTTCCCTTTATTTTTTTGAGCAGTGTATATATATATATATATATATATATAAAATGTATTTTATTTTTTCAATAGGAACAGGGCTTTACCCTATTTATAAAGCACTACAGCTGACAATAGCAATCGCTGAGGTACTCCTGCAATGCTTTGCATGGGGAGGCTAGTTATTGCTTTTTTCCAAGGGCAGTAGCAGTAAATATAATGCCAGCTGTCCTCATAAACTATTGGTATGTCAGAGGAAATTTGAAATAAGCATTTTCCATTTCTTTAAAATATAACTAATAAACTATTTTTCTCATTTTAGAAATTTTTATTTTTACTATTTCTATTTTTCAAAATATTAAGAAAAAATGTTTTATTATATCACACACACTATATAGCACACACACTATAAAACACACACATATATACATTGCACACACATACATACATAACACACCACACACATAGGCTGCTGTACATACAAACAAAATACATACATTACAATAACACACACACACACACACACACACAGGCTGGCAGACATGCAGTACGAACAATACATAAATTACACAATACACACACAGCAGTCTACTGGACATAATAACAATACATGCATTACAGTAACACAACACAACACACAAAGACACACACACAGGCTACTGGACATACATACATACATACATACAAACACACACACACACACACACACACACACACACACACACACACACACACAAACAATACCAGTGGCAGATAGGAGGACACTGCAGAACGGACATAGAGGGAGCACCGCCTCGGTATGCATTGAGGCTTCCAGAAACTGAGCTCTGCAGATCAGAGCCCACTGCTGCGGCAACCGCGATCGCGGTTGGTGTTGAGACGGAGACAGAGCTGTTTCCGTCCCTGAAAAAGGAGATTCTGCTGATCGGGGTGGAATGGGGGGGAGGGGGGGGGGGGTTTCTGGATACTCAGAAACCCCCCCTGCGTGCGCCACTGGATTGTGGCCAATATTTTTAATTTGGGACGACAAATTACAAAATCGATCGCTCGTGTGTGTGGCCAAGATTTTCCAGAATTATCAGTGAAACGTCGAAACGATCCTTTATGCGAACTATACAATAAATTTTTGCGAGAACCGGATTATTGGCAAATCGGCTCAATAATTGTATAGTGTGTACCTAGCTTTAGTCAGGATAAATTGTGAACTTTAAATAAGCTTTAAATGTCCAAACATGACCAAATTCTATGTACAGACTGTATATTGCCTTCATGGCAATATAGGGAGTCATTTTGACCCGATCACACAATGCAGTTTATCGCAGTTGTGCGATCGGGTCAGAACTGCGCATGCGCCGGTGCCGTAGTGCACCGGCGCATGCCAGACGGCTGAAGGCCGTCGCTGCAGTACGATTGCCTCTACCTGATTGACAGGCAGAGGCGGTCGCTGGGCGTGGTGCGGGGGAGGGCCACAGAGGCTGTGTGACGTCACACGCAGCCATTGCGAGCCGGAGAGCGACGAGTAGCTCCCGGCCAACACGCTAAAGCTGCACTGGCCGGGAGCTACTCCTAAAGTGCAAAAGCATCGCCGCTGTGCAATGCTTTTTTCACTTCTGCGGGACATTATCGTAGCCTGCAAAATTTTGCAGGGCTATGATCAACTCGAAATGACCCCCCTAATTCCCATATCTTACACTATTACTATTAGCACATCTGACGAAAAAATACACATTTTATGTTCTTGGCAGAATTGTAGGCAGCTTAACATACCTGCAGCTTTTCAGTTGCAAATCAATTTTCAGGGTACAATTTACACCAGCATTTTAGGCGTAAATCTAATCTATTTGTTCACCGATCATCAGCCATAGCATTAACACCACCTGCCTAATATTGTGTAGATTCCCCTCATGCCACCAAAACGCTCTGATCTGTCGAGGCATGGACTCCACAAGACCACAAGTTCCATGGTATCTGGCACCAGGATGTTAGCAGCAGATCCTTTAAGTCCTGCAAGTTGTGAAGTGGGGCCTCCACCCACAGATGCTTGACCAGGTTGAGATCTGGGTAATTTGGAGTCAACACCTTGAACTCTTTGTCATGTTCATCAATCCATTCCTGAACAATTTTTGCAGAGTGGCAAGACATTATCTTGCTGAAAGATGCCACTGCCATCAGGGAATACCGTTGCCATGAAGGGGTGGACAAAAATGTTTAGGTAGGTTGTACATGTCAAAGTAACATCCACATGAATGCCAGGACACAAGGTTTCCCAGCAGAACACTGCCCAGAGCATCACACAGCCTCAGCCAGTTTACCTTCTTCCCAAAGTCCATCCTGGTGCCTTCTTTAACCCAGGTAAACAAGGCACACATCCTCAGCTATGCACACAATGTAAAAGAAAATTTGATTAACCATTTCAGGCCTCCTTCTTCTATTGCTCCATGGTCCATTTGTGATGCTCCTTGCCCATTTTAGGTACTTTCAGCAGTGGACAGGGGTCATCATTGGCACTCTGACCAGTCTGTGGCTACACAGCCCGATATTCATCAAGCTGCGATGCATTGTGTGTTCTGATACCTTTCTATCATAGCCAGCATTAACTTTTTCAACAATTTGTGTTACAGTAGCTCTTCTGTGAGATAGGAACAGACAGGCTAGTCTTCACTCCCTGCGTGCATCATTGAGCCTTGGGCATCAATGACCATGTCGCCAGTTCACCGGTTGTCCTTCCTTGGACCACTTTGCTAGGTTCTAACTAGTGTGGCCAATCCCAGGATCGGGATTGGCGGGATCCCGGAATTTAGGCCAAAAATAGTCTGAGATTCAATCCCAGGATTGGAAGGTCCAATCCCAGGGATTGCGGGATCAGCGTTGAGCGTATCAGGATGCTCAGACGCTGCCCGGCTCCGTCCTTCCAGCTCCCCTGGTGCAGTGTGACCTCTGACTGCCGTCACCCGCTGCCTCCTCCCGGATGCCCCTGCAGTCACTGCGGCTGAAGGAAGATCCCCTCTCACCCGCCCCAGCAATTTGGTGAGTTGATATATGAGCGGGGCGGGTGGGGAGGGGCAGTGCAGGGTGGGCAAACACACACACACAGGAAGAAAGCCAATCCAGGGATTGACCATTTTTCAATCCCAATACCCAGGATCGAAAAAAGTAGCCCAGGATTGGCCTCCCTACTACTAATTGTAGATGTGGTTGTAGTAAGACTGGAGTGAAAACTTCAGGAGTGTGACAAAAATTATTTAATCAGCATGATAAACATAACTAGGCTGACTACAGAGAAACAGGAACCTCCCAGCATACAGATGTATTACTTCCTGCCTTTTATATTCTCATCCTGACAATTTATGTATGACCCACTAGGGCAGGTCATACATTTACATCCTTCCCTTTAAAATATTTATTATATAAAGAGGTAGAGGGGTAGGAAGGGGCAGCAGATTGGCTAGAGAGGGAGGGAGAGAGAGAAAGAGAGTCATGGAAGAATTACCACTATGTTACATAGTCCTGGAATTTAGGATTAGGATTGGACACCTGATCAGATAATGGGAAGTGCAATAGGTTAGTTCAAACAAGACCACCAGAGCATTCGGGCAAGTCAAGTCTGAAGGTATGGTCATAAGCCCTTCAGATTTTGACTCCTGTGAGGTGTGAATGAGTTCATAGTCAACTATGGTGGGATTGGTTGCAGGAAAAACTTCATCAGGCGCATTCTGGAGGTGGCGATGGTTACACTCATAGGCGGTAGCCTCATCTTCTATCACGTAACTGTTGAGATGAGCAGATTCTTTGGGGATAGTAGCAGGTCTATGAAATGCACATAGAGTTTGCATTCGGATAGCTTGCCGTGGAACAAGATGTGGATGATGATGTGATGTTTGGTCACAGCTTCTTTTGTTAAACAGCTGCTTTGAAGTAAGAGCTATTTGTGCTCGCTTTTATACTTGGTGTTGCAGTTGTTGCTTTGTAAGTTGTAACAAGAATAAAAGTCCTTTTGGAGATTGATCATAATCACTGGGCAGGTGACGGTAAACCATCCTGTGGTGTGTTTTTTAAGTTAAGCAATGCTACAAAGATCTCAGTGTTATCAAGTTTACATTTTTCCAACAGGTGTTTGGCTGAGCAGATGGCTCTTTCTGCTATCCTATTGGATTGTGGTTAGTGGAGACTGCTGGTGGTCTGTATAAACCAGGTATTGACAAACCTTTGAACTCTTTACTCATGAATTGTATGGCGTTGTCTGTGATGAATTGTTGTCAGATGCCATGTGTAGCAAAGTGTCTCTTGGCAATAACATTAGCACTGGTGAGATCTTGAACCACCCTGAATAGGAATCCACAAAAACTAGATTTCCTTTCCTCTCCATTCAAAACATTTGCAGCAGTGACAGGCCAGAAACCTTGTGTAGGTGCTGAGGTTCCTTCAGCTGATGTGCTTTGAAAGCATTGCAGGGACTGCATATGGGCCAATATGGCGCTTCTCTGGTCCTGCACTTGGTGGTTTCAAAGCCCAGGTGGCTCTGGTGGAGCTGCTTTGTATAGGATGTCTGCAGAATGTACTGTGTTATGAATCTTTGACCTCTGAGGATGACTCCATCAGGCAGCATAAACTTGTCTCTCATGACAAAAAAAGGAGCAGATCCTGGAAGATCTCCCTCAAGGACTTGGACCACCCTTATAGACAGCCATTTGCACAGGTCTTCCGCCAATGTTACATGCTGTAGTCCATCCATTCATTTAGAGGATAGTATTTATACAAACATTATATCATATTCATCCTCCACTTGTGGCCACTCAGTGTGAAGTAAAAAGGCCCTGGATAGGGCATCAACTGCAAACAATTCTTTGCCATGCTTGTAGGCAACATCCATCTCTGTAACTTGAGCATCATTCTCATAGGCGTGTGCAGCACATTTTATTAAGGGGTGCACAATTGGGGGGCGTGTCTAGCACCACCTATTGGGCATGGCTAATACTACCTATTGGGCTTGTCTTGCTCCGCCTACCAGGTGTGTCTGTTACTGCATATTGGCACTCAATGCAAAGTAATTAATGTAGGGAATTGATGCACAGATTTTTGCAGTCCTACGATCACATAGTCGCCGCCTACAGGGGAGTGTATTTTAGCTAGTGATGAGCGAGGTTCGGTTTTACTCGGTTTTACTCGGTTCTCAAAACGGCATCTTATTGGCTATCCAAAACACGTGACATCCGTGAGCCAATAAGATGCCGTTTTGAGAACCGAGTAAAACCGAGTAAAACCGAACCCGCTCATCACTAATTTTAGCTGTGCAAGTGTGCGATTGCATGTGCAGCCGACCGGTACAAAAAAATTTGATGCAGTTTCTGAGTTGCCCAGAACTTACTCAGCCGCTGCGATCACTTCGGCCTGTCCGGGGCCGGAATTGACGTCAGACACCCACCCTGCAAATGCTTGGACACGCTTGCGTTTTTCCAAACACTCCCAGAAAACGGTCAGTTGCCAACCACAAACGCCTTCTTCCTGTCAATCTCCTTGTGAACGGCCGTGCGAATGGATTCTTCGTAAAACTCATCGCACAGCAACGATCCGCTTTGTACATGTGCGACGCGCCTGCGCATTGCGGTACATACGCATGCACAGTTCTGACCTGATCAAAGCACTGCAAAAAAAGCTAGCGTGCGATCAGGTCTGAATGACCCCCATAATCTCCATCAGTCACATTACACCACACAGTAGTACCCATTATATACATTGTGCCATGTTAGAGCCCCTTACACACTTTACACCACAGTAGAGCAGAGCTTAAGGGCATAGCTACCATAGGTGCAGGCAGTGCAGCTGCTATGGGGCCCAGAGCTGAGAGGGGCCCACCTTCCCTGTCAAAATTACATGTGTTATATACATTTTTCGCCATTGAGTGGTATGTAGGGGTCCTTTCAAACTTTTTCCTTGGTGCCTAGGTATGCCCCTGGACTTTCTCATTTTAATGTTATATAATACTAGCTGAATACCCATGCTTCGCTATGGGATGAGGATGGTAAAGAGGAATTATAGTTGTTCATTAATTGACGTTGGTTGGAGATCGAGTATATATGCATATCTTGCTTCCCTGACCTACTTTGTATAGTGTCCGGACCCCTTTTTGGTCCCCCAAGGGACCCTGCTCTTCCCACTATACAACTCTCAGCCTGTGGCTTCTTGCTGCCTCCATTCCCCTCCTCACATCATGTCAGTGCCCCTATGAAATTATCGATTTATTTACAGTTTCTTATATAGCGCAGCACATTATGCATCTCCTGATATACTCTGTGCTGCTGGGGGACCCTTCTATTTCCACTATAAAACACTCAGTGGGGGTCATTCTAAGTTGATCGTAGCTGTGCTAAATCTAGCACAGCTACGATCAGGCACACAGACATGCGGGGGGACGCCCAGCACAGGGCTAGTCCACCCCGTATGTCAGTGCTGCCCCCCCCCAACCCACACACACACACACACACACACACACAGAAATGCAAAAAAAAAAAGAAATGCACACACACACACACACACACACACACACACACACACACACACACACACACACACACACACACACACACCAGTTTGAGGAGTAACTCCCGGCCAGCACAGCTCTTGCAGCTGGCTTGGAGATCCTCTTCGCTGCCCGGGTCGCAGCGGCTGCGTGTGACGTCATGCAGCCGCCACGGCGTGCCCCCCCCAAAGGTCTGGCCACACCTGCGTTGGCCGGACCGTGCCCCCTAAACGGCGGCTTAACGCTGCGTCCAGCCCCCTCTCTGCCCATTGACCACCTCGGCTTGTCAATCAGGCAGTGGCGATCGCTAGGGAACAACGCCCTTTGGCTGTCCAGCATGCGCCTGCACACTGCGGCGTGGGCACATGCGCAGATCTAACCCGATCGCTGCGCTGCGATAAACTGACCTCCAGTGTGTGGGTTTGTGCTACCTCCATTCCCCTCCTGACATCATGTCACTGCCCCTGTCACATGCAGCCCTGTCCTGCCTGACATATCATGCATCTCCTAATATACTCTGTGCTGCTGGGGACCCTGCTCCTCCCACTATATGACTCTCAGCATGTGGCTTCCTGCTACCTCCATTCCCCTCCTCACATTATGTCACTGCCACTGTCACATGAAGCCCTGTTGTTACTGACATATCATGCATGTCCTGGGGGTGCTAGGAGTGTGTTACCCCCACAGTGTTTGTTCCCAGATTGTAAGTCATATGTGTACCAAGTTTGGTGTAAATTGCACCAGGCATTCCAGTTATGCTGTCTGCTGAAATATCTGTGCTGCTGCCTCACCCCTAGGGGTGCTATGGGTGTCTTACCCCCACAGTGTTTGTTCACAGATTGTAAGTCATATGTGTACCAAGTGTGGTGTCAATTGGTCCAGGCATTCTGGAGTTATGCTGTCTCCTGATATACTCTGTGCTGCTGCCTCACCCCTAGGGGTGCTATGGGTGTCTTACCCCCACAGTGTTTGTTCACAGATTGTAAGTCATATGTGTACCAAGTGTAATTGCTGCAGGCTTTCCGGAGTTATGCTGGAACATACATATACACATACATACACACATCCATTTTTGGCGTTTTCCGTGGATGGGCAGTGACATTTGTAAAACCGGTTCACAGCAAGCACCTGAAACCTAAGGAGAAGCTACCTGCCAAGTTTCAAGATTGTTGGCATTGTGGTTTAAGAGATTTTGTGATGAGTCAATCAGTGAGTCAATCTCCTTTTTTGCCTTTTATATGTAGATGAACCGGGGCACTGTATATAATAATGTGAATTGGGGATACTTTGCAGCATAATGTGTACTGGCAGCTCTGAAATGTGACATAGGGTGAACTTAAGCACTACTGCGATTCATAAAAGAAACTAGGGCACTACTATGGGGGCATACCATTAAATGAGGCTCTACTATGGTTCTGAAAATTAACTAGGGTACTATTATATTTATAGGTCATAAAATTAACAACTGCTGCAGAGAAGTGTCTCTCTAGAAGCATTGGGATGGGGGCCCCTTCAAAATGTTACTATGGGGCCCACAAAGTTCTGGCTATGCCCCTAGCAGAGCCCCTTCGGCAGGTAGAGCCCCTTATACAACACAGGAAAAACAAAAACACAAGGGGAAACAAAACCTGATTCATGGCCTTTACATTATTTATAATTTTTCCTCCTTATATAATGCCCCTTACACATTATGACACACGCCATAATGCCCATTACACATAATGCCACACACTGTAATGCCCATTATATGTTATGCCACACACCATAATGCCAATTATACATTATGCCACACACTGTAATGTGTCAAAGTCGAAAAATATCATGATTCACATGCCTTGTACTAACCCCAATGCACATGCCCGCTGCTCGTGCACCCACTCCCCCGTGCGTACGCATCCCCTCAGGTTGCGTAGGGGACGCTCCAACGTCTCCTGCGCATGGAGATGTGTATTTACGGCGGAGTTTGTAGGCGTCTAGCGAGCGACTCGATCGCAACATATTTAACCCATATAGTGTGTTTTATAGATAATATTCCCCTTAACAATGTCAGCAAGTATGTTTAGTTTAAACGGTTCTTGGACAGAGAGATCCCTCTTTGCATGATAGGAAGGGTCAGATAAAGGTTGAACAGTGGTGTCTAGTATCCAGCTGTAGAGTATTTTAATGGTAACATTTCGGTGTTGGTTAGGAAAAGATTGCTCGCTCCTGCGTATAGTTATGTACAAAAGTAGTTTATAGGCATTTACTGTATTTGCTGTTCATTATCCATGCGGCGGGAATCCTGAGGATACCTCCCACCTGAGCAGTTGGAGAAAGACACAGCTTACCTGCTCAAACTGAGAATGTCGATTTAATTACCGTATTAAACACTCTAAGAGGTTAAGAGACTTTGTACGCTATTGGAGTATGTAGTACCTTAAGGGTACGCTCTTAGCGTAGCGGACGCTGTATCGGGAGCGAGCCGCTCGAGCGACACAAACGCTCGCGAGAATACGCTGTTGGTATCGGGCACACAATAGGTGAGCGATTACCGTAATGCTACGCTATTTGCGTAGCAGACGCTCACTGGATAACAATCAGTAAAACTTGTATGTGACACACAGGAAAGATATTCTTACGCTGTAAACCTTGTATTAAAACACTGTAGCGATAGAACGCTGCTAAACCTTGTTAATATTAAAGCTGTTTGAGCAAAAGAGACGCTCCTATTACCCCTTGCAATATAATGAACACACGCTACCGTTAAGGGTCCAAAGCCTTTTACTAACAAGTCTTAAGTTACTTCAAAAAGGGGAAACAGTTCACAAGTCATACGCTACAAGCTAACATATAATTCTAACAGAGTATCTAGACAGTAACATGCACAATAGAGAACGATCGCATTATAAATACAGAGACTAAGTGAGAATGGCTAACAACATATGAGAAACAAAGTGGCAACAGAGAAACATACCATACGGGGAACACACGCAGGCGCAACCGGAATCCAGTCCTCCAATTATCAGCGATAACTATTGAAGAGAGAGTACTGGCTGGCCTGGGGACGGTGACCCTTATATACTCTGTACACAATACAGTACAATGGTCCCTACATTCTTATTGTTCATTGGACACAGGAATTCGGCTTCGCATTATAACAAAAGGTCATAGGTTGATTCATACAGGTGGGCTGTGACGATTTCCAACAGCTCAGGTGGGTGGGATACTGGGTTTCCCGCCGCATGACTAAGTAAGAACAAATAATAGTAAATGGACATAAACTTCTTATGTCCATAACTATTCGCACGAGCGATTTATCCGCTCCAAACCAACACCGGAATATTGCTATTTAAATACTCTTCCGATGGGTACCAAACACCACTGTATGACCCCTGTTAGACCCTTCGTACAATACAAAGAGGGATTTCTCTGTCCAGGAACATGCTATGTTACCTAAACTTTCAGAATCTATCAAAGGGACCATGATCTACAAAATACATTATTACTGAAAATATGTAACGATTGAGTCGCACGCTACGATCACATAAACTCTACCGTAAATACGCATACCGTGCGCCTGCGGGTGCCCGCGACTGTGAGTATGTGCACGTACGGGAGAGCGTACGCATGCGCAGCACGGACCTGTGTGAGGTGCAAATATGGCAGTGTGCATAGAGATATTTTTCTGACTTTGACAGTCCACCCTTTGGCAGTCAACAATAACTGCCACTTCCTGAAAACATTTCAAAAAGAGAAAAATATATGTTAGTGGTTGATACATTTACATGGTTGGGTAGGGGAGGAGAGGAGAAGGTAGGAAAAGGGTATGACCTAGTGAGATAGCAGAAGCATGTGTGTATGAATCCGTGCTTGGGGGTCATGTATCATCATGCCGTACGTGTGGTACATCAAGCTTCGAGGTATTGCGAAGTATACATTCGAATTCCTTCTTATCCCGTGGTACGGGTCTGTGGATGGGCTGTCAAACTTTACCGAGCTCTTTTCGGCTGTGGTTGCAACAAAATGGGGGAGCACATTTTAGTTGATGATACATGAATGGGGGAGATATGTGATTGCTGATATCTGTGCCTGTATTCCCTATCGACTATGTGTGTCATTACCTGAGGGTTGTAGAAATGAAGAAAAGACATAATTACGGTAAATGCGGTGGTATTCTATGTCAGGTAAATGAACATTCGTCGATTGAGGTCTTGTTTGGTGTCTGTTGATTGCAGTCTTCTTTGTGCTTTTGCTCATAAGGTGCGAGCAAAAGCTGTCAATGTCCATAGATTTACAAAAGTGTTGGGCTAGCGTAATTTTAAAATTTCTAGGGAAACTGGGGATCCATGGCATAGTTCATCAAATCAGTGTATAAAGTTGTCAAAACTTCTTCTTTTAATCCATCTGTTGTCTGTATATCGGCTCATCAAATTCCTCGTCTAAGTGGGTCTTTTTACCTTGGAGGAAAACGGAAAAACAGGTGAAAGAAACGGACCGTAGAAATCGCATTTTCATCACATCATTGTTTCTACATTTGGGTCATAAATCAAGTCCATTGGAATTACAGTTTCCTCACCCCTTAAACTCATTACCCTTGTACGTCGATTGCACCTCATTAAAGCCTGACCGCATCTAAATATCAAACCAATTGATATGACAACACCTAAGATACATAGGAGAAACTTCCCAACATCCATTATGACTCCTTGAGCCCAGTCTCCTAAACCAGAAAACCAATTTCGCGGGTTCAACCATGACACCCAACCAGTCAGCTCATTACCTACAGTTGCAAGAGTGAGATTGTGTCTCCTGCGAAATTCCCACTTCAGTTGGAGAATATCGTCCATCTTTTGGTCTATGACCTCGACCGGATCCTCGGTGCTATTCGTAATATATGTGCAACATTTCACGCCGTATTGTGTTGCCAGTGTGACACAATATCCGCCTGTCACTGCTGTGAGGTAATTGAGAACCATTCTATGCTGTACCAGTTCTGTTTTGTAAGCCTGAAGTTCTCTTCCAGTATACCTAAACGTGTCATCATACATTTCAGTGATATTATCTAACAAATTGGCGAGCGCAGAAATGTATTTATAATTCAGCACTCCTCTAGCGGTGCGGGTGAAATCTAACGCGATTAAGAATTGAATCCCGGTGGATTCACTTATCAGATCAGAGGCCGGATGCTCTGTCTTCTCTATCAGGTGCCTTTTAACAACGTGCTCGTAATGGGTGTGAGTATAAGGAGCTTGGGCACCACGGTGTATGTCTTTCATTTTGTCATGTGATACAGTCATTACTTCAGGCAGTACTTTTCCAATATAACACAATCCTTCAGAGTTTGGGGCAAGCCACTTGTACGCCTTTCTCCCGCATATGAAATATGCATCATCGGGGAGAACATATGGGACGGAGTAGGACATAACCATATTACACACCTTCCATGTGAAATCTCCTAACCCTAATTCTTCCATCTGCTTAGTACACGTATCAGGTTGTACGATATGTGCACAGTATCCTGGTGATACCTCTCCAACTTTAGTAATCCTATTTCCTAAGGTATACCTATACCGGAAAGATTTTCCTCTACTGGCTATGTGGCGTACAAGCTCTGTATCTGTAGGCATTCTATCTGCTCTATGCGAAAAGGTCATGGTGTGGTTACTCCATGACACTTCCCAATTTCCCGGCTTTCGGGGATTGGATATGTTAAAACATAATAGGGACCTATCCACATGGTATTGGTGGAGCTTCAAACTAGGAGGGCTGGAGATATTAAACCTCCTGTCCACCGGTCTCCCACCACTTAGCTCAAGTACCTCCCCTATCGTTAAAGGAAATGGTACTAGCCCTGATTTGCTATGACCTTGAGGTACTTGAGAGCATACCCAACAATCTGTTTTATTAAGCACATAACCCACTAAAGAGTGATAGTCACTCAAGGGATGCCGGTCCATATGGATATTAAAACTGGATTGGCATTTCTTAATACACCCATCCTCAATGACATTGTCACAGAGCCTACAGATACAGTTTTCTTCAGCTAACAATCCATCACAATTCCTTCTGTGGTCAATGCTATCGGATCGTTTTCTGATACTCGCCTTTACTTGTTGGTTAAGTTGTTCTTGGAAAACTACGCCTCCATCTCTGTCATCAGAATCCATTCCAGAACCTCTCTCGAACTCCATGGTACTCTCGCCGGAACAGACTGCTCTGGTCAACATCATGGTCAACAGGAAAATCCGGATCACAGTCTCTTGGGGCAAGTCCATCTTGTAGGAGGAAACGGAGAAGAATGAGAAGGGGGAAAAATAATTTGAAGGAGAGGGGATGGGAAGTTGGATAAAAACAATAAAAGGGAACGGGGGATCGACAACAGCTCTTGGTCTTGAGATTTTCACGGCTCAGGTGCCGCCTCAGTCCTCCTGGAACAGACACTCCAGTGATACAACCTCTACCGTCTGTTCCTTATCACGGGACTTCTCTGGATCAGCAACCTTCTTGCAGTGGGATGAATGAACCCAAGTCTCTCTCTCAGCAACCTTCAATGCTGTAGTGCTAGTCAATAAGACCTGGTATGGTCCTTCCCATCTGTCAATAAGGCAACCTGAGCGTAGAAAATTCCGTATCATCACATAATCCCCAGGTTCAATGTCATGACAATTACTATCTGGTAAATCAGGAATCACCAACTTCAGATTATCATTTTGATTCCTTAACTGCTTACTCATGTTAATCAAGTATTTTACAGTTACTTCATTGTTACACTTCAAATCATCCTGAGGGTTAATCATAACATGCGGTTGTCGACCAAACAAGATTTCAAAGGGAGACATATTAAGAGGGGACCTGGGAGTGGTTCTGATGCTGTACAGTACAATGGGTAAAGCTTCTGGCCATGTCAATCCTGTCTCTGCCATCACTTTACTCAGTTTATTTTTAATAGTGCTGTTCACTCTTTCCACTTTCGCACTCGCCTGTGGACGGTACGGAGTGTGCAGCTTGCTATCAATTCCCATCAATTTACACATTCCTTGAAAGACATCACCTGTAAAATGGGTACCCCTATCACTCTCAATTATTCTAGGGATGCCATATCTACATACAAATTCCTGCACAATTTTCTTAGCAGTAAACATAGCGGTATTTGTGGCCGCAGGAAATGCTTCGACCCAATTTGAGAAAACATCTATACAGACAAGTACATATTTCAAATTTCGACAAGGGGGTAATTGAATGAAGTCAATCTGTATTACCTGGAAAGGGCCGCCGGCAGGTGGGATATGGGATGGTTCTGTAGGTATTGCCTTTCCAATATTCTTTCTCAAACAGGTAAGGCATGACATTGCTCTTTTACTCGCATGAGAGGAGAATCCTGGGGCGCACCAATATGCTCTTACCAATTTGCACATCCCTTCCTTGCCTAGATGAGTCAGCCCGTGAGCTGCTTCAGCCAGACATGGAAGATATGCTCTGGGGGCCACCGGTTTACCTTGTCCATCCGTCCAGAGTCCTGAGGACTCCTGGCCATATCCCTTTGCCCTCCAGACTGCCTTTTCCTGTGTGGAACACAAATTTTGCATCTCACACAACTTCTGTGTGTTGATGGTATTAAATACCATCAGTTGTGTGGTGTCTGTCTGTCTGGGGGTAGCAGCTGCTAACTTAGCTGCTTCGTCTGCTCGGCTGTTACCAAGCGATACTGGGTCTTGGCTATATGTGTGTGCTTTACATTTGATAACAGCCACTCTGTCGGGTTCCTGTATCGCTGTTAGAAGCCTTTTTATGTGAGCTGCATGCGCTACCGGTGTACCAGCTGCCGTCATGAAATTTCTGAGGCGCCATAGGGCTCCGAAATCATGGACTACCCTGAATGCGTATCTAGAATCGGTGTAGATATTGGCTGATTTGCCCTTAGCCAATTCACATGCTCTGGTTAGGGCGACCAGTTCAGCAACCTGGGCTGAGTGAGGTGGGCCTAGCGGTTCCGCTTCTATGGTGCCTTGGTCATCTACGACTGCGTATCCAGTACACAAGTCTCCCGAGTCTGACTGTCTATGACAACTACCGTCCGTGTAGAACGTAAGTTCTGCATCTTCCAGTGGGTTGTCACTGATGTCAGGCCTTGCGGTAAAATTTTGGGTCAAATATTCCATACAATCATGAGTGTCTTCCTTTGTGTTAAATCCTCCTTCCCCACCACTCTCATCTTCCACCCTTTGTGCCTGTCCAGGCACACCTGGGAGATATGTTGCAGGATTTAATGCACTGCATCTCCTTATGGTGATGTTTATGGGGGCCATTAGTGCCAATTCCCATCTTGTAAACCGCGCTGATGAGACGTGCCTGGTTTGGGCAGAATTTAACAAGGCTGACACTGCATGTGGTGTATGAATTGTGAGGTTGTGACCTAGCACGACGTCTTCGCTTTTCGTTACTAGCAATGCTATCGCAGCAACGCTTCGCAAGCATGTGGGGAGGGATCGCGCTACCGTGTCTAGCTGAGCGCTGTAGTATGCTACCGGCCTGCTGGCATCACCGTGTTTTTGGGTTAGTACACCTGCCGCGCAACCAGCACTTTCTGTTCCGTATAGTTCAAAGGGTTTCCCATAGTCAGGCATACCCAATGCTGGTGCCTGCGTTAGGCACTGTTTAAGTCTCTCAAATGCTGTCTCAGACTCGTCTGTATGCGAAATCCGATCAGGTTTGTTTGAGGAGACCATTTCCTGCAAGGGTAACGCTAGGATGGAAAACCCTGGGATCCAGTTACGGCAATACCCACACATTCCTAAAAATGTTCTGATCTGTTGCTGGGTTTGTGGCAGAGTCATGTCTCTAATTGCTTGAATTCTATCAGCGGTCAGGTGTCTCAGTCCTTGTGTTAGACAGTGTCCCAAATATTTTACCTTAGTTTGGCATAATTGCAACTTGTCTTTGGAAACCTTGTGTCCTGTGTCTGAAAGATGAAACAGGAGCTGTTTCGTATCCTTCAGAGATGCTTCCAGTGAATCAGAACACAGTAGTAGATCATCCACGTACTGTATTAATACTGATCCACTCACTGGTTCGAAAGACTGTAAACAATCATGCAAAGCCTGAGAAAATATACTTGGACTATCTATGAATCCTTGTGGTAATCGAGTCCATGTGTATTGGACTCCTCTGTATGTGAATGCAAACAAATATTGACTGTCAGGGTGCAGAGGTACCGAAAAGAAAGCGGAGCAGAGGTCAATAACAGTGAAAAATTTGGCAGTGGGAGGGATTTGCATTAGGATGACAGCTGGATTTGGCACTACGGGGAACTGACTCTCAACTATTTTGTTAATCCCCCTTAGATCCTGCACTAGTCTGTAACCCCTCCCCCCACTCTTTTTAACAGGGAAGATGGGACTATTGGCAGTGCTGGACGTTCTTACCAGAATGCCCTGTTGTAGCAAGCGCTCTATTACTGGGTAAACTCCTAACTCCACCTCTGGCTTCAGAGGGTACTGTGGGATTTTTGGAGCTATCCTACCATCTTTTACTTGTACAACTACTGGAGCTACGTTTGCCATTAATCCAGTGTCCTGTCCATCTTTTGTCCAAAGTGACTCTGGTATCTGAGATGTCATTTCTTCTACTTGGGAGGGAGTCCTATTTGTCATAATGGTATGTGACATTAATTTTGACGGGGAGTCTAACATGTCTCGCACTTCCTGAGCGTGATTCTCAGGTATGTCCAAGAATACACCTTCAGGAGTACAATAAATGACGCACCCCATTTTACACAGTAAGTCTCTTCCCAGGAGATTAGTCGGTGCCGATGCAGCCAGCAAGAAGGAATGCTTGGTATGTAAAGGCCCTATTGTAATCTCGGCTAGTTTGCTAACAGGGTAGTGCTGGACTACTCCCGTTACCCCTATGGCTGGAATTGTCTTACCAGTGGTTCTCATGCCCACTGTCGAATTTATCACTGATTTGGCCGCCCCTGTGTCTACAAGAAAGTTTAATGATTTACCAGCGACATTAATTGCAATTTCTGGTTCACTCCCAAGACTTGCAATCAATTTTACTGGCTGCAGATTACAGGTATGGCCACACCCCTATTGGGTATGGTGACCTCCCTGAATCCCGCTGGCAGCAACTACTTGTGAGGGAGTTAGCTGGGAACTACCAGAGGCTTGCCAGTCTCTGTTCGGGGGGTATCTTTTTGTTTCCCCTGCATGTGGCTCGTAGCTCCGCCTCTGTGGACCCTGCTCCCAATGTCGTGTGTCGTGTCGTTGTCTAGGGTTTTTATGTGCATTATATGAGTTATTGGTACAATTACGTGCAAAATGTCCTTCCCTACTACAATTGTAACATTTTACCACATGCGGCTTACCACCAGGGACCTGTGATCTGGACTGAGGCGGCCTTGTTGTGAGGGCCTGGATACTTATTGCCATCAGTTTATCACTTTGTGACTCCCTGTGTCTTGTAATATTCCTGTCGTGCCCAGCAGCAGTCTCTCTTAAGGCGGCCACCGACATACCTCTCCAGTTGGGTTGAGCAGTTTGTACCCTACTTTTTAATACCTCCTTTAAACCGTCCATCAATACGGACACCGCTACCTCTCTGGTGTATATTTGTCTCAATGTCCATGATCCCAGTGTACTTAGCCATTTCCTCTAATGCTCTGTGGAAATATTCGGGGGCAGTTTCCCTTTCCATTTGTTTAATGGAGAATATTTTATTCCATTTTACTACGGCTGGGAAATATATTCCCAGTTGCAGATTGATTCTGATTACATTTTCTTGATTGTATGCATCCGTAAGGGGAACCTCCTGATCTAGTTTACAGTCAGCTATAAACTTAATAGGGTCAACACTAGAGGGCAGACATGCCCGCAGTAGTGTTCTCCAATCTTTGTTGTTTGGTTCAGTGGAATTTCCTAGGTCTTTAATGAACCTTTGGCATGCGGCTAAATCTTTCCTGGGATCAGGAAATTCAGACAGAATTGTTCTTAATTCTGCTCGTGACCAGGGACAGTGCATTGCAATATTTCTAATGGGTGTGGCTCCATTTGCGTCAGTCTTACCATTGGGGACCGCTATTACTCTAACAGGGTTAATTAGAACTACTTCACTCTGGTTTGATTCTTCAGTGTATGGTGCAATAGTTTCAGCATATTGTACAGTGCCGTACTTACCTGTAGATACAACCTCACCTGTCCCTGAGCTATGTGCTTTTGATGCCTCCCTAGGTGGTTGGGCGATGCCTACTGGAGTATCGCTTATGGTGGCCGCTAGAGAGAGAGCTGAAATCGTTGTGGGCTCATCTTCTTGGTCGTATTCCTGGGGGAAGTTTAACATAGGATAAAACTTGCATGGGTTAGGGTTAGTGTCAACATTTGCATTTACTTTCATCTTAATTTTGTCATTACTAATACATTTATTAAGTGCACCCTTATCGCAAACCCGCATGTCATTCTCTGCAGCCACTTTGTCCCCTGCTATATATGGTGGTGGTGCCGTTGCTATTAGATTTCTACCTGGATGGGAATTAGCTTTTTGGGCCTGTTCCTGTTGTATTTCACTTTCCTGTTGCCATATCAGTAAACAATCATAATGTCTGATCCTCTGCTTTGCAGATTTGATTAGACCTATCCTTTTTCTTAAGTTCTACAATACCTCAGGGTTCAGACTGCCTACCCGGGGAAACTGTTCCCCATCATCCTCTGTCATACGTTCCCACTCATTGCATAATACCTGTGTGTGAGTTCCGTATTTTTCACACATTATATATCGTGCGGACCCTTTGGGCCAACAACCACCAACGTGAACCCTTGTTGGACGTCCCTTCTTTGAACAATTGGCCCCCATCGTTTGCAGATATTGCTGTCTTAGCTAATTCTGACAAACAGACCAAATTGCCCGCGGTAAGGCGACGGTGAAAGTTCAACTAGTGCTTTCACTCACTCTGCGCCCCAATTGGCCTATCCAATCCGTGGGATCTTTTGTAACCTCTATTTACTGGGGCACGTGGGAGTATACGACCCCTCCCCAGCAAGTATTGGTCGTTAGAGATTTGCTTAGTGAACAGCAAAACTCCCTTAAAATAACAAAAACCTACACAAATCACGTTCGTATGTGCAAATAGCGTTTATGATCCCACAATAAATTGTCGATGGGTATCAAGGTAACAAACTAATGCACACAATTACGTGCGGTCCAGTCGCACAGTGCATAAATAACTAAATATTTATACGCTTTACGACCAATGGAATCGGTTGTTTAGGCTGCGAAACCTTCAGCCGGAGCTTTACCTTGACTATATGGGTGCTACGCAAAACCCCCGGGGCTGCGCTTAAATACCTCGCAGTCCTTTTGTCTGCGGAAACTACTTGCTCCTTTACCTTATATAATGTTAACGCGGGCAAGCCAGTCCCACGCCACCAAGTGTCCACTCACCTGATGTGGTCTCCGACGGGATCCCGATTTGTGGGTTCACAAAAACAATACCTTAAATTCCACACTCACTCCTATTCAATCAAATACACTTTTAATCTTTCTGTACAGAAATTCCTTACATACAGGTAGGAGTCCAATCCCTGGGTTTGCAGTAGAAAAAGGTTTTCTTTTCACTAATACTTTTAGTAAAACTGAACTGAACAACTGTGTGCTATTTACCAGGTGGCTATACTATACCGCCCACCCTAAACAAGGTTATTGTGTGATTTGAGTCTCAATGGGCGTATGTGTACGTTCCGTTGCGTAAAACACGCCACGTGCGTATGCCTTTGCGTCACGTACGTGCTTTTGCACGTTGTCCGAGACACTTATGCACAGAGTGCAGATACGCCCACAGCGACACAATCAACACGCTTCTATCAATGTAAACAATACTCAACTGAAATTGCTTACCACACAGTGTTTGCTATGCTGTGTGTGTGTTCTTTACACTTATACCCTTAACAATTTTCCTTTGTAATCTTAACTAAATAGCACCAGATTCCTCAGCACGTGTCTAATAGTCAATTCTAATGGCAACAAGAAAGTGAGTTACAACAATGTAGATGCGTGCGTGCATGCGTGTGTGCGTATGCAAAAGCAGAAATAAACAGTTTTAAATGATAATAGCGTATTGTTCTTACCTCCGGTTCCAGATTCCACCCCAGCACTCCTACAGCGTAGCGAAACAGACGCTTATCTAGTCAGCACTACTGTATCCTTCACCACCAATACGGATACGAAAGGATACTGCGTTCCCGCCCTTTGCTGACAGATAAAGTGTGTTTTAGCTAGTGCGGATGGATGTGTGGAGGGAGGACGAGGCCCCAATTGAGAATGTCGATTTAATTACCGTATTAAACACTCTAAGAGGTTAAGAGACTTTGTACGCTATTGGAGTATGTAGTACCTTAAGGGTACGCTCTTAGCGTAGCGGACGCTGTATCGGGAGCGAGCCGCTCGAGCGACACAAACGCTCGCGAGAATACGCTGTTGGTATCGGGCACACAATAGGTGAGCGATTACCGTAATGCTACGCTATTTGCGTAGCAGACGCTCACTGGATAACAATCAGTAAAACTTGTATGTGACACACAGGAAAGATATTCTTACGCTGTAAACCTTGTATTAAAACACTGTAGCGATAGAACGCTGCTAAACCTTGTTAATATTAAAGCTGTTTGAGCGAAAGAGACGCTCCTATTACCCCTTGCAATATAATGAACACACGCTACCGTTAAGGGTCCAAAGCCTTTTACTAACAAGTCTTAAGTTACTTCAAAAAGGGGAAACAGTTCACAAGTCATACGCTACAAGCTAACATATAATTCTAACAGAGTATCTAGACAGTAACATGCACAATAGAGAACGATCGCATTATAAATACAGAGACTAAGTGAGAATGGCTAACAACATATGAGAAACAAAGTGGCAACAGAGAAACATACCATACGGGGAACACACGCAGGCGCAACCGGAATCCAGTCCTCCAATTATCAGCGATAACTGTTGAAGAGAGAGTACTGGCTGGCCTGGGGACGGTGACCCTTATATACTCTGTACACAATACAGTACAATGGTCCCTACATTCTTATTGTTCATTGGACACAGGAATTCGGCTTCGCATTATAACAAAAGGTCATAGGTTGATTCATACAGGTGGGCTGTGACGATTTCCAACAGCTCAGGTGGGTGGGATACTGGGTTTCCCGCCGCATGACTAAGTAAGAACAAATAATAGTAAATGGACATAAACTTCTTATGTCCATAACTATTCGCACGAGCGATTTATCCGCTCCAAACCAACACCGGAATATTGCTATTTAAATACTCTTCCGATGGGTACCAAACACCACTGTATGACCCCTGTTAGACCCTTCGTACAATACAAAGAGGGATTTCTCTGTCCAGGAACATGCTATGTTACCTAAACTTTCAGAATCTATCAAAGGGACCATGATCTACAAAATACATTATTACTGAAAATATGTAACGATTGAGTCGCACGCTACGATCACATAAACTCTACCGTAAATACGCATACCGTGCGCCTGCGGGTGCCCGCGACTGTGAGTATGTGCACGTACGGGAGAGCGTACGCATGCGCAGCACGGACCTGTGTGAGGTGCAAATATGGCAGTGTGCATAGAGATATTTTTCTGACTTTGACAAAACCCACCTATGACCTTTTGTTATAATGCAGAGACACATTCCTGTGTCCAATGAACAATGAGATTATAGGGACCATTGTATTGTTACTGTATGCTGTGTATATAAGGACCACCATTGCCTGGGCCAGTCTCTCACTCTCTCTGAAAGGCTTTCTCATTGAATGCTGAGGGCTGGATCCAGGACGCGCTTGTGAATCATTCCCACGTATGTATTGTTCTCTGTAGCCATTTTATTATCCTTAGTATTTGCCATTTATTCTCATTCTGTTTGCTTGTGTTTGTAATTGTATGCTATTGTTCATATTATTCCTTGTTATTCTGTTTAGATTTTGATGTTAGTTTTGTAGTGTATAAACTGTACTGTTTTTCCCTTTTTACTCTAAAGAATCATCCACGAAGGTGTTAGAGCCGGAGTGGTTTTTAAATCCAAACCAGGTCTTGTGTTTTCACTAGTTACTGTAAAGGGTTTTCTTAGCGTCTCAATCGCTCAAACAGCTTTCATATTATCAAAGTTAATAAGCGTTACATCATTGTAGTATTACATTGCTAAGGTTTTGAGTATAAGCATACCCTTACTGTGTGTTGTTAACAAGGTTTACTGTGTGTCATTCTGTGAGCATCTGCGCCGCTCGTGTCTCACTCGCACGGCACAGCGTCCGCTACGCCGATAGCGTAGCATTACGGTACTCGGGACGCCTTTAGCGTGTTCGATACTAAGCGTGAGTCTGTGAGCGTACGTGTCGCTCTTGCGTCGCGCCCACGGCCTAGCGTCTGCTACGCTAAGTGCGTACCCTTACGGTACTCTGGGCGCCAATAGCGTACTTAGTCCGTAAATAGTATATTGCTTACGTTTAAAGGTAATATTTGACATTATCAATTGGGGGTATCGTCTGGGCCTCCTCATATCCGCAGCCTAGCGGGACAAGGCAGACTTTATCCATCAGCAAAGGGCGGGAAGGTAGTATCCCCTGTTAGCCATTCGGTGGTCGGGGATACGGTAGTGCTGATTAGATAAGCGTTTGCTCCGCTTGGTTTGTAGGGATGCTGGTGGGATCCGACTCCGAAAGGTAAGAACGTTAAGCTATTGTCTTTTAAATCTGTTTTAATTTCTGTATTGGTGCAAATTGCACACGCAACACACGCACACACCTGTATTTTCATTTGTGTATTTTCACATATCTACCTTTCTGTTTGCCATTAGCATTGATCACGTGCTGAGAAAATTTGTTGCTATTTAGTTAAAAGTAAGATTAATATTTAAGGGAGTAATTGTAAAGCACACACGCAGCCTGACCCAGTTATAAAGGTTATACAGGAGATACTGTGTGGTGCTTGGTAAACGATTATTGTTAAATATCGTTTGCATTTATAGAAGCATGTTATTTTGTGTTATTGCGGACGTATCTGGCCTGTGTACACGTGTCTCTGACCGAGTGCGAGACAGCGTACGCAATGCAAAGGCCTACAAACGTGGCGTAAATTACGCAACGTGCATACAGATACGCCCACTAAATACAAATCACACGATAGCATTGTTTTAAAAGGCGATACGGAAGCCACGAGATAATAGCACAAATTTGTTCAGTTTCCAAAATTCTAGTTTAAAAAGATCCTTCTCTCGTTGCATCACCTCTGGGATTAGCCTGTGTTACCTGAATGAAAGAAATTTTCTGTACAGAAAAATCAAAGTGTATATGAAGTGAAAGAAGTGTGTATATGCAAATAAAGGTTTTTGTGTGAACCCCGGAAATCGAGATCTCGTCGAAGGACACCCGTGAAGTGAACACGTGGTGGCGTGGGAGAAGGCCATCTCACGTTAACAGTGTATAAGGTAAAAGGAGCAATTAGTAGTACAGCAGACCAAAAGGTCCGCCAAAGTCAGAAATCCGTTAAAGGTAAGTAACGAAGCTCTGAAGACCCTGACTTAAGAAAGGTCAGAGGTAGTGAGCGCAGCCCCGGGGGTTGGCGCAGTACCCATATAGGCCCGTTTTGAGAAGACGCTCCGGCTGAAAGTTTCGCAGCCTAAACAACTGATTCCGCTGGTCGTTCAGCGGATAAGTAATAGTTACTTATACGCAGGGCGACTGTACCGCATGTAATTGTGTGCATTAGTTGGTTACCTTGATACCCATTACGCAATTTGCGTACACTTTGCGGGATCATAAACGCTATTTGTACACTTTGACGTGATTTGTGTAGGTTTTTTTTATTTTAAGGGAGGTTCGCTGATCACTCAGGAATTCTCCAGCAACTGATATTTACTGGGAAGGGTAGCATACTCCCACACGCCCCAGTAAATAGAGGTTACATAGGGGCCCTGGGTTGAGTATGCCAGCGCTGAGGCAGTGTGTGGGCGTTTTGGTCGACGTTGGTGAGAGTGGGTGAAAGCACTCGTTGAACTTTCACCGTTGCCTTACCTCTGAGAACGTGGTTTTTGTAGGAATTCGCTGAGAAGGCAATACCTGCAAAGAATGGGGGCCAGTGGCTCAAGTAAGGGACGATCAACCAAGGTTCAGGTTGATATAATGCCGCGTGTGTGAAAAATATGGATCACACGCCGAGGTTTTATGCAATGAGTGGGAACGTATGACTGTGAACGATGGGGAGAAGTTCCCTAGGGTAGGCAGTTTTAATCCTGAGGTTTTGCAAAATTTAAGGAGAAGGATATGTCTGATAAAATCCGGCAAGCAACGGATTAGACATTATGATTATTTACAGTTATGGCAACAAGAAGGTGAGATACAACGAGGATTAGCTCAAGCAGCTGGTTCCAACCCTATCAGGAAACTGATAGCTACCGCACCACCACCACCATACATAACAGGAGAGAAAGTGGCTACAGAGAATGGCATACTGGTATATGATAAAAGTGCACTTAATAAATGTATTAATAATAAGAGTAAAGTAGATAAGTGTATTGATGCTAATGTTAACCCGTGCAAGTTGTACCCTGTCTTAAACTTCCCTCAGGACGGCGACCAGGAAGATGAGCCTACCACAATATCGGCACTCTCTCTAGCAGCCACCATACGAGACACTACAGTGGGCACGGCCCAACCAGTAAGAGGAGTAGCAAAGGCCCCTAGTGGAGGGACAGGTGAGGTCGTGTCCGCAGGTAAGTACGGTACTGTACATTATGCAGAAACAATTACACCACACATTGTAGAATCAACCCAGAGTGATGTGATTGAACTTAATCCTGTCAGGGTAATTGCAGTCCCAAATGGAAAAACTGACGCTTCGGGAATCACTCCCGTCAGGAACATTGCATTGTCCCTTTTCCCGGACAGAATTAAGAACAATGATGTCTGAATTCCCTGATCCTAGGAAAGATCTAGTTGCAAGCCAAAGGTTCATTAAAGAACTAGGTAACTCCGCAGAACCCAATAACAAAGATTGGCGGACATTGCTGAGGGCATGTTTGCCCCCCAATATCGACTCTGCAAGATTTATCACTGATTGTAGGTTAGATGAAGAGGTACCTCTCACTGATGAGTACAATCAAGACAATGTAAAACGGATCAACCTGCAGTTAGGAGTATATTTCCCAGCTGTTGTCAAGTGGAACAAAATCTTCTCCATAAGACAAAAAGAAGGTGAAATTGCTTCTGATTATTTCCATCGGGCACTGCAGGAAATGGCTAGGTACACTGGAATAGAAGACATTAAGACAAATGTGCACCATAGGGAAGTAGCAGTTTCTGTATTAATGGATGGTTTAAAGGAAGTGTTGAGGACAAGGGTACAGACCACTCAACCTAACTGGAGAGGTATGTCGGTGGCTGCTTTGAGAGAGACCGCTATTGAGCATGATCGGAACATCATGAGACACAGGGAGTCACAGGGCGATTAGCTGATGGCAGTAAGTATACAAGCCCTTACAACAAAGCCACCTCAGCCTAAGCCCCAGACCCCTGTTGGTAAGTCAAATGTGATAACATGTTATAACTGTCACAGAGAAGGACATATTGCATGAGGTTGTATGTTTAAAGACACATATAAGGTATATCAACCCCCTAGACAACGACATGACACACGTATTTGGGATCAGGGACCGCAGAGACGGAGTTATGAGCCACATGCAGGGGAAACAAGAAAGTACCCACCAAGAAGAGACTGGCAAGTCTCTGAAAATTCCCATTTACCCCCTTCACATGTTGTAGCTACCAGCGCGCTGCGGGGAGGTCACCACATACAATAGGGGTGGGGCCACACCTGTAGTCTGCAGCCAGTGGAATTAATTGCGAGCCTTGGAAGTGAACCCAAGGTCACAATTGATGTAGCTGGTAGATCTCTACCTTTCCTTGTAGATATGGGGGCGGCCAAGTCAGTGTTAAATTCAACAGTGCGTATGAAGACCACTGGTAAAACAATTCCAGCCATGGGAGTAACAGGAGTAGTACAACACTACCCTTTAAGCAAACCAGCAGATATTACGATAGGGCCTTTGCAGACCAAGCACTCCTTTTTGCTAGCTGCATCAGCTCTGACTAATCTACTTGGGAGAGATTTACTGTGCAAGATGGGGTGTGTCATATATTGTACTCCTGGAGGTGTGTTCTTAGATATACCCGAGAATCACGCTCAGGAAGTGCAGGATATGCTAGACTCCCCACAAACGTTAATGTCACACACTGCTGTTACAGATAGGTGTCCATCCAAGGTAGAGGAAATGATTTCCCAGATACCGGAGTCACTTTGGACCAAGGATGGACAAGACACTGGATTAATGGCAAATGTAGCTCCTGTAGTAGTTCAAGTAAAAGATGGTAGGATAGCTCCAAAAATCCCACAGTATCCTCTGAAGCCAGAGGTGGAGTTAGGAGTTTACCCAATAATAGAGCGCTTGCTACAACAGGGCATTCTGGTTAGGACGTCCAGCACTGCCAATAGTCCCATCTTCCCTGTGAAAAAGAGTGGGGGGAGGGGTTACAGGCTAGTGCAGGATCTAAGGGGGATCAACAAAATAGTTGAGAGCCAATTCCCTGTAGTGCCAAATCCAGCTGTCATCCTTATGCAAATCCCTCCCACTGCAAAAATTTTCACTGTGATTGACCTCTGCTCCGCTTTCTTTTTGGTTCCTCTGCACCCTGACAGCCAATACTTGTTCGCATTTACATACAGAGGAGTACAGTACACCTGGACTCGCTTACCACAAGGTTTCATTGACAGCCCAAGTATTTTCTCACAGGCTTTGCATGATTGTTTACAATCCTTTCAACCTGAGAGCGGATCAGTATTAATACAGTATGTAGACGATTTACTGCTGTGTTCTGATTCACTCGAATCCTTGAGAGACACGAAACAGCTTCTGTTTCATCTTTCTGATACGGGACACAAGGTTTCAAAGGATAAGTTGCAATTATGCCAGACCAAGGTAAAATATTTGGGACATTGCTTGACGCTAGGACTGAGACACCTCACCGCTGATAGAGTACAGGTGATTCGCGACATGACTCTGCCACAAACCCAGCAACAGATTCGCACTTTCCTAGGAATGTGTGGGTACTGCCGTAACTGGATCCCAGGGTTTTCCATATTGGCCTTACCTTTACAAGAGATGGTCTCATCAAACAAACCAGATCGGATTTCGCACACAGAGGAGTCCGAACTGGCATTTGAGAGACTCAAACAGTGCCTAACGCAGGCACCAGCATTAGGTATGCCAGATTATGGGAAACCCTTTGAACTGTACGGTACGGAAAGTGCTGGGTGTGCGGCAGGTGTTTTAACCCGGAAGCATGGTGATGCCAGCAGGCCGGTAGCCTACTACAGCGCTCAGCTAGACACGGTAGCATGATCCCTCCCCACATGCTTGCGAAGTGTTGCAGCGATGGCATTGCTAGTGAGTAAAAGCGAAGATATAGTGCTAGGACACAACCTGACCATCCATACACCTCATGCAGTGTCAGCCTTACTGAATTCTGCCCAAACCAGACACGTCTCATCTGCACGGTTTACAAGGTGGGAATTAGCACTAATGGCCCCTGTAAACATCACCATAAGGAGATGCAGCGCACTAAATCCGGCAACGTATCTCCCAGGTGTGCCTGGACAGGCACAAAGGGTGGGGGATGAGAGTGATGGTGAAGGAGGATTTAGTACAGACACTGACACACATGATTGTATGGAATATTTGACCCAAAATTTCACTGCAAGGCCTGACATCAGTGACAACCCACTGGAAGGTGTAGATTTTACTTTTTACACTGACGGTAGTTGCCACAGACAGACGGACTCGGGAGACTTGTGTACTGGATACGCAGTCGTAGATGACAAAGGTACCATAGAAGCGGAACCCCTGGGCCCACCACACTCAGCACAAGTTGCTGAGCTGGTCGCCCTAACCAGAGCGTGTGAATTGGCGAAAGGTAAGTAAGCCAATATCTACACGGATTCTAGGTATGCCTTTGGAGTAGTGCATGATTTCGGGGCCCTATGGCACCTCAGAAATTTCATGACGGCAGCTGGCACACCCGTGGCGCATGCAACCCACATCAAAAGACTTCTAGCAGCGATACAGGAACCTGACAGAGTGGCTGTTATCAAGTGTAAAGCCCACACATACAGCCAAGACCCAGTGTCACTTGGTAACAGCCGGGCAGACGAAGCTGCTAAATCAGCAGCCAGTACCCCCATACAGACAGACATCACACAACTGATGGTATTCAATACCGTCAACACACAGAAATTGAGTGAAATGCAAAATTTGTGTTCTCCACAGGAAAAGGCAGTCTGGAGGTCAAAAGGATATGGCCAGGAGTCCTCAGGACTCTGGACAGATGGACAGGGTAAGCCAGTGGCACCCAGATCATACCTTCCAAGTTTAGCAGAGGCGGCACATGGGCTGACTCATCTTGGCAAAGAAGGTATGTGCAAGTTGGTAAGAGCCTACTGGTGTGCACCAGGATTTTCTTCCCATGCGGGTAAGAGGGCAATGACATGCCTCACCTGCTTGAGGAAGAACATTGGAAAGGCAATACCAACAGAACCATCCCATATCCCGCCAACGGACGGCCCTTTTCAGGTAATACAAATTGATTTCATACAATTGCCACCTTGTAGAAATTTAAAGTATGTATTGGTTTGTATTGATGTGTTTTCAAATTGGGTTGAAGCGTTCCCCGCTGCCACAAATACCGCTACGTTTACTGCAAAGAAAATTGTGCAGGAATTTGTGTGCAGGTATGGTATCCATAGGATAATTGAAAGTAATAGGGGTACCCATTTTACAGGTGAAGTCTTTCAGGTAATGTGCAAGTTAATGGGAATTAATAGTAAGCTGCATACTCCGTACCGCCCACAGGCGAGTGCGAAAGTGGAAAGAGTAAACAGCACTATTAAGAACAAGTTGAGCAAAGTAATGGCTGAAACTGGATTGTTGTGGCCAGAAGCTTTGCCAATTGTATTATACAGCATCAGAACCACTCCCAGGTCCACTCTTAATCTGTCCCCCTTTGAAATTCTTTTTGGTCGACAACCCCATGTAATGATTGACCCCCAGGATGATTTGAAATGTAACAATGAAGTCACTGTAAAGTATTTGGTTAAGATGAGCAAGCAGTTGAGGAATCAGAATAGCAATCTAAAGCTGGTGATTCCTGATCTGCCAGACAGTAATTGTCATGACAGTGAACCTGGGGATTATGTAATGATTCGGAATTTTCTACGATCAGGTTGCCTGATTGACCATTGGGAAGGACCGTACCAAGTCTTACTGACAAGCACGACAGCATTGAAGGTTGCCGAGAGAGAGACTTGGGTCCACTCATCCCACTGTAAGAAGGTCGCTGACCCAGAGAAAGCCTGTGACAAAGAGCAGAGTGTGGAGGAAACCATATCACTGGAGTGTCTGTGCCGGGAAGGCTGAGAGGCAGGACTGTTGTCACAGCACCTGAGCACAGAGAACAACAAGATCAGAGGCGGTTGTCGCGCCAAGTTTTCTTTCCCTTCTAGTTGTATTCTTTCCCCCATTACAACTTTTTCTTTCTCCTCCTGTAAGATGGACTCGCCCCAAGAGACTGCAGTTCGTGTTTTCCTGTTGATCCTGTTGTTGACCAGAGCAGTCAGTTTCGGTGAGAGTACCAGTGAGGTCGAGAAAGGATCTGGAATGGGTTCTGATGACCAGGATGGATTCGTAGAATTCCGAGAGCAACACAATCACCGAGCAAAGGCGAGTATCAGAAAACGATCTAGTAGCCATGACACTAACAGACATTGTGAAGGATTGTTAGCTGAAGAGAGTTGTATCTGTAGGAATTGTGACAACATAGTTGAGGACGGGTGCATCCAGAGATGTCAGTCCAGCATTAATATCAATATGGACCATCATCCATTGAGTGACTATCACTCATTAGTGGGTAAGGTTTTAAACCAAACGGAATGCTGGGTGTGCTCACAAGTACCTCAAGGTCATAGAAAGTCAGGACTAGTGCCATACTCTTTAACGATAGATGAGGTACTTGAAATAAGGGGTGGGAGACCGGTGGACAATAAATTTAATATTTCTAGGCCTCCTAGTTTGAAGCTCCACCAATATCATGTGGATAGGTCCCTAATATGTTTTAACATTTCCAATCCCCGAAAGCCGGGAAATTGGGAAGTGACATGGAACAACCAAACCATGGCATTTTCACACAGAGCCGATAGAATGCCCGTAGACTCAGAGCTTATACGCCAAACAGCCAACAGTGGGAGATATTTTCAGTATAGGTACACTCTAGAAAGTAGGCCCATGCGAGTTTGAGAAGTATCACCAGGATACTGTGCGCATATCATACAGCCTGATACGTGTACTAGACAAATGAGAGAGTTAGGGATAGGATTTTTCACCTGGAAGGTTTGTAATATGGTGATGTCATATTCTGTCCCATATGTCCTCCCCAATGATGCATATTTCATATGTGGGAGGAAGGCGTATAAGTGGCTTGCCCCAAACTCAGAGGGATTGTGTTACATTGGAAGAGTGTTACCGGAAGTAATGACCATTACCCATGATAGAATGAAAGACGTTCACCGCAATGCTCACACCCATTACGAACACATTGTAAAGAGACACCTTATAGATAGGACAGAGCATGCAGCCTCTGACTTGATCCACGAATCCACCGGGATTCAACTCCTGCTCGCGCTAGATATCACCCATACCGCCAGAGGAGTTATAAATTTTAGGTATATTACCGCACTAGCGAACCTGATAGACAATATCACCGAGATGTATGATGACACCTTCAGGTATACTGGGAGAGAATTGCAAGCTTACAAAACGGAACTGATCCAGCACAGGATGGTTCTCAATTACATCACAGCGGTAACAGGCGGGTATTGTGTCACCCTAGCAACTCAGTATGGTGTGAAGTGTTGTACGTATATCACAAACAGCACTGAGGACCCAACCGAGGTCATAGATCAAAAGATGGACGATATCTTGCAATTGAAGTGGGAGTTCCGAAGGAGACACAACCTTACCCTTGCTTCTGTGGGTAATGAACTGACCGGCTGGGTTTCATGGTTGAACCCACGCAATTGGTTCTCAGGTTTAGGAGAATGGGCTCAAAATGTTATCGTTACTGTAGGGAAATCTTTCTTATGTATCCTAGGAGTTGTCATAATGATTGGTTTGATATTCAGATGTGTTCGGATTTTAATGAATTGCAAGCGTAGTACCAAATTGATGAGTTTGAGGAGCGAGGGCATTGTAACAACAACTGGTTTAATTTATGACCCATCAATTGAGACAATGTTGTGATAAGACGTGATTCCACGGTCCGTTTCTTTCACCCGTTTCTCCTTTGTTTTTCTCCAAGGTAAAAAGACACCCACTCGGAAGAAGAATTTGATGAACTTTGTCACAGCCATTTGATGAACTTTTAGAGACTTTAACTTTTATGGACACTTGAAAAACTTTGCTTGCCACTTACAGCAAAGATACAGCAATCCGGACAAGACATCGACAAGACACCAACAAGACACCCAAGGACAAGCACATATAATAATCATAAGAATGCATTTATAACGCATGTTTCTTATCTTCATCTCTACTATCTTCAGGTAGTGACACACATAGTCGACAGGTAATATAGGCACATATATTAGCACTCATATATTTTCCCCCCTTCATGTATCATCAACTAATGTGCACCCCATTTGTTGGAACTAAAAAGCCGAAAAGAGCTCGGTAGAGTTTGTTAGCCCACTTACAGACCCTTAATACGGGATAAGAAGGATTCAATGTATACTTCGCAATACCTCGAAGCTTATTTTTTTTTTTTTAGAACATGTACGGCACAATGATACATGACCCCTCAGACATGGATTTCATACATACATGCTTTTTACTATCTCACTAGGTCATACATTTCCCACCTTCTCCTCCCTACTCCCAATCATAATAAGGTATTTCATGGTAATATATATTTTTCTGCTTAATTGTTTAGATAGTGGCTGTTATTGTTGACTGCCAAAGGGTGGACTGTCAAAGTCGAAAAATATCATGATTCACATGCCTTGTACTAACCCCAATGCACATGCCCGCTGCTCGTGCACCCACTCCCCCGTGCATACGCATCCCCTCAGGTTGCGTAGGGGACGCCCCAACGTCTCCTGCGCATGGAGATGTGTATTTACGCGGAGTTTGTAAGCGTCTAGCGAGCGACTCGATCGCAACATATTTAACCCATATAGTGTGTTTTATAGATAATATTCCCCTTAACAATGTCAGCAAGTATGTTTAGTTTAAACGGTTCTTGGACAGAGAGATCCCTCTTTGCATGATAGGAAGGGCCAGATAAAGGTTGAACAGTGGTGTCTAGTATCCAGCTGTAGAGTATTTTAATGATAACATTTCGGTGTTGGTTAGGAAAAGATTGCTCGCTCCTGCGTATAGTAATGTACAAAAGTAGTTTATGGACATTTACTGTATTTGCTGTTCATTATCCATGCGGCGGGAATCCTGAGGATACCTCCCACCTGAGCAGTTGGAGAAAGACACAGCCCACCTGTTCAAACCCACCTATGACCTTTTGTTATAATGCAGAGACACATTCCTGTGTCCAATGAACAATGAGATTATAGGGACCATTGTATTGTAACTGTATGCTGTGTATATAAGGACCACCATTGCCTGGGCCAGTCTCTCACTCTCTCTGAAAGGCTTTCTCATTGAATGCTGAGGGCTGGATCCAGGACGCGCTTGCGAATCATTCCCACGTATGTATTGTTCTCTGTAGCCATTTTATTATCCTTAGTATTTGCCATTTATTCTCATTCTGTTTGCTTGTGTTTGTAATTGTATGCTATTGTTCATATTATTCCTTGTTATTCTGTTTAGATTTTGATGTTAGTTTTGTAGTGTATAAGCTGTACTGTTTTTCCCTTTTTACTCTAAAGAATCATCCACGAAGGTGTTAGAGCCAGAGTGGTTTTTAAATCCAAACCAGGTCTTGTGTTTTCACTAGTTACTGTAAAGGGTTTTCTTAGCGTCTCAATCGCTCAAACAGCTTTCATATTATCAAAGTTAATAATAGAGATGAGCGGGTTCGGTTTCTTTGAATCCGAACCCGCACGAACTTCACTTTTTTTTCCACGGGTCCGAGCGACTCGGATCTTCCCGCCTTGCTCGGTTAACCCGAGCGCGCCCGAACGTCATCATGACGCTGTCGGATTCTCGCGAGGCTCGGATTCTATCGCGAGACTCGGATTCTATATAAGGAGCCGCGCGTCGCCGCCATTTTCACTCGTGCATTGAGATTGATAGGGAGAGGACGTGTCTGGCGTCCTCTCCATTAGAATAGAGATAGATAGATTAGATAGAGAGAGATTGTGCAGAGTCGCAGACAGAGTTAGTTTACCACAGTCAGTGACCAGTGCAGTTGCTAGTTAACTTTTATTTAATATAATATATCCGTTCAGTTCTCTCTGCTATATCCGTTCTCTGCCTGAAAAAAAAAACGATACACAGCACAGTCAGTCACACAGTGTGACTCAGTCTGTGTGCACTCAGCTCAGCCCAGTGTGCTGCACAGTCATCAATGTATAAATTAAAAGCTTATAATTAATTGTGGGGGAGACTGGGGAGCACTGCAGGTTGTTAGCAGGAGCCAGGAGTACAATTATATTAATTAACAGTGCACACTTTTGCTGCAGGAGTGGTGACCAGTGCCTGACCACCAGTATAGTATTGTTGTATACTACTAATATCTCTTTAAATATCAACCAGTCTATATTAGCAGCAGACACAGTACAGTGCGGTAGTTCACGGCTGTGGCTACCTCTGTGTCGGCACACGGCAGGCAGTCCGTCCGACCAGAATTGTATTATTTATTATTATATACCTACCACCTAACCGTGGTTTTTTTTTCATTCTTTATACCGTCATAGTGTCATCCTAATTGTTACGAGTATACTACTATCTCTTTATCAACCAGTGTACAGTGCGGTAGTTCACGGCTGTGGCTACCTCTGTGTCGGCACACGGCAGGCAGTCCGTCCGACCAGAATTGTATTATTTATTATTATATACCTACCACCTAACCGTGGTTTTTTTTTCATTCTTTATACCGTCATAGTGTCATCCTAATTGTTACGAGTATACTACTATCTCTTTATCAACCAGTGTACAGTGCGGTAGTTCACGGCTGTGGCTACCTCTGTGTCGGCACACGGCAGGCAGTCCGTCCGACCAGAATTGTATTATTTATTATTATATACCTACCACCTAACCGTGGTTTTTTTTTCATTCTTTATACCGTCATAGTGTCATCCTAATTGTTACGAGTATACTACTATCTCTTTATCAACCAGTGTACAGTGCGGTAGTTCATGGCTGTGGCTACCTCTGTGTCGGCACACGGCAGGCAGTCCGTCCGACCAGAATTGTATTATTTATTATTATATACCTACCACCTAACCGTGGTTTTTTTTTCATTCTTTATACCGTCATAGTGTCATCCTAATTGTTACGAGTATACTACTATCTCTTTATCAACCAGTGTACAGTGCGGTAGTTCACGGCTGTGGCTACCTCTGTGTCGGCACACGGCAGGCAGTCCATCCGACCAGAATTGTATTATTTATTATTATATACCTACCACCTAACCGTGGTTTTTTTTTCATTCTTTATACCGTCATAGTGTCATCCTAATTGTTACGAGTATACTACTATCTCTTTATCAACCAGTGTACAGTGCGGTAGTTCACGGCTGTGGCTACCTCTGTGTCGGCAGTCGGCAGGCAGTCCGTCCATCCATAATTGTATTATTATTATAATATATACCACCTAACCGTGGTTTTTTTTGCATTCTTTATACCGTCGTCATAGTGTCATACTAGTTGTTACGAGTATACTACTATCTCTTTATCAACCAGTGTACAGTGCGGTAGTTCACGGCTGTGGCTACCTCTGTGTCGGCAGTCGGCAGGCAGTCCGTCCATCCATAATTGTATTATTATTATAATATATACCACCTAACCGTGGTTTTTTTTCCATTCTTTATACCGTCGTCATAGTGTCATACTAGTTGTTACGAGTATACTACTATCTCTTTATCAACCAGTGTACAGTGCGGTAGTTCACGGCTGTGGCTACCTCTGTGTCGGCAGTCGGCAGGCAGTCCGTCCATCCATAATTGTATTATTATTATAATATATACCACCTAACCGTGGTTTTTTTTGCATTCTTTATACCGTCGTCATAGTGTCATACTAGTTGTTACGAGTATACTACTATCTCTTTATCAACCAGTGTACAGTGCGGTAGTTCACGGCTGTGGCTACCTCTGTGTCGGCAGTCGGCAGGCAGTCCGTCCATCCATAATTGTATTATTATTATAATATATACCACCTAACCGTGGTTTTTTTTCCATTCTTTATACCGTCGTCATAGTGTCATACTAGTTGTTACGAGTATACTACTATCTCTTTATCAACCAGTGTACAGTGCGGTAGTTCACGGCTGTGGCTACCTCTGTGTCGGCAGTCGGCAGGCAGTCCGTCCATCCATAATTGTATTATTATTATAATATATACCACCTAACCGTGGTTTTTTTATACCACCTAACCGTGGCAGTCCGTCCATAATTGTATACTAGTAAACTATCCAATCCATCCATCTCCATTGTTTACCTGAGGTGCCTTTTAGTTCTGCCTATAAAATATGGAGAACAAAAAAGTTGAGGTTCCAAAATTAGGGAAAGATCAAGATCCACTTCCACCTCGTGCTGAAGCTGCTGCCACTAGTCATGGCCGAGACGATGAAATGCCAGCAACGTCGTCTGCCAAGGCCGATGCCCAATGTCATAGTACAGAGCATGTCAAATCCAAAACACCAAATATCAGAAAAAAAAGGACTCTAAAACCTAAAATAAAATTGTCGGAGGAGAAGCGTAAACTTGCCAATATGCCATTTACCACACGGAGTGGCAAGGAACGGCTGAGGCCCTGGCCTATGTTCATGGCTAGTGGTTCAGCTTCACATGAGGATGGAAGCACTCAGCCTCTCGCTAGAAAACTGAAAAGACTCAAGCTGGCAAAAGCACCGCAAAGAACTGTGCGTTCTTTGAAATCCCAAATCCACAAGGAGAGTCCAATTGTGTCGTTTGCGATGCCTGACCTTCCCAACACTGGACGTGAAGAGCATGCGCCTTCCCCTATTTGCATGCCCCCTGCAAGTGCTGGAAGGAGCACCCGCAGTCCAGTTCCTGATAGTCAGATTGAAGATGTCAGTGTTGAAGTACACCAGGATGAGGAGGATATGGGTGTTGCTGGCGCTGGGGAGGAAATTGACCAGGAGGATTCTGATGGTGAGGTGGTTTGTTTAAGTCAGGCACCCGGGGAGACACCTGTTGTCCGTGGGAGGAATATGGCCGTTGACATGCCAGGTGAAAATACCAAAAAAATCAGCTCTTCGGTGTGGAGGTATTTCACCAGAAATGCGGACAACAGGTGTCAAGCCGTGTGTTCCCTTTGTCAAGCTGTAATAAGTAGGGGTAAGGACGTTAACCACCTCGGAACATCCTCCCTTATACGTCACCTGCAGCGCATTCATAATAAGTCAGTGACAAGTTCAAAAACTTTGGGTGACAGCGGAAGCAGTCCACTGACCAGTAAATCCCTTCCTCTTGTAACCAAGCTCACGCAAACCACCCCACCAACTCCCTCAGTGTCAATTTCCTCCTTCCCCAGGAATGCCAATAGTCCTGCAGGCCATGTCACTGGCAAGTCTGACGAGTCCTTTCCTGCCTGGGATTCCTCCGATGCATCCTTGCGTGTAACGCCTACTGCTGCTGGCGCTGCTGTTGTTGCCGCTGGGAGTCGATGGTCATCCCAGAGGGGAAGTCGTAAGCCCACTTGTACTACTTCCAGTAAGCAATTGACTGTTCAACAGTCCTTTGCGAGGAAGATGAAATATCACAGCAGTCATCCTACTGCAAAGCGGATAACTGAGTCCTTGACAACTATGTTGGTGTTAGACGTGCGTCCGGTATCCGCCGTTAGTTCACAGGGAACTAGACAATTTATTGAGGCAGTGTGCCCCCGTTACCAAATACCATCTAGGTTCCACTTCTCTAGGCAGGCGATACCGAGAATGTACACGGACGTCAGAAAAAGACTCACCAGTGTCCTAAAAAATGCAGTTGTACCCAATGTCCACTTAACCACGGACATGTGGACAAGTGGAGCAGGGCAGGGTCAGGACTATATGACTGTGACAGCCCACTGGGTAGATGTATGGACTCCCGCCGCAAGAACAGCAGCGGCGGCACCAGTAGCAGCATCTCGCAAACGCCAACTCTTTCCTAGGCAGGCTACGCTTTGTATCACCGCTTTCCAGAATACGCACACAGCTGAAAACCTCTTACGGCAACTGAGGAAGATCATCGCGGAATGGCTTACCCCAATTTGACTCTCCTGTGGATTTGTGGCATCGGACAACGCCAGCAATATTGTGTGTGCATTAAATATGGGCAAATTCCAGCACGTCCCATGTTTTGCACATACCTTGAATTTGGTGGTGCAGAATTTTTTAAAAAACGACAGGGGCGTGCAAGAGATGCTGTCGGTGGCCAGAAAAATTGCGGGACACTTTCGGCGTACAGGCACCACGTACAGAAGACTGGAGCACCACCAAAAACTACTGAACCTGCCCTGCCATCATCTGAAGCAAGAAGTGGTAACGAGGTGGAATTCAACCCTCTATATGCTTCAGAGGTTGGAGGAGCAGCAAAAGGCCATTCAAGCCTATACAATTGAGCACGATATAGGAGATGGAATGCACCTGTCTCAAGTGCAGTGGAGAATGATTTCAACGTTGTGCAAGGTTCTGATGCCCTTTGAACTTGCCACACGTGAAGTCAGTTCAGACACTGCCAGCCTGAGTCAGGTCATTCCCCTCATCAGGCTTTTGCAGAAGAAGCTGGAGGCATTGAAGAAGGAGCTAACACGGAGCGATTCCGCTAGGCATGTGGGACTTGTGGATGCAGCCCTTAATTCGCTTAACAAGGATTCACGGGTGGTCAATCTGTTGAAATCAGAGCACTACATTTTGGCCACCGTGCTCGATCCTAGATTTAAAGCCTACCTTGGATCTCTCTTTCCGGCAGACACAGGTCTGCTGGGGTTGAAAGACCTGCTGGTGACAAAATTGTCAAGTCAAGCGGAACGCGACCTGTCAACATCTCCTCCTTCACATTCTCCCGCAACTGGGGGTGCGAGGAAAAGGCTCAGAATTCCGAGCCCACCCGCTGGCGGTGATGCAGGGCAGTCTGGAGCGACTGCTGATGCTGACATCTGGTCCGGACTGAAGGACCTGACGATTACGGACATGTCGTCTACTGTCACTGCATATGATTCTCTCAACATTGATAGAATGGTGGAGGATTATATGAGTGACCGCATCCAAGTAGGCACGTCACACAGTCCGTACTTATACTGGCAGGAAAAAGAGGCAATTTGGAGGCCCTTGCACAAACTGGCTTTATTCTACCTAAGTTGCCCTCCCACAAGTGTGTACTCCGAAAGAGTGTTTAGTGCCGCCGCTCACCTTGTCAGCAATCGGCGTACGAGGTTACATCCAGAAAATGTGGAGAAGATGATGTTCATTAAAATGAATTATAATCAATTCCTCCGCGGAGACATTGACCAGCAGCAATTGCCTCCACAAAGTACACAGGGAGCTGAGATGGTGGATTCCAGTGGGGACGAATTGATAATCTGTGAGGAGGGGGATGTACACGGTGATATATCGGAGGGTGAAGATGAGGTGGACATCTTGCCTCTGTAGAGCCAGTTTGTGCAAGGAGAGATTAATTGCTTCTTTTTTGGGGGGGGTCCAAACCAACCCGTCATATCAGTCACAGTCGTGTGGCAGACCCTGTCACTGAAATGATGGGTTGGTTAAAGTGTGCATGTCCTGTTTTGTTTATACAACATAAGGGTGGGTGGGAGGGCCCAAGGATAATTCCATCTTGCACCTCTTTTTTCTTTTCTTTTTCTTTGCATCATGTGCTGATTGGGGAGGGTTTTTTGGAAGGGACATCCTGCGTGACACTGCAGTGCCACTCCTAGATGGGCCCGGTGTTTGTGTCGGCCACTAGGGTCGCTAATCTTACTCACACAGCTACCTCATTGCGCCTCTTTTTTTCTTTGCGTCATGTGCTGTTTGGGGAGGGTTTTTTGGAAGGGACATCCTGCGTGACACTGCAGTGCCACTCCTAGATGTGCCCGGTGTTTGTGTCGGCCACTAGGGTCGCTAATCTTACTCACACAGTCAGCTACCTCATTGCGCCTCTTTTTTTCTTTGCGTCATGTGCTGTTTGGGGAGGGTTTTTTGGAAGGGCCATCCTGCGTGACACTGCAGTGCCACTCCTAGATGGGCCCGGTGTTTGTGTCGGCCACTAGGGTCGCTAATCTTACTCACACAGCTACCTCATTGCGCCTCTTTTTTTCTTTGCGTCATGTGCTGTTTGGGGAGGGTTTTTTGGAAGGGCCATCCTGCGTGACACTGCAGTGCCACTCCTAGATGGGCCCGGTGTTTGTGTCGGCCACTAGGGTCGCTAATCTTACTCACACAGCTACCTCATTGCGCCTCTTTTTTTCTTTGCGTCATGTGCTGTTTGGGGAGGGTTTTTTGGAAGGGACATCCTGCGTGACACTGCAGTGCCACTCCTAGATGGGCCCGGTGTTTGTGTCGGCCACTAGGGTCGCTTATCTTACTCACACAGCGACCTCGGTGCAAATTTTAGGACTAAAAATAATATTGTGAGGTGTGATGTGTTCAGAATAGGCTGAAAATGAGTGTAAATTATGTTTTTTGAGGTTAATAATACTTTGGGATCAAAATTACCCCCAAATTCTATGATTTAAGCTGTTTTTTAGGGTTTTTTGAAAAAAACACCCGAATCCAAAACACACCCGAATCCGACAAAAATAATTCGGTGAGGTTTTGCCAAAACGCGTTCGAACCCAAAACACGGCCGCGGAACCGAACCCAAAACCAAAACACAAAACCCGAAAAATTTCAGGCGCTCATCTCTAGTTAATAAGCGTTACATCATTGTAGTATTACATTGCTAAGGTTTTGAGTATAAGCATACCCTTACTGTGTGTTGTTAACAAGGTTTACTGTGTGTCATTCTGTGAGCGTCTGCGCCGCTCGTGTCTCACTCGCACGGCGCAGCGTCCGCTACGCCGATAGCGTAGCATTACGGTACTCGGGACGCCTTTAGCGTGTTCGATACTAAGCGTGAGTCTGTGAGCGTACGTGTCGCTCTTGCGTCGCGCCCACGGCCTAGCGTCTGCTACGCTAAGTGCGTACCCTTACGGTACTCTGTGCCCCAATAGCGTACTTTGTCCGTAAATAGTATATTGCTTACGTTTAAAGGTAATATTTGACATTATCAAATGCCTATTACAACTTATGCCATACACCGTAATGCCCATTACATATTATGCCACACATTATGCCATACACTGTAACACCCATTACACATTATGCCATATCCCTCTCAGCCATGCCAATTCACACTCAGGCTGGGCTGGCTCACACTGCTTCCAGTACTTGCGGTTAATTGGAACGCAATCCGGAAGGTAGGCTGGAAAGGACTTCCGAGTGCCGCTAGCCGTGAAAAGTGGTGAAGCTGTTCTACCAACGAGGGACCTGGAGAAAGTTAATCAGCCCAGCAGCATCCTCTCCGCGGCCCCGACCAAAGGTCTCTTCAACGAGCCCGGCCCGGGAGCAGCAACATAGCGATGGTCGGAAACGGGTTCACTACACCCACCGCCACCCTAGCTCCCGCACTCTCACTAAACTCGCCAGAGCGGCAACTGAGCACTGAAGGGGACCCGGTAGAGAGGTTATTTTTAATGACATTATTTCCATTATCATGTTGGTGTAAGGGTTAGGGTGTCCCTGGTCACAGTGTATGGTTTGGGGACTGGACAGGAGCAGGATGTACCTTGTTCTCAGGATGCCAGCTGATCAGGCAGCACTCACAGCGAGCCCTGGGACAATCTCTAATGCAAAGTCCTTCAGTACTATAGCTGCCCAATGTCTGTCCATGATGATGGGCCTATATATGTAATGCGGTGGCTACATATGTAATGCGGTGGCTATGTATGTAATGTGGGGGTTATGTATGTAATGTGGTGCTATTTGTGTAATGAGGTGCTATACATGTAATGTGGTGCTATTCTTATACGGGGTCATTCCGAGTTGATCGCTCGCTAGCAACTTTTAGCAGTGTGCGAACGCATGTGCTGCAAAAACATTTTGTGCAGTTTCTGAGTAGCTCTGGACTTACTCAGCCCTTGTGATCACTTCAGTCCTTTTAGTGGTGGAACACCTGGACACGCCTGCATTTTCCCAAACACTCCCAGAAAACGGTCAGTTGACACCCATAAATGATCTCTTTATGTCAATCACCTTGGGTTCGGCTGTGCGAATGGTATCTTCACTAAATCCATCGCCCAGTACCAATTCTCTTTGTACCTGTACGACGCGCCTGCGCATTGCGGTGCATACGCATGCACAGTTTTGCCATTTTTTTACCTGATCGCTGCGCTGCGAAAATCGGCAGCTAGCGATTAACACGGAATGACCCCCTTAATGCGGTGCTATACGTGTAGTGTGGTGCTATACCTGTAATGTGGTGCTATTCATGTAATGTGGTGCAATTCGTGTAATGTGGTGCTATTCATGTAATAATGCGGTGGCTATGTATGTAATCAAGGATGGATTGGTCACTATGACAGATTCCGCCGCACTGGTCCCCTGTGTCTGTGTTTCACTACTTGTATGTGCTCCCTCCCTGTACTGTGCTGTATGTCAGGGCCGGCTCCAGGCATGTTCGAGTCGAGCACCCGCGCAGGGCCCTACTATTAAAGGGCGCCGCACGCTGGCGCCGCCATGTTGGAGCCTGGAGCCGGCCCTGTCCTATGCTAAAGTGATCTGTGGCTGTGCGTGCTGTTCGGTGCCGGCGTCTGATGTCAGACACCGGCGCCAAACAGCGCGCACAGATCACTTACAGGCACAGGCGCCGCACAGCGCGCCCGCCTACAGCAGCACTCCCCATCCCCCATCGCCGGCACAGCAGGTACTCTGGGGGCATATGTGGCACAGTGGGTGAATTAATGTATCTGGCACTGTGGGGGCATTAATGTATCTGGCACTGTGGGGGCATATCTGGCACTGTGGGGGGCATTAATGTATCTTGTCTGTGGAGGGCATTAATGTATTTGGCACTGTGGGGGCATTAATGTGTCTGGCACTGTGGGGGTCATTTATCTATCTGGTACTGTGGGGGCATATCTGGCACTGGGGGCATTAATGTATCTGGCACTGTGGGGGGCATTAATGTATCTGGCACTGTGGGGGCATATCTTGCACAGTGGGGGCATTAATGTATCTGGCACTGTGGGAGGCATTAATGTATCTGGCACTGTGGGGGCATATCTGGGACTGTGGGGGCATTAATGTATCTGGCACTGTGGGGGGGCATTAATGTATCTGGCACTGTGGGGGGCATTAATGTATCTGTCACTGTGGGGGCATATCTGGCACTGTGTGGCCATTTATGTATCTGGCACTGTGTCCATTTATATATCTGGCACTTCTGGGGGGCATGTCATGTTTATCTGGCACTGCTGGGGGGCATTAATGTGTCTGGCACTGTGGGGTTTATTTATCTATCTGGCACTGTGGGGGCATTAATGTATCTGGCTCTGTGGGGGGCATTAATGTATCTGGCACTGTGGGGGCATTCATTTGTCTGGCACTGTGGGGGGCATATCTGGCACTGTGGGGGCATTAATGTGTCTGGCACTGTGGGGGCATATCTGGCACTGGGGGCATTAATGTATCTGGCACTGTAAGGGGCATTAATGTATCTGGCACTGTGGGGGCAGATCTGGCACTATGGGGGCATTAATGTGTCTAGCACTGTGGGGGCATATCTGGCACTGTGGGGGGCATTAATGTATCTGGCACTGTGGGGGACATTAATGTATCTGGTACTGTGGTGGCATATCTGGCACTGTGGGGGGGGGGGCATTAATGTATCTGGCACTGTGGGGGCATTAATGTATCTGGCACTGTGGGGGCATATCTGGCACTGTGGGGGCATTAATGTATCTGGCACTGTGGGGGGCATTAATGTATCTGGCACTGTGGGGGCATTAATGTATCTGGCACTGTGGGGGGCATTAATGTATCTGGTGTTGTGGGGGCATATCTGGCACTGTGGGGGGCATTAATGTGTCTGGCACTGTAGGGGTCATTTATCTATCTGGCACTGTGGGGGCATATCTGGCCTGGGGGCATTAATGTATCTGGCACTGTGGGGGCATTAATGTGTCTGGCACTGTGGGGAGCATTAATGTATCTGGCACTGTGGGGGCATATCTGGCACTGGGGGCATTAATGTATCTGGCACTGTGGGGGGCATTAATGTATCTGGCACTGTGGGGCCATATCTGGCACTGTGGTGGCATTAATGTATCTGGCACTGTGGGGGCATATCTGGCACTGTGGGGAGCATTAATGTATCTGGCACTGTGGGGGGGCATTAATGTATCTGGCACTGTGGGGGCATATCTGGCACTGTGGGGGGCATTAATGTATCTGGTACTGTGGGGGGCATTAATGTATCTGGCACTGTGGGGGCATATCTGTCACTGTGGGGGCATTAATGTGTCTGGCACTGTTGGGGCCATTTATCTGTCTGGCACTGGAGGCATTAATATATCTGGCACTGTGGGGGGCATTCATGTATCTGGCACTGTGGGGTCATATCTGGCACTGTGGGGGGCATTAATGTATCTGGCACTGTGGGGGACATTAATGTATCTGGCACTGTGGGGTCATATCTGGCACTGTGGGGGGGCATTAATGTATCTGGCACTGTTGGGGAATATCTGGCACTATGGGGGCATTAATGTATCTGGCACTGTGGGGGCATATCTGGCACTGTGGGGTCATGTATCTATCTGGCACTGTGGGGGCAAATCTGGCACTGGGGGCATTAATGTATCTGGGATGGCTGGGGGGCATCAATGTATCTGGCACTGTGGGGGCATTAATGTATCTGGCACTGTGGGAGCATTAATGTGTTTTGCACTGTGGGGGCATATCTGGCACTGTGGGGGGCATTATGTATCTGCCACTGTGGAGGCATATCTGGCACTTTGGGCATTAATGTATCTGGCACTGTGGGGGACATTAATGTATCTGGCACTGTGGGGGCATTAATGTATCTTGCACTGTGGGGGCATATCTGGCACTGTGGGGGGCATTAATGTATCTAGCACTGTGGGGGGCATTAATGTATCTGGCACTGTGGGGGGCATTAATGTATCTGGCACTGTGGGGGGCAATAAAGTATCTGGCACTGTGGGGGTATTAATGTATCTGGCACTGTGGGGGGAATTAATGTATCTGGCACTGTGGGGACATATCTGGCACTGTGGGGGCATTAATGTATCTGGCACTGTGGGGGAGCATTAATGTATCTGGCACTGTGGGGGCATATCTGGCACTGTGGGGGGGCATTATTGTATCTGGCACTGTGGGGTCATTTATCTATCTGGCACTGTGGGGTCATATCTGGCACTGGGGGCATTGATGTATCTGGCACTGTGGGGCATTAATGTATCTGGCACTGTGGGGGCATTAATGTATCTGGCACTGTGGGGGCAGATCTGGCACTATGGGGGCATTAATGTGTCTAGCACTGTGGGGGCATATCTGGCACTGTGGGGGGCATTAATGTATCTGGCACTGTGGGGGACATTAATGTATCTGGTACTGTGGTGGCATATCTGGCACTGTGGGGGGCATTATGTATCTGCCACTGTGGAGGCATATCTGGCACTTTGGGCATTAATGTATCTGGCACTGTGGGGGACATTAATGTATCTGGCACTGTGGGGGCATTAATGTATCTTGCACTGTGGGGGCTTATCTGGCACTGTGGGGGGCATTAATGTATCTAGCACTGTGGGGGGCATTAATGTATCTGGCACTGTGGGGGGCATTAATGTATCTGGCACTGTGGGGGGCAATAAAGTATCTGGCACTGTGGGGGTATTAATGTATCTGGCACTGTGGGCGGAATTAATGTATCTGGCACTGTGGGGACATATCTGGCACTGTGGGGGCATTAATGTATCTGGCACTGTGGGGGGGCATTAATGTATCTGGCACTGTGGGGGCATATCTGGCACTGTGGGGGGGCATTATTGTATCTGGCACTGTGGGGTCATTTATCTATCTGGCACTGTGGGGTCATTTATCTATCTGGCACTGTGGGGTCATATCTGGCACTGGGGGCATTGATGTATCTGGCACTGTGGGGCATTAATGTATCTGGCACTGTGGGGGCATTAATGTATCTGGCACTGTGGGGGCATTAATGTATCTGGCACTGTGGGGGCATATCTGGCACTGTGGGGGCATTCATGTATCTGGCACTGTGGGGGGCAATAATGTATCTGGCACTCTGGGGGCATTAATGTATCTGGCACTGTGGGGGGCATTAATATATCTGGCACCGTGGGGGCATATCTGGCACTGTGGGGGCATTAATGTATCTGGCACTGTGGGGGGGCATTAATGTATCTGGCACTGTGGGGGGCACTAATGTATCTGGCACTGTGGGGGCATTGATGTATCTGGCACTGTGGCGGCATATCTGGCACTGTGGGGTCATTTATCTATCTGGCACTGTGGGGGCATATCTGGCACTGGGGGCATTTATGTATCTGGCACTGTGGGGGCATATCAGGCACTGTGGGGGCATTTATGTATCTGGCACTGCTGGGGGGCATGTCATGTGCATCTGGCACTGCTGGGGGGCTTGTCATGTGCATCTGGCACTGCTGGGGGGGCATGTCATGTGCATCTGGCACTGCTGGGGGAGCATGTCATGTGCATCTGGCACCGCTGGGGGGGCATGTCATGCATCTGGCACTGCTGGGGGGCATGTCATGTGTAGCTGGCACTGCTGGGGGGCATATCATGTCTATCTGGCACTTCTGAGGGGCATATCATGTGTAACTGGCACTGCTGAGGGGCATATCATGTCTATCTGGCACTTCTGGGGAGTATATCATGTGTAGCTGGCACGGCTGGGGGCATATAATTTCTATCTGGCTCTTCTGGGGGGCATATCATGTCTATCTGGCACTTCTGGGGGGCATATCATGTGTAGCTGGCACGGCTGGGGGCAATGTGTTGCAGTGCTTTACCTGGCACAAAGTGTATAACGTGCTCCGACTGGCGCAAAGTGTATAACGTGCTCTGCCTGGTGCAGTGTGTATAGGAGGTTCTACCTGGTGCAATGTGTATTAGCTGCACTACTGTGTGGTGTAATGCGAATTGCCACTATTATGTGGCCACGCCCCTTCCCCACGAAGCAATGCCGCTAAATTTTTGCACCGCGCCTTCGGCGCGCACTGTCCATGATTTCGCCAGGGGAGCACCAAGCATTACGGTATTCACATAATTTTGCCCTTCTAACTTAAAAATGTGCCCTCCCGAATGCAAAATGTGCCCTCCCCGTGATCAGCACCCTGCCCTAAAAAAATCCTACAGTGAACACTATCATGTGTACCTGGGGTGCATGTCATGTGTAGCTGGCACTGCTGGGGTGCATGTCATGTGTAGCTGGCACTGCTGGGGGGCATGTCATGTGTAGCTGGCACTGCTGGGGGGCATATCATGTGTATCTGGCACTGCTGGGGGGCATGTCATGTATAGCTGGCACTGCTGGGGGGCATGTCATGTGTAGTTGGCACGGCTGGGGGCATGTCATGTGTAGCTGGCACTGCTGCGGGGCATGTCATGTCTATCTGGCAGTGCTGGGGGGTAAATCATGTCTATCTGGCACTGCACTATTGTAGACATTATGTGTAGCTGGCACTATACTGGAGACATAGTGTGTAAGGAACACTACTGTGGCTGTTATGTGTAAGGCTGCTAATTGTGTGCGTAGAGGGTGTGTGAAAATATATTTATTTATAGTTTGATAATATGAAGTTGTGAGGCCACGCCCACTTTTCATGGAGACCATGCCCACTTTTCCAAGAGCGCGCACATAGAGGATGGGAGGGGGCGCTTTGGAATTTTCTCGCTCAGGGTGCTAGTAGACCTGGAGCCGGCCCTGCTGTATGTAGTGTGTGTTCCCCCTCCCTGTACTGTGCTGTATGTAGTGTGTGCTCCCCCTCCCTGTACTGTGCTGTATGTAGTGTGTGCTCCCCCTCCCCATACTGTGCTGTATGTAGTGTGTGCTCCCTCCCTGTACTGTGCTGTATGTAGTGTGTGCTCCCCCTCCCTGTACTGTGCTGTATGTAGTGTGTACTCCCCCTCCCTGTACTGTGCTGTATGTAGTGTGTGCTCCCCCTCCCTGTACTGTGCTGTATGTAGTGTGTGCTCCCCCACCCCGTACTGTGCTGTATGTAGTGTGTGCTACCTCCCTGTACTGTGCTGTATGTAGAGTGTGCTCCGTCCCTGTACTGTGCTGTATGTAGTGTGTGCTCCCCCTCCCTGTACTGTGCTGTATGTAGTGTGTGCTCCCCCTCCCTGTACTGTGCTGTATGTAGTGTGTGCTCCGTCGCTGTACTGTGCTGTATGTAATGTGTGCTCCCCCTCCCTGTACTTTGAAACATATAAGGTTAAAAAAAGGTGGGTTGTAGATAGTGATGTGCACCGGACATTTTTCGGGTTTTGTGTTTTGGTTTTGGATTCGGTTCCGCGGCCGTGTTTTGGATTCGGACGCGTTTTGGCAAAACCTCACCGAAATTTTTTGGTCGGATTCGGGTGTGTTTTGGATTCGGGTGTTTTTTTTACAAAATACCCTAAAAAACAGCTTAAATCATAGAATTTGGGGGTCATTTTGATCCCATAGTTTTATTAACCTTAATAACCATAATTTCCACTCATTTCCAGTCTATTCTGAACACCTCACACCTCACAATATTATTTTTAGTCCTAAAATTTGCACCGAGGTCGCTGGATGGCTAAGTTAAGCGACACAAGTGGCCGACACAAACACCTGGCCCATCTAGGAGTGGCACTGCAGTGTCAGGCAGGATGGCACTTCAAAAAAATTGGCCCCAAACAGCACATGATGCAAAGAAAAATTAAAGAAAAAAGAGGTGCAAGATGGAATTGTCCTTGGGCCCTCCCACCCACCCTTATGTTGTATAAACAGGACATGCACACTTTAACGAACCCATCATTTCAGCGACAGGGTCTGCCACACGTCTGTGGCTGAAATGACTGGTTGGTTTGGGCCCCCACCAAAAAAAGAAGCAATCAATCTCTCCTTGCACAAACTGGCTCTACAGAGGCAAGATGTCCACCTCATCATCATCCTCCGATTCCTCACCCCTTTCACTGTGTACATCCCCCTCCTCACAGATTATTTGTGCAAGGGCCTCCAAATTGCCTCTTTTTCCTGCCAGTATACGTACGGACTGTCTGACGTGCAGACTTGGATGCGGTCACTCATATAATCCTCCACCATTCTTTCAATGGTGAGAGAATCATATGAAGTGACAGTAGACGACATGTCAGTAATCGTTGGCAGGTCCTTCAGTCCGGGCCAGATGTCAGCACTCGCTCCAGACTGCCCTGCATCACCGCCAGCGGGTGGGCTCGGAATTCTTAGCCTTTTCCTCGCACCCCCAGTTGCGGGAGAATGTGAAGGAGGAGATGTTGACGGGTCACGTTCCGCTTGACTTGACAATTTTCTCACCAGCAGGTCTTTGAACCTCTGCAGACTTGTGTCTGCCGGAAAGAGAGATACAACGTAGGTTTTAAATCTAGGATCGAGCACGGTGGCCAAAATGTAGTGCTCTGATTTTAACAGATTGACCACCCGTGAATCCTGGTTAAGCGAATTAAGGGCTCCATCCACAAGTCCCACATGCCTAGCGGAATCGTTCTGTTTTAGCTCCTTCTTCAATGTCTCCAGCTTCTTCTGCAAAAGCTTGATGAGGGGAATGACCTGACTCAGGCTGGCAGTGTCTGAATTGACTTCACGTGTGGCAAGTTCAAAGGGTTGCAGAACCTTGCACAACGTTGAAATCATTCTCCACTGCGTTTGAGTCAGGTGCATTCCCCCTCCTTTGCCTATATCGTGGGCAGATGTACAGGCTTGAATGGCCTTTTGCTGCTCCTCCATCCTCTGAAGCATATAGAGGATTGAATTCCACCTCGTTACCACCTCTTGCTTCAGATGATGGCAGGGCAGTTTCAGGAATGTTTATTGGTGCTCCAGTCTTCTGTACGCGGTGGCTGAATGCCGAAAGTGGCCCGCAATTCTTCGGGCCACCGACAGCATCTCTTGCACGCCCCTGTCGTTTTTTAAATAATTCTGCACCACCAAATTCAATGTATGTGCAAAACATGGGACGTGCTGGAATTTGCCCAGATGTAATGCACGCACAATATTGCTGGCGTTGTCCGATGTCACAAATCCCCAGGAGAGTCCAATTGGGGTAAGCCATTCTGCGATGATGTTCCTCAGTTTCCGTAAGAGGTTGTCAGCTGTGTGCCTCTTCTGGAAAGCGGTGATACAAAGTGTAGCCTGCCTAGGAACGAGTTGGCGTTTGCGAGATGCTGCTACTGGTGCCGCCGCTGCTGTTCTTGCTGCGGGAGGCAATACATCTACCCAGGGGGCTGTCACAGTCATATAGTCCTGAGTCTGCCCTGCTCCACTTGTCCACTTGTCCGTGGTTAAGTGGACATTGGGTACAACTGCATTTTTTAGGACACTGGTGAGTCTTTTTCTGAGGTCTGTGTACAATTTCGGTATCGCCTGCCTAGAGAAATGGAACCTAGATGGTATTTGGTACTGGGGACACAGTACCTCAATCAAGTCTCTAGTTGGCTCTGAATTAACGGTGGATACCGGAACCACGTTTCTCACCGCCCAGGCTGCCAAGGCCTGAGTTATCCGCTTTGCAGCAGGATGACTGCTGTGATATTTCATCTTCCTCGCAAAGGACTGTTGGACAGTCAATTGATTACTGGAAGTAGTACAAGTGGTCTTCCGACTTCCCCTCTGGGATGACGATCGACTCCCAGCAGCTACAACAGCAGCGCCAGCAGCAGTAGGCGTTACACTCAAGGATGCATCGGAGGAATCCCAGGCAGGAGAGGACTCGTCAGACTTGCCAGTGACATGGCCTGCAGGACTATTGGCTTTCCAGGGTAAGGAGGAAATTGACACTGAGGGAGTTGGTGGTGTGGTTTGTAGGAGCTTGGTTACAAGAGGAAGGGATTTAGTGGTCAGTGGACTGCTTCCGCTGTCACCCAAAGTTTTTGAACTTGTCACTGACTTATTATGAATGCGCTGCAGGTGACGTATAAGGGAGGATGTTCCGAGGTGGTTAACGTCCTTACCCCTACTTATTACAGCTTGACAAAGGCAACACACGGCTTGACACCTGTTGTCCACATTTGTGTTGAAATAATTCTACACCGAAGAGCTGATTTTTTTGTATTTTGACCAGGCATGTCAATGGCCATATTCGTCCCACGGACAACAGGTGTCTCCCCAGGTGCCTGACTTAAACAAACCACCTCACCATCAGAATCCTCCTTGTCAATTTCCTCCCCAGCGCCAGCAACACCCATATCCTCATCCTGGTGTACTTCAACAGTGACATCTTCAATTTGATTATCAGGAACTGGACTGCGGGTGCTCCTTCCAGCACTTGCAGGGGGCGTGCAAATGGTGGAAGGCGCAAGCTCTGCCCGTCCAGTGTTGGGAAGGTCAGGCATCGCAACCGACACAATTGGACTCTCCTTGGGGATTTGTGATTTAGAAGAACGCACAGTTCTTTGCTGTTCTTTTGCCAGCTTAAGTCTTTTCATTTTTCTAGCGAGAGGATGAGTGCTTCCATCCTCATGTGAAGCTGAACCACTAGCCATGAACATAGGCCAGGGCCTCAGCCGTTCCTTGCCACTATGTGGCGTAAATGACATATTGGCAAGTTTACGCTTCTCCTCAGACGCTTTTAATTTTGATTTTTGGGTCATTTTACTGAACTTTTGTTTTTTGGATTTTACATGCTCTCTACTATGACATTGGGCATCGGCCTTGGCAGACGACATTGATGGCATTTCATCGTCTCGGCCATGACTAGTGGCAGCAGCTTCAGCACGAGGTGGAAGTGGATCTTGATCTTTCCCTATTTTAACCTCCACATTTTTGTTCTCCATTTTTTAATGTGTGGAATTATATGCCAGTAACTATCAATAGCAATGGCCTACTACTATATATACTGCGCACAACTGAAATGCACCACAGGTATGGATGGATAGTATACTTGACGACACAGAGGTAGGTAGAGCAGTGGCCTTCCGTACAGTACTGCTATATATACTGGTGGTCACTGTCAGCAATCTGCAAAACTAAAATGCACCACAGGTATAGAATGTAGATGGATAGTATACTTAATGACGACACAGAGGTAGGTACATCAGTGGCCTTCCGTACCGTACTGCTATATATAGTATACTGGTGGTCACTGTGTCAGCAAACTGCAAAACTAAAATGCACCACAGGTATAGAATGTAGATGGATAGTATACTTAATGACGACACAGAGGTAGATACAGCAGTGGCCTTCCGTACTGTTATATATAGTATACTGGTGGTCACTGTGTCAGCAAACTGCAAAACTAAAATGCACCACAGGTATAGAATGTAGATGGATAGTATACTTAATGACGACACAGAGGTAGGTACAGCAGTGGCCTTCCGTACCGTACTGCTATATATAGTATACTGGTGGTCACTGTGTCAGCAAACTGCAAAACTAAAATGCACCACAAGTATAGAATGTAGATGGATAGTATACTTAATGACGACACAGAGGTAGGTACAGCAGTGGCCTTCCGTACTGCTATATATAGTATACTGGTGATCACTGTGTCAGCAAACTGCAAAACTAAAAGGCACCACAGGTATAGAATGTAGATGGATAGTATACTTAATGACGACACAGAGGTAGGTACAGCAGTGGCCTTCCGTACTGCTATATATAGTATACTGGTGGTCAATGTGTCAGCAAACTGCAAAACTAAAATGCACCACAGGTATAGAGTGTAGATGGATAGTATACTTAATGACGACACAGAGGTAGGTACAGCAGTGGCCTTCCGTACCGTACTGCTATATATACTGGTGGTCACTGTGTCAGCAAACTGCACAACTGAAATGCACAACAGGTATAGAATCTAGATGGATAGTATACTTAATGACGACACAGAGGTAGGTACAGCAGTGGCCTACTGTACCGTAATGCTATATATTATATACTGGTGGTCACTGGTCAGCAAAACTCTGCACTGTACTCCTTCTATATAATATTATACTGGTGGTCCCCAGTCCCCACAATAAAGCAGCACACTGAGCACAGATATGGAGTGTTTTTCAGGCAGACAACGTATACTGGTGGTCACTGTCAGCAAAACTCTGCACTGTACTCCTGCTATATAATACAGCTGCTCCCCAGTCTCCACAATTAAGCAGTGTGAGCACAGATATATGCAGCACACTGAGCACAGATATGGAGCGTTTTTTTCAGGCAGAGAACGGATAACTGGTGGTCACTGATCAGCAAAACTCTGCACTGTACTCCTCCTATATTATACAGCTGCTCCCCAGCCCTCCCCACAATTAAGCAATAGTGCACAATCAAGTTCAACAATAACGGAGAGGACGCCAGCCACGTCCTCTCCCTAACATTTCCAATGTACGAGTGAAAATGGCGGCGACGCGCGGCTGCTTATATAGAATCCGAATCTCGCGAGAATCCGACAGCGGGATGATGACGTTCGGGCGCGCTCGGGTTACCCGAGCCATACGGGAGAATCCGAGTATGGCTCGGACCCGTGTAAAAAGGGTGAAGTTCGGGGGGGTTCGGTTTCCGAGAAACCGAACCCGCTCATCACTAGTTGTAGAATGAATACTCAATAAAATCAGAAGTAGATTAAAGGTATGACAACAGTGTCAGTAGATACTGAAAGTGGGCATATCAGCCCTTGTATATTCAGACGAAGAGATGTACATCAGGGAAGGGCATTGTAGCAGCATATGCATAAAGTCGCAGGTAAAAATTAGCATAGCATAAAGCAAAGGAGGCCCCAACTGTGTCTATCTCAGAATCAGGACCTCTGAGGAGTGACCCGCCCTCTTTACAGACCCCTCCTCCTCAACAGACTCCGCCCCCATTAGGGCTGATTTCATAAATTTCCCGGGCTGGTGTTCGATCCCAATCCGCCCCTGTCCAGCACTATACTATTATGACCCTCTCTATGCAGCCTTATATCCCAATACTGTGTCCTTACTAGAGATGAGCGCCGGAAATTTTTCGGGTTTTGTGTTTTGGTTTTGGGTTCGGTTCCGCGGCCGTGTTTTGGGTTCGACCGCGTTTTGGCAAAACCTCACCGAATTTTTTTTGTCGGATTCGGGTGTGTTTTGGATTCGGGTGTTTTTTTCAAAAAACCCTAAAAAACAGCTTAAATCATAGAATTTGGGGGTCATTTTGATCCCAAAGTATTATTAACCCCAAAAACCATAATTTACACTAATTTTCAGTCTATTCTGAATACCTCACACCTCACAATATTATTTTTAGTCCTAAAATTTGCACCGAGGTCGCTGTGTGAGTAAGATAAGCGACCCTAGTGGCCGACACAAACACCGGGCCCATCTAGGAGTGGCACTGCAGTGTCACGCAGGATGGCCCTTCCAAAAAACCCTCCCCAAACAGCACATGACGCAAAGAAAAAAAGAGGCGCAATGAGGTAGCTGACAGTGTGAGTAAGATAAGCGACCCTAGTGGCCGACACAAACACCGGGCCCATCTAGGAGTGGCACTGCAGTGTCACGCAGGATGGCCCTTCCAAAAAACCCTCCCCAAACAGCACATGACGCAAAGAAAAAAAGAGGCGCAATGAGGTAGCTGACTGTGTGAGTAAGATAAGCGACCCTAGTGGCCGACACAAACACCGGGCCCATCTAGGAGTGGCACTGCAGTGTCACGCAGGATGGCCCTTCCAAAAAACCCTCCCCAAACAGCACATGACGCAAAGAAAAAAAGAGGCGCAATGAGGTAGCTGACTGTGTGAGTAAGATAAGCGACCCTAGTGGCCGACACAAACACCGGGCCCATCTAGGAGTGGCACTGCAGTGTCACGCAGGATGGCCCTTCCAAAAAACCCTCCCCAAACAGCACATGACGCAAAGAAAAAAAGAGGCGCAATGAGGTAGCTGACTGTGTGAGTAAGATAAGCGACCCTAGTGGCCGACACAAACACCGGGCCCATCTAGGAGTGGCACTGCAGTGTCACGCAGGATGGCCCTTCCAAAAAACCCTACCCAAAAAGCACATGACGCAAAGAAAAAAAGAGGCGCAATGAGGTAGCTGACTGTGTGAGTAAGATAAGCGACCCTAGTGGCCGACACAAACACCGGGCCCATCTAGGAGTGGCACTGCAGTGTCACGCAGGATGGCCCTTCCAAAAAACCCTCCCCAAACAGCACATGACGCAAAGAAAAAAAGAGGCGCAATGAGGTAGCTGACTGTGTGAGTAAGATAAGCGACCCTAGTGGCCGACACAAACACCGGGCCCATCTAGGAGTGGCACTGCAGTGTCACGCAGGATGGCCCTTCCAAAAAACCCTCCCCAAACAGCACATGACGCAAAGAAAAAAAGAGGCGCAATGAGGTAGCTGACTGTGTGAGTAAGATAAGCGACCCTAGTGGCCGACACAAACACCGGGCCCATCTAGGAGTGGCACTGCAGTGTCACGCAGGATGGCCCTTCCAAAAAACCCTCCCCAAACAGCACATGACGCAAAGAAAAATAAAAGAAAAAAGAGGTGCAAGATGGAATTGTCCTTGGGCCCTCCCACCCACCCTTATGTTGTATAAACAGGACATGCACACTTTAACCAACCCATCATTTCAGTGACAGGGTCTGCCACACGACTGTGACTGATATGACGGGTTGGTTTGGACCCCCCCCAAAAAAGAAGCAATTAATCTCTCCTTGCACAAACTGGCTCTACAGAGGCAAGATGTCCACCTCATCATCATCCTCCGATATATCACCGTGTACATCCCCCTCCTCACAGATTATCAATTCGTCCCCACTGGAATCCACCATCTCAGCTCCTGTGTACTTTGTGGAGGCAATTGCTGCTGGTCAATGTCTCCGCGGAGGAATTGATTATAATTCATTTTAATGAACATCATCTTCTCCACATTTTCTGGATGTAACCTCGTACGCCGATTGCTGACAAGGTGAGCGGCGGCACTAAACACTCTTTCGGAGTACACACTTGTGGGAGGGCAACTTAGGTAGAATAAAGCCAGTTTGTGCAAGGGCCTCCAAATTGCCTCTTTTTCCTGCCAGTATAAGTACGGACTGTGTGACGTGCCTACTTGGATGCGGTCACTCATATAATCCTCCACCATTCTTTCAATGTTGAGAGAATCATATGCAGTGACAGTAGACGACATGTCCGTAATCGTTGTCAGGTCCTTCAGTCCGGACCAGATGTCAGCATCAGCAGTCGCTCCAGACTGCCCTGCATCACCGCCAGCGGGTGGGCTCGGAATTCTGAGCCTTTTCCTCGCACCCCCAGTTGCGGGAGAATGTGAAGGAGGAGATGTTGACAGGTCGCGTTCCGCTTGACTTGACAATTTTCTCACCAGCAGGTCTTTCAACCCCAGCAGACTTGTGTCTGCCGGAAAGAGAGATCCAAGGTAGGCTTTAAATCTAGGATCGAGCACGGTGGCCAAAATGTAGTGCTCTGATTTCAACAGATTGACCACCCGTGAATCCTTGTTAAGCGAATTAAGGGCTCCATCCACAAGTCCCACATGCCTAGCGGAATCGCTCCGTGTTAGCTCCTCCTTCAATGTCTCCAGCTTCTTCTGCAAAAGCCTGATGAGGGGAATGACCTGACTCAGGCTGGCAGTGTCTGAACTGACTTCACGTGTGGCAAGTTCAAAGGGCATCAGAACCTTGCACAACGTTGAAATCATTCTCCACTGCGCTTGAGACAGGTGCATTCCACCTCCTATATCGTGCTCAATTGTATAGGCTTGAATGGCCTTTTGCTGCTCCTCCAACCTCTGAAGCATATAGAGGGTTGAATTCCACCTCGTTACCACTTCTTGCTTCAGATGATGGCAGGGCAGGTTCAGTAGTTTTTGGTGGTGCTCCAGTCTTCTGTACGTGGTGCCTGTACGCCGAAAGTGTCCCGCAATTCTTCTGGCCACCGACAGCATCTCTTGCACGCCCCTGTCGTTTTTTAAAAAATTCTGCACCACCAAATTCAAGGTATGTGCAAAACATGGGACGTGCTGGAATTTGCCCATATTTAATGCACACACAATATTGCTGGCGTTGTCCGATGCCACAAATCCACAGGAGAGTCCAATTGGGGTAAGCCATTCCGCGATGATCTTCCTCAGTTGCCGTAAGAGGTTTTCAGCTGTGTGCGTATTCTGGAAAGCGGTGATACAAAGCGTAGCCTGCCTAGGAAAGAGTTGGCGTTTGCGAGATGCTGCTACTGGTGCCGCCGCTGCTGTTCTTGCGGCGGGAGTCCATACATCTACCCAGTGGGCTGTCACAGTCATATAGTCCTGACCCTGCCCTGCTCCACTTGTCCACATGTCCGTGGTTAAGTGGACATTGGGTACAACTGCATTTTTTAGGACACTGGTGAGTCTTTTTCTGACGTCCGTGTACATTCTCGGTATCGCCTGCCTAGAGAAGTGGAACCTAGATGGTATTTGGTAACGGGGGGCACAATGCCTCAATAAATTGTCTAGTTCCCTGTGAACTAACGGCGGATACCGGACGCACGTCTAACACCAACATAGTTGTCAAGGCCTCAGTTATCCGCTTTGCAGCAGGATGACTGCTGTGATATTTCATCTACCTCGCAAAGGACTGTTGAACAGTCAATTGCTTACTGGAAGTAGTACAAGTGGGCTTACGACTTCCCCTCTGGGATGACCATCGACTCCCAGCAGCAACAACAGCAGTGCTAGCAGCAGTAGGCGTTACACGCAAGGATGCATCGGAGGAATCCCAGGCAGGAGAGGACTCGTCAGAATTGCCAGTGACATGGCCTGCAGGACTATTGGCATTCCTGGGGAAGGAGGAAATTGACACTGAGGGAGTTGGTGGGGTGGTTTGCGTGAGCTTGGTTACAAGAGGAAGGGATTTACTGGTCAGTGAACTGCTTCCGCTGTCGCCCAAAGATTTTGAACTTGTCACTGACTTATTATGAATGCGCTGCAGGTGACGTATAAGGGAGGATGTTCCGAGGTGGTTAACGTCCTTACCCCTACTTATTACAGCTTGACAAAGGCAACACATGGCTTGACACCTGTTGTCCGCATTTCTGTTGAAATACTTCCACACCGAAGAGCTGATTTTTTTGGTATTTTCACCAGGCATGTCAGTGGCTATATTCCTCCCACGGACAACAGGTGTCTCCCCGGGTGCCTGACTTAAACAAACCACCTCACCATCAGAATCCTCCTGGTCAATTTCCTCCCCAGCGCCAGTAACACCCATATCCTCCTCATCCTGGTGTACTTCAACACTGACATCTTCAATCTGACTATCAGGAACTGGACTGCGGGTGCTCCTTCCAGCACTTGCAGGGGGCGTGCAAATGGTGGAAGGCGCATGCTCTTCACGTCCAGTGTTGGGAAGGTCAGGCATCGCAACCGACACAATTGGACTCTCCTTGTGGATTTGGGATTTCGAAGAACGCACAGTTCTTTGCGGTGCTTTTGCCAGCTTGAGTCTTTTCAGTTTTCTAGCGAGAGGCTGAGTGCTTCCATCCTCATGTGAAGCTGAACCACTAGCCATGAACATAGGCCAGGGCCTCAGCCGTTCCTTGCCACTCCGTGTGGTAAATGGCATATTGGCAAGTTTACGCTTCTCCTCCGACAATTTTATTTTAGGTTTTGGAGTCCTTTTTTTACTGATATTTGGTGTTTTGGATTTGACATGCTCTGTACTATGACATTGGGCATCGGCCTTGGCAGACGACGTTGCTGGCATTTCATCGTCTCGGCCATGACTAGTGGCAGCAGCTTCAGCACGAGGTGGAAGTGGATCTTGATCTTTCCCTAATTTTGGAACCTCAACATTTTTGTTCTCCATATTTTAATAGGCACAACTAAAAGGCACCTCAGGTAAACAATGGAGATGGATGGATACTAGTATACAATTATGGATGGACTGCCGAGTGCCGACACAGAGGTAGCTACAGCCGTGGACTATTGTACTGTACTGTGTCTGCTGCTAATATAGACTGGATGATAATGAGATGTAGTATGTATGTATAAAGAAGAAAGAAAAAAAAACCACGGGTAGGTGGTATACAATTATGGATGGACTGCCGAGTGCCGACACAGAGGTAGCTACAGCCGTGGACTACCGTACTGTGTCTGCTGCTAATATAGACTGGTTGATAATGAGATGTAGTATGTATAAAGAAGAAAGAAAAAAAAAACCACGGGTAGGTGGTATACAATTATGGACGGACTGCCGAGTGCCGACACAGAGGTAGCTACAGCCGTGGACTACCGTACTGTACTGTGTCTGCTGCTAATATAGACTGGATGATAATGAGATGTAGTATGTATAAAGAAGAAAGAAAAAAAAAACACGGGTAGGTGGTATACAATTATGGACGGACTGCCGAGTGCCGACACAGAGGTAGCTACAGCCGTGGACTATTGTACTGTACTGTGTCTGCTGCTAATATAGACTGGATGATAATGAGATGTAGTATGTATAAAGAAGAAAGAAAAAAAAAACACGGGTAGGTGGTATACAATTATGGATGGACTGCCGAGTGCCGACACAGAGGTAGCTACAGCCGTGGACTACCGTACTGTACTGTGTCTGCTGCTAATATAGACTGGATGATAATGAGATGTAGTATGTATAAAGAAGAAAGAAAAAAAAAACCACGGGTAGGTGGTATACAATTATGGACGGACTGCCGAGTGCCGACACAGAGGTAGCTACAGCCGTGGACTACCGTACTGTATTGTGTCTGCTGCTAATATAGACTGGATGATAATGAGATGTAGTATGTATGTATAAAGAAGAAAGAAAAAAAAACCACGGGTAGGTGGTATACAATTATGGATGGACTGCCGAGTGCCGACACAGAGGTAGCTACAGCCGTGGACTACCGTACTGTGTCTGCTGCTAATATAGACTGGTTGATAATGAGATGTAGTATGTATAAAGAAGAAAGAAAAAAAAACCACGGGTAGGTGGTATACAATTATGGACGGACTGCCGAGTGCCGACACAGAGGTAGCTACAGCCGTGGACTACCGTACTGTACTGTGTCTGCTGCTAATATAGACTGGATGATAATGAGATGTAGTATGTATAAAGAAGAAAGAAAAAAAAAACCACGGGTAGGTGGTATACAATTATGGACGGACTGCCGAGTGCCGACACAGAGGTAGCTACAGCCGTGGACTACCGTACTGTACTGTGTCTGCTGCTAATATAGACTGGATGATAATGAGATGTAGTATGTATAAAGAAGAAAGAAAAAAAAACCACGGGTAGGTGGTATACAATTATGGATGGACTGCCGAGTGCCGACACAGAGGTAGCTACAGCCGTGAACTACCGTACTGTGTCTGCTGCGACTGGATGATAAATAATGATATAAAAAATATATATATATCACTACTGCAGCCGGACAGGTATATATTATATAATGACGGACCTGCTGGACACTGTCTGTCAGCAGAATGAGTTTTTTATTTTATAGAATAAAAAAACACCACACAAGTCACACGACGTGTGTTTAACTTTTACAGGCAGACATTCACAATACAATATAGTATACTATATACTGGTGGTCAGGTCACTGGTCAGTCACACTGGCAGTGGCACTCCTGCAGAAAAAAAGTGTGCACTGTTTAATTTTTTAATATGTACTCCTGGCTCCTGCTATAACCTAACTGCTCCCCAGTCTCCCCCACAATTAAGCTGTGTGAGCACAGTCAGATATTATACATAGATGATGCAGCAGCACACTGGGCTGAGCACAGATATGGTATGTGACTGAGTCACTGTGTATCGTTTTTTCAGGCAGAGAACGGATTATATTAAATAATATAAAACTGCACTGGTGGTCACTGGTCAGTCACTAGTATAACTAACTAATACTATCAGCAAAATTTTGCACTCTCTGTCTGAGTACTCCTCCTAAGCTCCAGTAAATGAAGTGTCACTGTCTCACTCTGTCACTAGTATAACTAACTAATACTATCAGCAAAATTCTGCACTCTCTGTCTGAGTACTCCTCCTAAGCTCCAGTAAATGAAGTGTCACTGTCTCACTCTCACTCTCCTATCTATTTCTTCTCTAAACGGAGAGGACGCCAGCCACGTCCTCTCACTATCAATCTCAATGCACGTGTAAAATGGCGGCGACGCGCGGCTCCTTATATAGAATCCGAGTCTCGCGATAGAATCCGAGCCTCGCGAGAATCCGACAGCGTCATGATGACGTTCGGGCGCGCTCGGGTTAACCGAGCAAGGCGGGAAGATCCGAGTCGCTCGGATCCGTGTAAAAAAAGCTGAAGTTCGGGCGGGTTCGGATTCCGAGGAACCGAACCCGCTCATCTCTAGTCCTTACCCCACTAACCTTGCACCCACTACTGTGTCCTTACCCCTAACCTTGCACTCTATATTGTACCTTTACCCACTAACCCTGAACTTACTACTATATGCTTAGCCCCCCAACCTTGCACCCACTACTGTGTCCTTACCCCTAACCTTGCACTCTATATTGAACCTTTACCCACTAACCCTGAACCCACTACTATATGCTTAGCCCCCTAACCTTGCACCCAATACTGTCTTTATCTCCCTAATGCTGCACCCAGTACTGTGCCATTATTCCCCAACACTTTATCCAATACTGTACCCTTACCCCTAACCCTGCCACCAATACTGTACCCTTACCCCTAACCCTGACACCAATACTGTACCCTTACCCCTAACCCTGCAACCAATACTGTACCCTTACCCCTAACCCTGACACCAATACTGTACCCTTACCCCTAACCCTGCACCCAACACTGTCTTTATCTCCCTAATGCTGCACCCAGTACTGTGCCATTATTCCCCAACACTTTATCCAATACTGTACCCTTACCCCTAACCCTGCCACCAATACTGTACCCTTACCCCTAACCCTGCCACCAATACTGTACCCTTACCCCTAACTCTGTACCCAATACGTTTGCTCTTATTCCCCAATACTTTATACAATACTGTACCCTTACCCACTAACACTGGCACCAATACTATACCCTTACTCCTAAACCTGTACCCAATACAGGGGGTTATTCAGGTTTGTTAGCAAACCAAAAAAGTTAGCAATTGGGCAAAACCATGTTGCACGGCAGGTGGGGCAGATGTAATATGTGCAGAGAGGTTTGGCTGCTTTATTTCTACACTGTAATTTAGATTTCAGTTTGAACACACCCCACCCAAATCTAATTTTCTCTGCACATATTACATCTGCCCCACCTGCAGTGCAACATGGTTTTGCCCATTAGTGTGCTTTATTGGTTTGCTAACAACTCTGAATAACCCTTATTGTATCTTTACCCCCCCTTCCCAACCCTTCATTCACAACTTTACCCTTACCCCCCTAACACTGGGGGCTAAGGGTAAAGTTGGACATATTTGTAGGAGGGTTCAAATTTATAGTTTGCAGTAGGCACCGAATACCCTTGCACCAGCCCTGATTGGATGGATGTCTCATGTGCCCTTAGTTTGGAAAGTCTAGTGAGGCAGGTGCAATTTCTCCGATCTAGTCCACTGAGGTGAGTAGATCTAAGTGGTGGGAACTACTCTCCTGGTCCTAGTACCAGAATAGATGATGTGAACAGGTTAATGACCAATGACAATGGAACATGACAAAATGTTTACTAGGTAATAAACCCTATCTAATGCACAAGAAGAATGAGAGATAGTGTAAAGTGTTCCAATAAATTCAAATATGATCATTTACATAATGTGGTGTGAATATGGTTTAGACTGAGGGTCATTTAGAGCAGAGTGAGAGGCCTAACCCAGTGAAATGGGGTGCTGTGATCATATTGCTATCAGAAGTGGACTGTAGTGTTGGATTGAAGTATATATGGGCAGTGCTGGTGTAATGGTTAGCATTACTGCCTTACAGCACTGAGGTCATGGGTTCAATTCCCACCATGGTGATAACTGTGTGGAGTTTGTATATTTTCCCCATACTTGCAAGGGTTACCTCCGGGTACTCCCGTTTCCTCTCACAAACCAAAAATATACTGGTAGGTCAATTGGCACCCAACAAAATGAACCCTAGCGTAAATGTGTGTGCATGTACACGTGGTAGGGAATATAGTTTGTAAACTCCTATGGGGCAGGGATTGATGTGAATGGACAATTATTCTCTCTGTAAAGCGCTGCGGAATATGTGTGCACTATATAAATACCTGGTAATAAATAAATATATGGAGGACATCTTTCTCCGCTAGTAATCCAATAGTTTAAAAAAGCAGCAACTTGCACCTAGTGTATTGCAATGCAAATGACAGGCCCAGGTGCTTGTTAACAAGTAATCAAGTTCATTGAAACATTTTATGAATAAATCTCATTTAAGGGGAGATGTACTAAGCCTTGGAGATTGATAAAGTGGAGAGAGATAAGTCATTCAGCTCCTAACTGCCATGTTACAGGCTCTAGAGCCTGTAACATGGCAGTTAGTAGCTGAATGACTTATCTCTCTCCACTTTATCAATCAGAGCCTGTAACATGGCAGTTAGTAGCTGAATGACTTATCTCTCTCCACTTTATCAATCAGAGCCTGTAACATGGCAGTTAGTAGCTGAATGACTTATCTCTCTCCACTTTATCAATCAGAGCCTGTAACATGGCAGTTAGTAGCTGAATGACTTATCTCTCTCCACTTTATCAATCAGAGCCTGTAACATGGCAGTTAGTAGCTGAATGGCTTATCTCTCTCCACTTTATCAATCTCCAAGGCTTAGTACAAAAAATTACAGTGGTTTGTTGGTACATTATCTCTCTAAACTTTATCACTCTGCAAGGCTTAGTACATCTGCCCCTTATACAATTAAATCCATTGACACTCTTTGGGCCCCAAAGCTTGAACTGTTATGGAGGCCTGAGGCCGCTTCGCAACTAGCAACAATAGGGCAACATCCAACAAGGTCCAAAGGGCCTGGCTGCCCTAGCAAGGACAGCACACACCGCTCAGCGCCAGCACTATGACTATTTTAGACGCCTCCTTGTCCCGAGCGCCTTCTCACCTTTCATTGCTCCCAGCCTGCTTCCTAGGACGGGCCATCTCTGGATCCGACATTTCTGGGAATGTCACAAAGGAAAGTGTGGTACCCTAGACCCTCGGTGTACCTACACATGTTGGGTCCTTCTGTATATAAAATGTATATTAACTTATGCTGTGCCACCATTAAATGCCCCTTTTGCAGGAAAAGAGCTTTAAATCACAGCTCTCACTGCAGTGACAGAGTTAAGCGATCTCTTATGTGCCTCAGACACATAACCAGATAGGTACCTATTGCCAGATAGGTTCAGTATGGTTACAGGTCATTTTTAGTGTGCTAGGCGGATACCAGGGGGGAGGGAAAGCACCCCTCTCTCTGTCTGCTGTATGTATGTGACCCCTCCCCCTTTCTAGCACCTAATATATAATTATCTCCAGGAATGAATGAGCAACTGCCATTGTTTGTCTGCTTGTGTGAGAAAGGCATTGAATGGGAGTAGTATTTGGAAGGCATGCTGTTCCTCGTAGTGCTAATGGGAGATCCTGGGGGTGGCTCCCGGGTAAGTTAGCTCTCTGTCTGGATGTGTTTTAGTATGAGCCTTTATCATGAAGCCCTACTGTAGACAAATCACATGTTCCTATGTGGGCGCTGCTATTATGTAGTGTTAGGACTGCTGATATCAGAGAAGCAGTGAAGTGGCTTAGCAGCTAAACATGCGTTTGCAAATGTGTGACCAATTCTCTGAATTTCTATTACCAGATCGGTTCAGGTATGGTTACAGGTCATTTTTAGTGTGCTGGGGGGGGGATACCGGGGTGAGGGGGGGGGGAAGCACCCCCCCAGCACCTCCCCAGCATCCCCCCTCTTTCTGTTGTGTGCTTCTGACAGTGCAAGGTCACTATAGAGGAAAGTTGTGGGAGGAAGGATAGATCAGACTACTTGGCCAGAGGTTATAAATAATAAGAGGTCTGACTGTCAGTTTAAAGAGCTGAGGTACTCTGTTGAGGAGCAGGAGCTGCACTGCTGGAGCCAGCTGTCAGGCAATGAGAGTGGTATGAGAAGAGCAAAACCAGCAGACAATGCCCCCTGAAAATGGTCCAGCCAGGCCTACGTTGGCCGGACCATTCCCCCGCAACGCCGCCCGCCCGATGGCCACTGCTGTCAATCACAGTGCGATTGCATCCTTCCAGGATTCGATTGCACTGTGACTATGCACGCATGCGCTGTGCGGATGAATCGCATGCGCAGTGTACCGGAAGTCACTTTATTGTGATTTTTGGTACACTGAGTACCATGGTGAATAACCCTCTATATGCTAACTTCTCTAAGGAACACGTCAGAAACCATATGTGCACCGACTAAAGATATATTGGCCGAAAGGGATAGACTCTATTGAAGGGACCAATGCAGTGTTTTAGTTGTGTTAATGTAATGTGATACGGTCTTTTTACATAGGGATCGACTTGCAGAATACTGTAATGTTTAATGTTAACGTAGTTCCATGAGAGTTGTTGAAAAATACATTTCATTTTTAGTGATACAATGTTGCATTTGTATGAAAAACTAACTTATTCTATCAAAACAGCCTAGTTCTATAGTTCCAGTGTAATAAAATGGCCATTTTGCTTTACGTGTAAGTTATTTGTGAATGCACTCAATTGTAATTTGAATACTGTCTTGAATTCGTCAACCATTTGCCAGCTATTCAAAACCTTCTGAAGAGACCATCATCTTTAGTAAATTGAGGCTTCAGTTTGATACAATTGTGTAAATTTTCTGTTTCTGGACAATACTCATCAGTCCAGGCAGGGTGCTCTGTCTGGTGTATCAGCCAGTGGTGCTCTGTCTGGTGTATCAGCCAGGGGTGCTCTGTCTGGTGTATCAGCCAGGGGTGCTCTGTCTGGTGTATCAGCCAGGGGTGCTCTGTCTGCTGCATCAGTCCAGGGGTGCTAAGCCTGCTGTATCAGCCCATGGGTGCTCTGTCTGGATGTGTTTTAGTATCTGAAAAAGGGGTGCTCTGTCTGCTGTATCTGAAAGGGGTGCTAAGTGCCTAATTCAGACCAGATCGTAGATGTGCAAAAAAATAGCATATCCACGATCAAAATCTTAGGCTTGCGGAGGGACGCCCAGCCTGTAGCGTCTGCATGTGAGATCACGCAGCTACTGCAGCCCACCCCGCAAACAGTCTGGACATGCCTGCAGCGGCCAGGCCTGAATTAGGCCCTAAATCTGCTGTATTAGTCCAGGCAGGGTGCTCTGTCTGCTGTATCAGTCCAGGGGTGTCCTGTCTGCTGTATCAGTCCAGGGGAGCTAAGTCTGCTGTATCAGTCCAGGGGTGCTCTGCATGCTGTATCTGAAAAAGGGGTGCTCTGTCTGCTGTATCTGAAAGGGGTAATCTGTCTGTCCATCCAGGGGCTCCACCCTAGTATAAAATGAAAATAATAAAAGCTAAAAATAAAAAGCCTAAAATCATAATTATAAAAATATTTTTTTGTTTGTGCTGTACCCTGTACTATACAATTTTTTTTGTTTGTGCTGTACCCTGTACTATACAATTTTTATTTTATTTTCATAAGTACTGTGACACTGCCAGTCAGACCGCAGTATATTATTTCCTACTCATACACGTATTGTGCGATGCTGTTGGTTAAGCTAAACCGCAGTGTGTAATATATATTTCTGACTCATTTGTGCAACACTGTCAATGAAGCTAAACCGCAGTGTGTAAAAAAAATATTTCTGACTCATTTTTGCGACACTGTAACCACCAGTGTGTGATATAAAAAATAATAATACATATTTCTGACTCATTTGTGCGACACTGTAACCGCGAGTGTGTGATATAAAAAAATTATATATATATATATATATATATTTCTGACTCATTTGTTTGACACTGTATCCACCAGTGTGCGATATAAAAAATAAATAATACATATTTCTGTCTCATTTGTGCAACACTGTCGGTGAAGCTAAACCGCAGTATGTAAAATATATATTTCTGACTAATTTGTGCGACACTGACTTTGTGTGTGATATAAAAAAACATAATATATATTTTTTACTCATTTGTGCGATACTGTAAATGTAGTGTGAGATATAAAAAATAATACATATTTCTGACTCATTTGTGTGACACTGTAGCCACTGTGTGATATAAAAAATAATATATATATATTTCTGACTCATTTGTGCAACACTGTAACCGCAGTTTGTGATATAAAAAATAATACAGATTTCTGACTCATTTGTGTGACACTGTAACTTCAGTGTGTAATATAGAAAATAATATATATATTTTAATTTAAATCAATATTTTGTGCTGAGTCATCTCAGTATACATCCAGGGACTGCAGCTGCTTCGTCCATCTAGGGGTGTTCTGTCCATCTGTCCAGGGTTTTTGGCCCAGTATTAAAAAAAATAAAATATTTTGTGCTGTACCCCAGTATACTTTACATTCAGGGACTGCTACTTCACCTTTCAGTAACTAGGGCTGTTCTGTGTTCTGTCCACCCATCCATCTAAGCTCTGCCCCAGTGTTTAAACAAATTAAAATTATATCTATATATATAAAAGGCAAAAAAGGAGATTGACTCACTGATTGACTGATCACAAAATCTCTTAAACCACCATGCCTACAATCTTGAAACTTGGCAGGTAGCTTCTCCTTAGGTCTCAGGTGATTGCTAAGAACCGGTTTTACAAATGTCACTGTCCATCCATTGAAATTGCAAAAAATGGATGTGTGTATGTATGTATGTATGTATGTATGTATGTATGTTCCAGCATAACTCCGGAATGCCTGCAGCAATTTACACCAAACTTGCTACACATATGACTTACAATCTGGGAACAAACATTATGGGGGTAACACACTCCTAGCACCGCTGGGGGGCAGCAGCACAGAGTATATCAGGAGACAGCATAATTCTGGAATGCCTGGACCAATTTACACCAAACTTGGTACACCTATGACTTACAATCAGGGAACAAACACTGTGGGGGAAAACACCCCTAGCGGTGAGGCAGCAGCACAGAGTATTTCAGCAGACAGCATAACTCTGGAATGCCTGGAACAATTTACACCAAACTTGGTACACATATGACTTACAATCTCAGAACAAGCACTGTGGGGGTAAGACACCCCTAGGGTTGGGATATCAGCACAGATTATTTCAGGAGACAGCATAAATTAGGAATGCCTGGAGCAATTTACACCAAACTTGGTACACATATGATTTACAATCTGGAAACAAACACTGTGGGGGTAAGACAGCCCTAGCACTCTTAGGGATGAGACAGCAGCACAGAGTATTTCAGGAGACAGCATACCTCTGGAATGCCTGGACTAATTTACACCAAACTTGCTACATATATGACTTACAATCTGGAAGCAAACACTGCGTGGGTAAGGCACACCTAGAACCCCTAGGGGTGAGGCAGCAGCACAGAGTATTTCAGCAGGCAGCATAACTCTGGAATGCCTTGTGCAATCTACACCAAACTTGGTACACATATGACTTAAAATATGGAAACAAACACTTTGAGGGTAACACACCCCTAGGGGTGGGCCAGCAGCACAGACTATATGAGGACATGCATGATATGTCAGTAATGACAGGGCTGCATGTGACAGTGCAGTGACATGATGTGAGGAGGGGAATGGAGGTAGCAGGAAGCCACATGTTGAGAGTTATATGATGGGAGGAGCAGGGTCCTCAGCAGCACAGAGTATATTAGGAGATGCATGATATGTCAGGCAGGACAGGGCTGCATGTGACAGGGGCAGTGACATGATGTGAGGAGGGGAATGGAGGTAGCATGAACCTACACACTGAGAGTTTTATAGTGAAAGTAGCAGGATCACCCAGCAGCACAGAGTATATCAGGAGACGCATAATGTGCTGCACTATATAAGAAACTGTAAATAAATCAACCGCCCACTACACAAAGTGGGTCAGGGAAGCAAGATATGCATATATACCAGATATCCAACCAACATAAATTAACGAACAACTAGAATTCTACTGTTTATTTAAATATTTCCAGAGATCAATAAACAATCAGAGGGAGGAAGGGAAGACAGAAAAAAAGGAAGGGGTAGAGGGAGGGAGATACAGCAATTCACACAATTAATACACTGTAGAAGCAATAAAATAAAGATGACATCGATTATCATCTGTCTGAGAACAACAAAGAAATGTCAGCTAAACAGAAGCACATTTATAAGCAAAATATATATATATACAGATGGAGCCGCGCTTATCATAGGCGGCTCCATCGCAGGCGTGCACTCCCGGCGTGACTTGGCGATCTGTCCGTCTAGTCACACTGGGAGTGCACAGAGACACTCCCATTCTAGTGAATGAGGCGCGTCTCCGTCCGGGCGCATGGACGTAGATGCTTTTCCATTCTAGTGAGGTACAGACGGAGCCATGGCTAGCGTGGCTCCATCTGTATATATTGTATTTTGTGCTGTACCCCAGTATACGGTACGTCCAGGTTCCCGGATGCATTGAAAACTCTTTATGAGTACACATTGGAGGGTGGGCAACTTAAGTAAAGCAAAGACAGTTTTTGCAAGGGCCTCCAAATATTTTTTTTTTCTTGCCAGTATTGGAACAGACTGTCTGACATGCCTATTTGGAATGATATGACTAAAATAATCATCAACCATTTTTTGAATTGTAACCGTATCATATGCAGCCACAGTAGACGTCCGTAATATTTGTAGGCAGTTCCTTCAGTCCAGGTCAGATGTCAAAGTTTTTGCTGAATGATCTGCATCACTGCCAATTTTAGAAAAATTTGCAGAATGGCAAAAATGTCCTGAAATTTTCCAGGCTCACAACAAAAGAAATGTTTGTAATTTGTTTTTGTGTGATTAGATGGGCCAATTAGTAAATGCTGTCAAATTGTTTCTAAGCTAATCCTTTATTTCTTTCTTTTACAGGAATTCAGGAATTTTAAAATGGAGAATGTTCGCTATTTGAGGGTGTAGAGTTTAGTTGCCTCAGTCAGCTTTATGCACAGTATATACCATGTAAACATATGTATGTGCTTGACCAATATACACTACTAATTTGTGTATTAATTAAATATATTTCCTTTCCACTTTATTGCAGACATCCTGGACAAAGGACAAGACCTGCAAGATCTGACGTGTGGATGATGACATTTTGTTTTTTATTTGGAATCAGTGTCTGGTGGGAAAACCCAAGCCCATCACGCACATATCTAGACCCTCCTCATAAATTTGCATTAGAATAAAAATAATATAAAATGTACTAAATTCAATCCTTCGTTCATTTACCTGCCTTCCACTAAATACATACTTGTAAGCTGTGAGGTGTTCAGAATAGACTGGAAATTAGTCAAAATGAATGTTATTGAGGTTAATAATACTGTAGGAACAAAAACACCCCCAAATTCTGTTATTTTAGCTGAAACTCTCAGGTAACTAGATGCAGGTGTCATATCAAAAAAAGTTAATATGCAATAACATGTCCATCCTCAACCTCCAAAGCTCAGGCTTAGTCAGAACCAGCACACTGTTGAATTTTCAAGCATATTTTACTCAATGTCGAATCAACATAGAAACACCGGACAAGGCAAATTCTCATTATTATTATTATTATTATTATTATTATTATTATAATCCTTTATTTATATGGCGCCACAAGGGTTCCGCAGCGCCCAATTACAGAGTACATATGCACATAATCAAAACAGGAAAACAGTGACTTACAGTTGATGACAATTTAGGACAAGTACAGGGTAACTAAGCATAACTACACCAGTAAATGACAGAGAAGTTCCAGGTGGCCAAAAAACTGCTTGATTTGGGCAGTTGAGGATTATTAAAGTAAGAAAAGGATAAGCACATGAGGGAAGAGGGCCCTACTCGTGAGAGCTTACAATCATCAGTTTGATGCAGTGAATAGCCACTGGTTAACTCCCAAACAGACGTTTTCAGTTCAAATCCTTCATCAGGGGAACAACTGACTATAAAGTGCCATAGTGCCAACATAAGAAAGTGTCTGAGTGCAGTGTAAAACTCACATCTCCCGGGAGTTCTACTTATGCTCCCTGGCCGCCACTCCCACCGCCGTCCTGGTTCCCGCGCTGCTCACCCAGAGGCTGGCCACTCCGCGCTCCACACACCCGGAAACTCCCGTCAGTGGAACGCACGCCGAGCGCCACGAGACCGGAAGTTCTGGTCCATTAAATGCAAGACGCACATCACCAATCGGAAGTCCCGGACGGTGGAATGCAATCAATGTGCATGGGAAACCAGCGCTGGTTCCCAGACACCCGGAGACAATGGTGACCTATATATATACAATATACAACTAGTGCTGGATCACATAACACATGTAATCAAGGACCAGTTGGCAGCATATCAATATAATTAATACAAATGTCTATGCTCACTGGTAGGTATTCAATGTATTATATATTAACCGAGCCATTATCCTTAGACAGCTGACACCGTGGTACCAAATCACTGTTGTGTAACAACAACAAAAATGTCCCATTTAACAAAACAGGAAAAAGACATCACTATAAAGATTGCAACACTGTGTGTACCCCAGTTATAATAACAAATAAACAAACAATATGAATGAGATCCATCAGTCACCAGCAAACAATATCCTAAAGAAAAGGCACAAAGGAGAATTCTTCATTCAGGCCCTGAGGGTCCAAAGCATCCAAGTGGTGAATCCACCTGCATTCTTGCTGTAATAAAAGTTTGTGTCTATTCTCTCCCCTTCTTAGGGGTGGTACGTGGTCAATGGGCATGTACAAAAACACACTCATTTTGTGTCCATGGGTGACAAAGTGTCTCGCAACAGGAGGTGTACTCCCAGCAACTTTCAGATATGATTCTTTAATTAAAGATCTGTGCATGGCTATCCTCTCCTTGAGTATACGAATAGTCTTCCCTATGTATACTCTGTTACAAGGACAGACAATCATATATGTAACATATTTCGTGTCACAGGTCCAGGGCCACAAATAGGGGGGGAGGGGCTAAGGGAGCATGCGCCCCGGGTGCAGAATTTGAGGGGGCGCTGAGGAGTTACAGAGGAGCAGAGTTTTTTTTTTTTTTTTTTTACCGGCAGTGCTGTGCTGCTGCAGTGAGACAGCAGCTGGCTCCCACCTGTCTGCTCGCAGCTGACTCCGACACTGTGTGAGTGAGCTCCAGTACCTGGGATCTCTACTATGCCGGCTACTGTCTTAAACTCTCTTCTTTGCCATGCAGTGCTGCGACTAGCATGCGGTGCACCGTGCAAGCTATAGAAGCGAGCTGTTGGTGTTGTGTTTTTCAGCAGGCTATGATCCTGGCTGCCTGCCCAGTACCAACCGATAACAAGCTGCCGGCTACACACCATTGAGATGACATGCTGCCCCAGGCTTTTGCTTGTTAACAGATGCAGTAACCGATATTACAGAAATAACCTCCAACTCTTACCGAGTATCACTATAGCAGCTTTGTGGTGAGTTTAAAGACAGACTTTATTATCGGCACTGTGCTCCCAGTTAGCAGTATCAACCTCCGCTTTGCCTACCATATGGGGGGATTTGGTGTAGCTTAAAGGGTATGTACTGTAGTGTAGTAATGTATTGCAGTATATAGGGGCATGTAGTGCACTTATGTGGTGTAGCATATAAGGGGATGTAGTGTAGTTATGTAGTGGAGCATATAGGGTATGTAGTGCAGTGTATAGGGGATGTATGCATGTAGCGTAGTGATGTAGTTCAGCATGTAGAGGATGTAGTATAGTGATGTAGTGCAGTGGATAGGGGAATGTAGTGCAGTGATGAAGTGTTATGATATAGAGCAATGTATGGGGACATACAGGGCCGGTTCTTACCCTTGTGGGCCCCCGGGCAAAAGATAGGGGCGTGGCTTAATACGGGGCCGTGGTCAGTCACGCCCCCATTTGTAGCGCCGCTGAAAGGAAATAAAAAAATAAATAAAGTATACTTACTATCCCCGCTCCTGATTCCAGACCTGCAAACCTCCGCCGGCCTTGCTCTTCTCCTCGGATCTATGGGAGAGACGTCAGTCATGACGTCTCTCCCATAGCACAGCATAGGCACTAGAGGTCAATTATGACCCCTAGCGTCTGTGCCACAATGATGTCATCGCGCACCGCAAAGCAAAGGTCCTCTCTATAAAGGGAAACTAGACGCTTAGCGTCTGATTCCCTTCATAGCTGGGGGGACCAGCGCCACGAAGGGAAACTAGACCCGTAGCGTCTGGTTCCCTTCTCACAGCGGAGGGGGGGCACAACGGGGGGGGGCACACTGCACAGTGGCGGATCTTGCCATGGTGCGGCGCCCTCCGGAAGGCGGCGCCTCGGGCAAAAGTCCTGCTTGCCCGTGGCAAGATCCGCTACTGGGGACATACAGGGGTGGGCATGCATACCTCCCAACTGTCCCAATTTTGGCGGGACAGTCCCATTTTTCATGGTCTGTCCCGCTGTCCCACCCACGGGTCGCAGTGTCCCACGGGTGGGGGGCAGTTGGGAGATACCCCCTGTCACTCTCTGCTCTGAGGGGGGATGGCCAGCAGCTCTCTGAGCGCTGTCCATGCCCCTATAATGATGAAAATGGGGGCGTGGCTTGAGATTGTGACACTTGCTGCAAGGACACGCCCCTTTCTGATAGGCCACGTCCCCTAATTTTGAGCTGGTGTCCCTCCTTGACCATCAGCAAAGTTGGGAGGCATGGGCATGTAGTGGAGAAAATTAAGGAGGAGCTGTTGACAGGTCACGTTCCATTTGAGTTGACAATTTTCAAAAACCTGCTGGTGAGAAAAAACTTCTTCACAAAGTCCTTTGTGAGGAAGATTTTTCTCACCAGCAGGTCTTTGAAAATTGTCAACTCAAATGGAACGTGACCCGTCACAGGTCCTCCTTCATTTTCTCCAGCAACTGGGGGTGTGAGGAAAAGGATAACATTTCCCAGCCCACCCACTGGGGGTGATGCAGGGCAGTCAGGAGAAAGTGCTGACTTCTGGTCCGGACTGAAGGACCTGCCAACGATTACTGACATGTCTACTGTCACTGGATATGATTCTGTCACCATTGAAACAATGGTGGAGGATTATATTAGTGACAGCATCCAAGTAGGCATGTCAGACAGTCCGTATGTATACTGGCAGGAAAAAGAGTCAATTTGGATGCCCTTGCCCCCCCTCCAGTGTGTAATCTGAAAGTGTTTAGTGCAGCCGGTAACCTTGTCAGCAACCGGCGTAGGAGGTTACTGCCACAAAATGTGGAGAAGATGATGTTCATCAAAATGAATTATAAATTCCTCCACGAAGACATTTACCAGCAATTGCTCCTAGAAAGTACAGAGGGACCTGTGATGGTAGATTCCAGTGGGGACGAATTAATACTCTGTGAGTAGGAGGATGTACACACTGAAAGGGGTGAGGAATTGGAGGATGAGGTCAACATCTTGCCTCTGTAGAGCCAGTTTGTGCAAGGACAGATTAATTGCTCCTTTTTTGGTGGGGGCCCAAACCAGACATTTCAGCCACAGTCGTGTGGCAGACCCTGTCGCTGAATTTATTGTTTTGTTAAAGTGTGCATGTCCTGTTTATACAACATACGGGTGGGTGGGAGGGCCCAAGGACAATTCCATCTTGTACCTCTTTTTCTTCTTTGCATCATGTGCTGTTTGGGGACTAGTTTTTTAAAGTGCCATCCTCTCTGACACTGCCGTACAAGTCCAGGGGTACTGCCGTATAAGTCCAGGGGTACTGCCGTATAAGTCCAGTCCAGTGGTGCTGTCTTGTGCTGCATCAGTCCAGTGGTGGTGTCTTGTGTTGCCATAAGTCCAGTGGTGGTGTCCTGTGCTGTATATTATTTACTCCAAATAAAAGGGTTATATACATTACTTATATTATTATACAAATAATTGTTACAGGGTTTGCCCTGTGTGGTGTAGGGGTGCGCTCGCCTGTGCAGCATATTATTATAATAGCTCCAAATAAAAGGGTTATTATTATCCAAATTAATTTTACAGGCTTTGCCGTGTGTGTGGTGTATTGTGCGTGTATTACATCTGGGCAAATTCCAGCACGTCCCATGTTGTTTGTGCCGCACACTTGTGTCACTTAGCTTAGTCATACAGCTACCTCATTGCAACTCTTTTTATTCTTTGCATGGTGTGCTGTTTGGGGCCATGTTTTATTAAGTGCCATCCTGTCTGTCACTGCAGTGCCACTCCTAGATGGGCCAGGTGTTTGTGCTGCACACTTGTGTCGCTTAGCTTAGTCATACAGCTACCTCATTGCACCTCTTTTTCTTCTTTGCATGGTGTGCTGTTTGGGGCCTAGTTTTTTTTAAGTTGATCCTGTCTGCCAGCGCAGTGCCACTCCTAGATGGGCCAGGTGTTTGTGCCGCACACTTGTGTCGCTTAGCTTAGTCATACAGCTACCTCATTGCACCTCTTTTTCTTCTTTGCATGATGTGCTGTTTGGGGCCCAGTTTTTGAATAGTGCCATCTTGTCTGCCACTGCAGTGCCACTCCTGGATGGGCCAGGTGTTTGTGCCGCACACTTGTGTCACTTATCTTTGCCATCCAGCTATCTCATTGCACCTCTTTTTCTTCTTTGCATCGTGTGCTGTTTGGGTCCTATTTTTTAAATCTGCCATCCTGTCTGCCACTGCAGTGCCACTCCTAGATGGGCCAGGTTTATGTGCCGCCCACTTGTGTCGCTTAGCTTAGTCATACAGCCACCCCGGTGTAACCTTTTGGCCTAAAAACAATGTTGTGAAGTGTTCAGAATAGACTGGAAATGAGTGGAAATGAATGTTATTGAGGTTAATAATACCGTAGGATCAAACTTACCCCCGAATTCTGTGATTTTAGCTGTTTTTATGTTTCCCCCCAAAAAATCATCCAGATCCAAAACCAAAACACGAAAGAGTGGTTTTGGCAAAACCTAGCCAAAACCAAAACACGAAATTGGAATTAAAACCAAAACCAAAACACAAAACACGAAAAGTGCCAGCCACACATCTCTAGTTATTTAGTTTCTGTGCAGGGTAAATACTGGCTGCTTTATTTTTACACTGCAATTTAGATTTCAGTTTAAACACACCCCACCCAAATCTAACTCTCTCTGCACATGTTATATCTGCCCCACCTGCAGTGCACATGGTTTTGCCCAACTGCTAACAAATTTGCTGCGATCAACTCTGAATTACCCCCAGTGTTATAACATACCAACGTTTCAGAGGACGTAGCCCCTTTGTCAAGTTGGAATTGACTTTATAAAGGGGGTATGGGCCCCACAGCGTTGGTATGCTGTGACACTGTATCAATTTAAATTTTGATTATAATCTCCAAGTGCAACCAGACCATTACACAGTATATATATATTCCATAGACAAAAAACCTTACGGTTTCACAGGTCCCATTAAGGCTTCTTACACATGATCTGGAATTTCAGAAACCTGTTGTGACTCTTCCACTCAAACTCCAAAAAGCAATGAAATTCCGATTATTAAGGCTGACGCCTTAATGGACGTGTTCCTTGCGCAATACAGATATGGTATGCCATCACAGCCTGTGGGTAAGTTTAGATTCAGCACTCTCACAGAGTGAGATTGCTGTCACTCACACAATGGTGGAGCTGCTAATTCACAGATTTGTGTGCTCATTGGAATACACACATGCAGTCTATGCAACTGAAGGTCTGAGCGGAAGACAAAGATGCTCGGATGAGGTAAGAGTGTTGTTGATTGGAGGGAGAAGACAGAGCATTGTGGATGGGGGTGTGTGGATCGAGGGAAGACTAAGTAGCATTGATGGGTGGGGACAAAGAAACACGGGATAATTCAGACTGCAGCGACCGCAGTCTAAATTAGTTTGTGGGGTGCGAATGCGCAATGGCCGCACTGTGCGTGCGTACCCGGGAGCCCAGTGAGGGGAGGGGGAGGGCCTGACATGCGGGGCGGACAAGCCCTGTGCTGGGCGTCACATCGCATGTTAGAGTAAATGATTGTAGATGTGCGAAATTTGGCACATCTACAATCAATTCTGAATTAATTGTAGATGGGGGGTTAAGACAGATGGGGGAAAGACAGTTGCACAGATGGTGAGGAGACAGCTGCGTGGATGGGTGGACAGTGCCGTGTGGATGAGGGGGAAAAAGCAGCACAGATGTGGGAGGGGTAAGAGCAGTATAGATGGAAAGAAATGGCATGGATGAGGAAGGCAGAGCAGCATGGATGAGGGGAATACAGTCCCAACATCGGAGGGGATAAGTATTTTTACCTCCCCTTAGGGGGTGGCAGCTAGGCCCAACCCTTGGGTGGGTTGGATAGGGAAACCCCCCCCAATAGTGACCCACGAAACTTACCTTCAGGATGACAGCTATATGAATAGGGTAAGAGTGGTGTGGATAGGGGGTAGATTAAGCAGCAAGTATGGGAAGGGAGACAGAGCGGTGCAGGTGGGGGAAATGATGCAGATGGGTTGAAAACACTGGCACGGATGGGTAGAAAACTGGTACAGATGGGAGAGAAGACAGTGTGCCCTGTACTGGAGGAGACAGAGTGACGTTGAAGAGGGAAACACTGAGCAGCACAGAGAGAAGGAAACGGTGATACAGACAAGGCACAGGTGGGGAAAGACAGATGGTGCAGATAAGTTAGTACAGACTAGCACAGGTGGAAGAACACAGCAGTAGGGATTGGGGAAGACAGGGCAGCATGGGGGTGTATAGGGGAAGTAAGTGTAGATGCATAGACCATAGATGGGGTATTATAGTTTTAGCAATTAACCAAGATGTTTGAGGGAGCTAAATCTGTAGACTAAATGAGATGGATGTATGGAGTGAGAAGGCTGTTGTAAAATGGTGGGATTGTTGTGGTGACCGAATGGGATGGTTGTGGGCACTGTGTGGGATGGGAGCTCCACAACACTGCTCAGACCTTCAGTTGCATAGACTGCATGTGTGTATTCCAATGAGCACACAAATCTGTGAATTAGCAGCTCCACCATTGTGTGAGTGACAGCAATCTCACTCTGTGAGAGTGCTGAATCTAAACTTACCCACAGGCTGTGATGGCATACCATATCTGTATTGCGCAAGGAACACGTCCATTAAGGCGTCAGCCTTAATAATCGGAATTTCATTGCTTTTTGGAGTTTGAGTGGAAGAGTCACAACAGGTTTCTGAAATTCCAGATCATGTGTAAGAAGCCTTAATGGGACCTGTGAAACCGTAAGGTTTTTTGTCTATGGAATTTCATAGCTTTTTTTCAATTTATTTTTTGTAATTCAGAAATGTTAAATTTTACTGTAAGAATAAACATTTGATTTTTTTTAAATGTTTAACAATAACACACCCCTGGCAACAAGCATTTCCCCTGGCCACAAGCATTACAAACCCCTGACATGAGTATGACACCTGTCCCAGAGCATGAAATCCCTGGCAATGAGCAAGACAGCAAGCCTAAGAAACCCCAGGGAACGAGCATGACACCCAGCGTGTAGAAGCTTTACTGTAGGGCATAATGTATCACGAGCATTAAAGTGTGGGGCATATGGTGCAGTGTGGGGCTTAATATGGTGAAAAACTTTTTTTCCTGTGGTGGCCAAGGTCTGTTGGCGCAGGGCCAAAAACTGGGGTGTAAGGTAGTCTTTTCTGGTGAGGTCATGCCCATTTTAATGAGCACACGCCCCTTGCCTGGAGCACAGCATTCTGCAGCTTTTACATTTCCACAATGGCGGAACAGCGAAAGAGACACAGACCACGGGCAGCATGAGAGAGAGAGAGAGAAAGACCAGGGGCAGCAAGAGAGAGACAGACAGACCAGGGGCAGCGAGAGAGACAGAGATACCAGGGCCAACGAGAGAGACAGAGACAGACAAAGGAAGTGGCGGAATTAGAGAATAGTGGGCCCAGGTGCAACAATATGCATTGGGCCCCTCTCCCTTACTAAAATTAGGGATCGCATGCACCACAAAAAAAACTGTAAGTGGGTGACTGAAGTAGGGGAGACAGGGAGATAGTATGCAAGTAAGGCAAGAGTGACAGGTAGATAGTGGGTGACTGAGGCAGGGGTGACATGAACATAGTGGGTGACTGAGGCAGGGGTGACAAGTAGAGAGTAGATGACTGAGGCAGGGGTGACAGGTAGAGTTGGTGACTGAGGCAGGGGTGACAGGGAGATAGTGGGTGACTGAAGCAGGGGTGACAAGGAGATAGTGGGTGACTGAAGCAGGGGTGACAGGGAGATAGTGTGCGAGTAAGGTAGGAGTGACTGGTAGATAGTGGGTGACTGAGGCAGGGGTGACAGGGAGATAGTGGGTGACTGGTGAGGCACGGGTGACAGGGAGATAGTGGGTGACTGAAGCAGGGGTGACAGGGAGATAGTGGGTGACTGAGGCCGGGATGACAAGTAGAGAGTAGATGACTGAGGCAGGGGTGACAGGGAGATAGTGGATGACTGAGGCAGAGCTGACATGGACATAGTAGGTGACTGAGGCAGGGGTGACAAGTAGAGAGTAGATGACTGAGGCAGGGGTGACAGGGAGATAGTGGGTGACTGAGGCCAGGGGGACAGGGAGATAGTGGGTGACTGAGGCTGGGGGGACAGGGAGGTAGTGGGTGACTGAGGCAGGGGTGACAGGGAGATAGTGGGTGACTGAGGCAGGGGTGACAGGTAGAGTTGGTGACTGAACAGGGGTGACAGGTAGAGTTGGTGACTGAGGCAGGGTGAGAGTTGGTGACTGAGGCAGGGGCGACAGGGAGATAGTGGGTGACTGAGGCAGGGTGACAAGTAGAGAGTATATGACTGAGGCAGGGGTGACAGGGAGATAGTGGGTGACTGAGGCAGGGGTGACAGGTAGAGTTGGTGACTGAACAGGGGTGACAGGTAGAGTTGGTGACTGAGGCAGGGTGAGAGTGGGTGACTGAGGCAGGGGTGACAGGGAGATAGTGGGTGACTGAGGCAGGAGTGACATGGACATAGTGGGAGACTGAGGCAGGAGTGACATGGATATAGTGGGTGACTGAGGCAGGGGTGACATGGACATAGTGGGTGACTGAGGCAGGGGTGACATGGACATAGTGGGTGACTGAGGCAGGGGTGACAAGTAAAGAGTAGATGACTGAGGCCGGTATGACAGAGAGATAGTGGGTGACTGAGACAGGGGTGACAGGTAGAGCTGGTGACTGAGGCAGGGGCGACAGGGAAATAGTGGGTGACTGAGGCAGGGATGACAGGGAAATAGTGGGTGACTGAGGCAGGAGAGACAAGGAGATAGTGGGTCACTGAGGCAGGGGTGACAGGGAGACAGTGGGTGACTGGGGTGGTCTTCTGTTTGCCGGTGGCCGGACTCCTAACGATCAACATACTGGCGCCGGAATCCCGACCGCCGGCATACCGACATCTTTTCTCCCTCTTGGGGGTCCATGAGCACCCTGGAGAAAGTATAGATAGCATGGCGAGCCACCGTGCGTGCAGCGTGGCGAGCCCACAAAGGGCTCATTTGCGCTTGCCCGGGTGTAGCAGGGTATGCTGGCGGCCGGGCTCCCGTCGACCAGCATACCGGCGCCGGAATCCCGACCACCGGCATACCGACAGCTGGGCAAGCGCAAATGAGCCCCTTGCGGGCTCGCCATGCTGCGGGCACGGTGGCTCGCCACGCTATCTATACTTTGACTGAGACAGGGCTGACAGGGAGATAGTGGGTGACAGGTATAGAGTGACTAAGGCAGAGGTGCAGAAAGATGGCGGCCGCAGTGTGCGACCCTGTCCCAGTGGTTTCCCTCCCTGGCTCCCCACTCACCTCACCATGTGATCCAAGCTCTCTCTTTAAGCAGTGCAGCAGGTGTGCGAGCACACCTCGGGAGGACATGAGAAGGCAGCAGCAGCACCCTCCACATATGGTACTCTCCGCGATGTAATGGTCAGGCCGGCCCTGTATATACACTCACATAGTAAAAGACAAACATATAGCAAAACATACATACACACATATGACAAAACACACAAACAGCTAAACACACATAGCAAAAAAAAAGATTTTACTCACCGGTAAATCTATTTCTTGTAGTCCGTAGTGGATGCTGGGGACTCCGTAAGGACCATATGGAATAGACTGGCTCCGCAGGAGATAGGGCACTCTAGAAAAGAATTAGGTCTACTGGTGTTCACTGGCTCCTCCCTCTATGTCCATCCTCCAGACCTCAGTTAAGGAAACTGTGCCCGGACAAGCTAACATTACAAGGAAAGGATTTTGGAATCCAGGGTAAGACTCATACCAGCCACACCAATCACACCGTATAACTTGTGATAACCAAACCCAGTTAACAGTATGAACAATACAAAACATCAGATAACCTGATGTAACATAACATAACCCTTTGTTAAGCAATAACTATATACAGTATTGCAGAAGAAGTCCGCACTTGGGACGGGCGCCCAGCATCCACTACGGACTACGAGAAATAGATTCTTATTTTCTCTAATGTTCTAAGTGGATGCTGGGGACTCCGTAACTCCGGACCATGTGGATTATACCAAAGCACCCAAACGGGCGGGAGAGTGCGGATGACTCTGCAGCACCGAATGAGCAAACTCAAGGTCCTCCTCAGCTAGGGTATCAAACCTGTAGAACTTTGCAAATGTGTTTGATCCCGAGCAAGTAGCTGCTCGGTAAAGTTGTAATGCCAAGACCCCTCGGGCAGCCGCCAAAGAAGAAGCCCACCTTACTTGTGGAATGGGCCTTTACTGATTTCGGAGGCGGCAATCCAGCCGCAGAATGAGCCTGCTGAATCGTGTTACAGATCCAGCGAGCAATAGTCTGCTTTGAAGCAGGAGCACCCAACTTATTGGATGCATACAGGATAAACAGCGACTCCATTTTCCTGACCTTGGCCGTTCTGGTCACATAAATCTTCAAAGCCCGCACTACATCTAGTAACTCGGAATCCTCCAAGTCCCCTGTAGCCACAGGCACCACAATAGGTTGGTTCATATGAAATGATGACACCACTTTGGGCAGAAATTGTGGACGGGTCCGCAATTCTGCCCTGTCCATATGAAAAACCAGATAGGGGCTTTTATGTGACAAAGCCGCCAATTCCGACACATGCCTGGCTGAGGCCAGAGCCAGCAGCATAACCACCTTCCACGTGAGATATTTTAACTCCACAGTTTTTAGTGGTTCAAACCAGTGTGATTTTTAGTGATGAGCGGATTCGGTTTTACTCGGTTTTACTCGGTTCTCAAAACCGAATCTTATTGGCTATCCAAAACACGTGACATCAGTGAGCCAATAAGATTCGGTTTTGAGAACCGAGTAAAACCGAGTAAAACCGAATCCGCTCATCACTAGTGATTTTAGGAAACCCAACACCACGTTAAGATCCCAAGGTGCCACTGGAGGCACAAACGGGGGCTGTATATGCAGCACTCCCTTCACAAAAGTCTGAACTTCAGGAAGAGCTGCCAGTTCTTTTTGAAAGAAAATGGATAGGGCCGAAATCTGGACCTTAATGGATCCCAATTTTAGGCCCAAAGACACTCCCGATTGTAGGAAATGAAGGAACCGGCCCAGCTGGAATTCCTCTGTAGGAGCCCTCCGGGCTTTACACCAAGCAACATATTTTCGCCATATACGGTGATAATGCTTAGACGTTACATCCTTCCGAGCCTTTATAAGCGTAGGAATAACCTCATCCGGAATCCCCTTTTCTGCTAGGACCCGGCGCTCAACCGCCAAACGCAGCCGCGGTAAGTCTTGGAACAGACAAGGCCCCTGTTGTAACAGATCCTGTCTTAAGGGCAGAGACCATGGGTCCTCTGTGAGCATTTCTTGCAGATCCGGATACCAAACCCTTCTTGGCCAATCCGGAACAATGAGAATTGTTCTCACTCCTCTTCTTCTTATGATTCTCAGTACCTTGGGTATGAGAGGAAAACACATAAACCGACTGGAACACAAACAGTGTCACTAGTGCGTCCACAGCTATCGCCTGAGGGTCCCTTGACCTGGCGCAATACCGCTGTAACTTTTTGTTTAGACGGGACGCCATCATGTCCACTTGTGGCAGTTCCCACCGGTCTGTGACCTGTGTGAAGACTTCTGGATGAAGTACCCATTCTCCCGGGTGGAGGTCGTGCCTGCTGAGGAAGTCTGCTTCCCAGTTGTCCACTCCCGGGATAAACACTGCTGACAGTGCTCTTACATGATTCTCCTCCCAACGAAGAATCCTGGTGGCTTCTGTCATCGCCACCCTGCTCCTTGTGCCGCCTTGACGGTTTACATGAGCCACTGCGGTGATGTCTGATTAGGGCTGCAGTGTCAGGGGACGGTAGCACCACCTTCTTGGACAACCGTGCTAGAGCTTTGTCCACCGTGGGTGTTGACTCCCACCTTATCCTATCCTCAGAGGGAAAAGTATATGCCATAGAAATTCTCTTGGGAATCAGTAACTTTTTGTCAGGAGTTTCCCAAGCCCTTTCAAAAAGAGTGTTCAGTTCATGAGAGGGAGGAAACGTTACCTCAGGTTTCTATCCCTTATACATACAGACCCTTGTCTCAGGGATATGTAATACGTCCCTTATTGCCACAATCATGTACTGAATGCTCTTAGCCAGTTTAGGATTCAATTTGACATCACTATAGTCGACACTGGAGTCCGAATCCGTGGCGGTATCTGTGTCTGCTATCTGGGTAAACGAACGTTTCTGTGACCCCGAGGGGGTTTGAGTTTGTGACAAAACATCTCCCATTGATTGTCTCCATGCTTGGTTCTGAGACTCAGATTTGTCTAATCTTTTATGCAACAAAGCCACACATGCATTTAAGACACTCCAGATATCTACCCAATCAGCAGTCGGCGGTGCGGACAGATTTACTCCCACATTCTGTTCCGCCCCCACACCAGCTTCCTCCTGGGAAGAGCATTCAGCCTCAGACATGTCGACACACACGTACCGACACCCACTAACACACTGGGCTATAGGGGACAGACCCACAGTAAGGTCCTTCAGAGAGAAAGTATGCCAGCTGACGACCAGCGCCTCACCCGGTCTGAAGGAATATACAATGTCCCAGACCTAGCAGCGCTTTTATATATAAATATATACAACACCAAATTTGCTGTGCACCGCCCGTTTTTGCACCCTGTTACTTGTGACAGAAGTGAAGGGCCATGACCAGCGTCTCTGCAGCTTGCTGTGAAGAGAAAATGGCGCTGATTAGAGCTGGAGGACGAAGCCCCGCCCCCTAAATGGTGCGCTAGTGTCCCCCTTTTATTTATACTGGCGGGGGTCTGTATACAGTGCCTATGCACTGTATACTGCTGTGCCTGTCCTTAACAGAGGTTTAATTGCTGCCCAGGGCGCCCCCCCTGCACCCATGTAGTGCCGCTTGTGTGTGGGAGGAATGGCGTGCAGCGTGACCGCTGCGTGATACCTCCGAAGATCTGAAGTCTTCTGCCGCCTTCACTGAAGTCTTCTTTGCTTATGTTACTCACCCGGCTTCTTTCTTCAGGCTCTGTGAGGGGGACGGCGGCGCGGCTCCACGATGCAAGGAGCCTGTTGCCAATAGTGCTCCCTGAAAATAATAAACCTAACAAAAGTCTTTTCTAGAGAAACTCTGTAGAGTTCCCCTAGTGTGTGTCCAGTCTCTCTGGGCACAGAATCTAACTGAGGCATAGAGGGAGGAGCCAGTTCACACCCATTTAAAGTCTTAAAGTGCCCATGTCTCCTGCGGATCCCGTCTATACCCCATGGTCCTTTTGGAGTCCTCAGCATCCTCTAGGACATATGAGAGAGAGAGAGAGAGAGAGAGAGAGAGATAAATACTTACCATCTCTCCTCGCTGGCAGTCAGGCTCCTCGTGGTGGCAGATCCCGGGAAGCTGCTGGGAAGAAGGAGGAGGAGGGAGGGGGACAGGAGCCGCTGCAGCGCTATGTAATTGGTAGTAGACCGCTGCAGCAGTCCCCTCTCCTACCGTATTGGCTGGCCGCCGCTGTGAATGCTGGGATGAGGGAAGCGCATCCCAGCATTCACAGCAGCGCCGGGCAGCCAATGCTGAAGGAGAGGGGACTGCTGCAGCGGCACTACTACCAATGGCACACACGTAGTTACGGCGCTGCTGTACATCCCTACATCCGAACACTGCCGCTCTCATACATCCGTACACTGCCGCTCTCATACATCCGTACACTGCATCTCTCATGCATCCGCACGCTGACGCTCTCATGCATCCGCACGCTGACGCTCTCATGCATCCGTACACTGCATCTCTCATACATTCGCACACTGACGTTCTCATACATCCGCACGCTGACTCTCTCATTCATCCGCACGCTGACTCTCTCATTCATCCGCACGCTGACTCTCTCATTCATCCGCACGCTGACTCTCTCATACATCCGCACGCTGACGCTCATACATCCGCACGCTGACGCTCTCATACATCCGCACGCTGACGCTCTCATACATCCGCACGCTGACGCTCTCATACATCCGCACGCTGACGCTCTCATGCATCCGCACACTGCATCTCTCATACATCCGCACGCTGACGTTCTCATACATCCGCACGCTGACTCTCTCATACATCCGCACGCTGACGCTCTCATACATCCGCACGCTGACGCTCTCATACATCCGCACGCTGACGCTCTCATACATCCGCACGCTGACGCTCTCATACATCCGCACGCTGACGCTCTCATACATCCGCACGCTGACGCTCTCATACATCCGCACGCTGACGCTCTCATACATCCGCACGCTGACGCTCTCATACATCCGCACGCTGACGCTCTCATACATCCGCACGCTGACGCTCTCATACATCCGCACGCTGACGCTCTCATACATCCCCACGCTGACGCTCTCATACATCCGCACGCTGACGCTCTCATACATCCGCACGCTGACGCTCTCATACATCCGCACGCTGACGCTCTCATACATCCGCACGCTGACGCTCTCATACATCCGCACGCTGACGCTCTCATACATCCGCACGCTGACGCTCTCATACATCCCCACGCTGACGCTCATACATCCGCACGCTGACGCTCTCATACATCCGCACGCTGACGCTCTCATACATCCGCACGCTGACGCTCTCATACATCCGCACGCTGACGCTCTCATACATCCGCACGCTGACGCTCTCATACATCCGCACGCTGACGCTCTCATACATCCGCACGCTGACGCTCTCATACATCCGCACGCTGACGCTCTCATACATCCGCACGCTGACGCTCTCACACATCCGCACGCTGACGCTCTCATACATCTGCACGCTGACGCTCTTACATTCATACGTCCGCACGCTGACGCTCTCATACATCCGCACACTGATGCTCTCATACATCCGCACGCTGACGCTCTCATAAATCCGCACGCTGACGCTCTCATACATCCGCACCCTGACTCTCATACATCCGCACCCTGACTCTCTCATACATCTGCACCCTGACGATCTCAAACATCCGCACGCTGACGCTCTTACATTCATACAGCCGCTCACTGACGCTCTCATACATCCGCATACTGACGCTCTCATACGTCCGCACGGACGCTCTCATACGTCCGCACACTGACGCTCTCATACGTCCGCACACTGACGCTCTCAGACGTCCGCACACTGACGCTCTCAGACGTCCGCACACTGACGCTCTCAGACGTCCGCACACTGACGCTCTCAGACGTCCGCACACTGACGCTCTCAGACGCGTCCGCACACTGACGCACTCATACGTCCGCACACTGACGCACTCATACGTCCGCACACTGACGCACTCATACGTCCGCACACTGACGCACTCATACGTCCGCACACTGACGCACTCATACGTCCGCACACTGACGCTCTCATACGTCCGCACACTGACGCTCTCATACGTCCGCACACTGACGCTCTCATACGTCCGCACACTGACGCTCTCATACGTCCGCACACTGACGCTCTCATACGTCCGCACACTGACGCTCTCATACGTCCGCACACTGACGCTCTCATACGTCCGCACACTGACGCTCTCATACGTCCGCACACTGACGCTCTCATACGTCCGCACACTGACGCTCTCATACGTCCGCACACTGACGCTCTCATACGTCCGCACACTGACGCTCTCATACGTCCGCACACTGACGCTCTCATACATCCTTACCCTGACGCTCTCATACATCCTTACCATGACGCTCTCATACATCCGTACGTTGACGCTCTCATACATCCGTACGTTGACGCTCTCATACATCCGTACGTTGACGCTCTCATACATCCGTACGTTGACGCTCTCATACATCCGTACGTTGACGCTCTCAAACAACCGCACGCTGATGCTCTTACATTCATACATCCGCACACTGACGCTCTCATACGTCTGCACACTGACGCTCTCATACGTCCGCACACTGACGCTCTCATACATTCACACACTGATGCTCTCATACCGCCGCACGCTGACGCTCTCATACCGCCGCACGCTGACGCTCTCATACCGCCGCACGCTGACGCTCTCAGACGTCCGCACGCCGACGCTCTCATACTGCCGCACGCCGACGCTCTCATACTGCCGCACGCCGACGCTCTCATACTGCCGCACGCTGACGCTCTCATACTGCCGCACGCTGACGCTCTCATACTGCCGCACACTGACGCTCTCATACGTCCGCACGCTGGTGCACTTATACATCCGTACTCTGACGCAATCATACATCCGCATATATCTATACCCATATATGCACACAGCCGTACATGTGTATATTGTCAAAGTCAGAAAAATGTCTCAATGCACGTTGCCATATTTGCACCGCACACTGGTCCGCGCTGCGCGTGCGTGCGCTCTCCCGTGGATGCGCATACCCGCAATAACGTGCACTCGCAGGCGCGGTATGCGTATTTACGGTAGAGTTTATGTAGTCGTAGCGTGCGACTCATTCGTTACAAATGTTCACAATTAATGTAGTTTATAGATCATGGTCCCTTCGATGGATTCTGAAAGTTTGGTTAAAATACAATGTCCCAGAGCTGAGGAATCCCTCTTTATATCGTACAAAGGGTCTAACAGGAATCATACAGCAGTGTTTGGTACCCATCGGAAGAGTATTTAATTAGCAATATTCCGGTGTTGGTTTGGAGCGTATTAATCGCTCGTGCGAATAGTTATGGACATAAGAAGTTTATGTCCATTTCTATTATTTACACATACTCAGGTATGCGGCGGGAAACCCAGTTTCCCACCCACCTGAGCTGTTGGAAATCGTCACAGCCCACCTGTATGAATCACCCTATGACCTTTTGTTATGATGCAGGGCCGAATTCCTTCGGCCAATGGACAATGGGATTGTAGGACCAGGAGATTGCATTGTGTGTGGGGCATAAATAGGCAGGCCGACCACATCCAGCTCACTCTCTCATCAACGGTTATCTGCTGATAGCCGGGAGCTGGATATCGAGGCGCAGGCGATCATACCCTTTGTGCGTAAGTTTCTCTCCGTAATCATTGTCTCTGTGAGCCAATTTCTCTCATCTCTCTCTCTCTCTCTCTCTCTCTCTCTCTCTCTCTCTCTCTCTCTCTGTTCTGTTCTCTCATATCTCCCCTAGACTAGGCTAGTATTGTATTGTATTAGATAGTATTGTATTGTATTGCATTTAGGTCAGTGTAGTATTGTCTTTTTGTATTTATTGTTTAGTTCTGTGGTTAGGAAGTCTCTGTTATATTGTAGTGTATCATTTGTACTGTCATCCCCTTTTACAAGTATATTAGATATAATACAGTTAATAGGCCTTGGAACCTAAACCAGTATCTGTGTATTTTCTATAGTGTTAAGTGTTCACTTGAGCGTCGGTGACGCTCAAGCAGCTTTGTAGGTAGTCAGGTTACACAAGGTTGCACTTACACCCTGTACTCACATTAAGGTATTCAGTGTATTTCATTGGTATAAGGTTTTATCATAAAGGTATAGAGTTGTGAGCGTCTGCATCGCTGGTGACCTCCTCGTGGTCTCGAGCGTAAGCTACGCCATAGCGAATCATTACCCTAGACATAACCAATAACGTGTCCTGTGATCCCTGGGCCGTGAGCGAACGTGACGCTTGAGCGTCTCGCCTACGGCTGAGCGATCGTTACGCAACTAGCGTACCATTACGGTACTTCTTCAGTAAACAGCGTACAGTGTTCTTAGCTTCATAAAGGGTTGTTTATACGACAAAGGAATTTAGCATTGTCAATTGGGGGCTCGTCCTATCCTTCTCATATCTGCACTAGGTAGATCAGCAGACATTATCCCTCCAGCAAAGGGTGGGAGGTTGTCTCACAGTGCTGACGGGATAAGCGTCTGCTTCGCTTAGATAAAGAGTGCTGAAGGAATCCGGGAACCGGAAGTAAGAACAAAACGCTTGTGTCTTTTAAAACTTTTATTTCTCTTCTGTCTTGCGTATACAAGCACGCATACATATATCTGCATTTCTGTTTCATTTTTCGTATATCACTATTCCTGTTTGCCAATTTTATAGTTGATAGAAAGTGCTAAAAAGAGATTTGCTGTTATTTAATAGTAGAGGTGATAGTTAAAGTATAGAACAAACACACGGTTTGTCTGAGATACAAGGCAGTCAGTGTGGATTGCGGTAGATGATCAGGGATCATTTACATTGATAAAAATATATTGTGTTACGGTGGATCCTTTGCATTACATACACGTGTCGCTAACAAAGACTAGCGTACGCAATCCAAAAGGCAGACGCACGCAGCGTTCATTACGCAACGTAGCGTCCGGTTACGCCCACGTAGCTCAAGTTGTGATAAAGTGAAGTAACGCAAAGGCGATAATTAACGCACAGCGGTAGATAACGCGAAGCGGTAAATAACGCAAATCTATTTTTGGAAAATCTGAAATTTAGTTTAACAGATCCTGCTCCTAATTGGTAACACTTTTGGCCTAAAGACAATTTCTGCGCAGAAATAGATATAGAAACAAAAGTGTGCTTGTGTTGAGTGAGTGTGTTTTGTATACAAAAGTTTATATAACTTTAAGGTGGAACCAAAAGGAAAGCCGGGTACTCGTCAAGGGACATACGTGTAAGTGACATATACGGTGGCCAGGGAGGCATCCCTGGTTAAATAATATTTGAGCATTAGAGTATAGCGGACCATAAGGTAACAAGACCAGGAGGTCATAAGGTAACAAGACCAGGAGGTCGTAAGGTAAAAGGTCCGCTATAAAAGTCCAGTGGCACAACGCCTGGGGTGTTGGTGCAGAACCCATATAGGCCATACAAGCTCTGGCTGACGGAATCGCAGCCGGAAACATAGATTCCATTGATCTTTCAGTACATGACAAGTAGTGCTCGTATACTGAACGATTGGACCGCACGTTATTGTGTGCAGTAGTTAGTAATCTGACCTAATACCATTAGAGTAAAGTGGTCACAAACGCTATCTGTACATTCTGACGTGATTTGTGTAATTTTTTATTTTTGGAAGGGAAGTTCGCTGGTCACTCAGGAACTATCTAACAACCCCAACTTTACTGGAAAGAGTAAGTGTCCTGCGGGTAACCCTCATATGTTCCAGTAAATAAAGGTTCACAGGGGCCCTAGGTTGGGTACAGCAGCTCTGGCTACAGTGATTGCAGCACAGGCCAACGTGGGCGAGAAGTAAGTGGGGTACTTGATAAACCACCACCGCCGGCCTGCCCAAGGACATCTTGGTTTGTTTGTAAGGGTTCGCTGAAAGCCTTGATATTCAAGGAGGAATAAGCAACGCCTGCAGATTATGGGGGCCATTTGTTCAGGTAGGGGGCGATCAACCCTGGTTCAGGTTGATTCTGTGAACTGACCAGTTGGGTCGGCACGATATGTAATGTGTGAAAAATATGGAATTCACACCGAATCTTTATGTGATGAATGGGAGAGAATGACTGTACAAGACAGGGACAAATTCCCAAGAATAGGTAGCTTTAGTCCAGAAGTGTTACAAAATTTAAGGAGGAGGATATGTCTCGTAAAATCAACAAAGAGACGAATTCAACATCATGATTGTTTACAGTTATGGCACCAAGAAGGTGAGATACAGAGAGGTTTGGCTCTGGCGGCAGGATCTGGGGCAGTCAGGAAGTTGATTGCCACAGCTCCTCCTCCACCATACATTGCAGGAGAGAAGTTGATTGCGGAGAGAAACGCACTGGGTTGTAAAACACAAACTCTTAGTAACCCTGTAAATGTTAATGATGTTAACCAAATAACTCATGCAAGTATTAACCCGTGCAAGATGTACCCTGTTTTGAACCTTCCTCAGGAGTGTGATCAAGAAGACGATTCAGCAACAATTTCAGCTCTCTCTCTTGCAGCCACCATAGCAGAGACCACAGTAGGCACAGCGACACCCACGAGATTAGTGAAAGCCCCTAGCGGAGGGATAGGTGAGGTCGTGTCAACGGGTAAGTACGGCACCATGCACTACACTGAAACAATTGTACCACAACAAGCTGTAGAATCTACACAGGAAGAGGCTGTTAGAATTGCTCCTGTAAGGGTAATAGCAGTTCCCAATGGAAAAACAGATGTGTCTGGAGCCACTCCCATAAGGAACATTGCCATGTACACTCCATTTTCCAGAATGGAATTAAGAACAATAGTGTCCGAATTTCCTGACCCCAGGAAGGATTTAGTTGCTAGCCAAAAATACATCAGGGATCTAGGTAACACTGTAGAACCCAACAACAAGGATTGGCAGATACTGCTAAGAGCTTGTTTACCTTCCAATGTTGACGCAACTCAATTTTTAGCTGACTGTGCATTGGATAAAGACGTACCGCTTACAGACGTGTACAACAAGGATAATGTAAAAAGGATAAATTTACAGCTAAAGGAGTATTTCCCAGCCGTTGTTAAATGGAATAAAATATTTTCCATTAAGCAAAAGGAGTCCGAAACGGCAACAGAATATTTTCACCGGGCACTATTAGAAATGGCAAAGTACACTGGTATAGAAGACATTAAGACCAACCCAAACCATCGAGAAGTAGCAGTATCTGTACTGATGGATGGTTTAAAGGAAACATTAAAGACTAGGGTTCAGACCACGCAACCATGCTGGCGAGGTCTGTCAGTGTCCGGCTTGAGAGAGGCTGCTATTGATCACGACAGAAACATCACTAGGCACAGGGAATCGCAAAGTGATAAGTTGATGTCCGTAAGTATACAGGCGCTGACCACAAGGCAGCCTGCGTATGTACCACCGAATCCTGTGGGTAAGGCAAGTGTAATAACATGTTTTTCTTGTAACAGACCGGGACACTTTGCACGAGAATGTAGAACAAAGAATGTACAAAGATCTTTTCAACCCCCTAGACAACAACACAACACACGACATTGGGAGCAGGGTCCACAGAGGCGGAGTTTTGAGCCACATACAGGGGAAACAAAAAGATATCCCCCGAACAGAGATTGGCATGCCTCTGGTAGTTCCCAGCTAACTCCCTCACAAGTAGTTGCTGCCAGCGGGATTCAGGGAGGTCAGCATACCCAATAGGGGTGTGGCCATACCTGTAATCTGCACCCAGTTAAGTTGATTGCCAGTCTTGGAAGCGAACCAGAAATTGCAATCAATGTAGCTGGTAAAACTTTAAACTTTCTTGTAGACACAGGGGCGGCCAAGTCAGTGATAAATTCGACAGTGGGCATGAGAACCACTGGTAGGACAATTCCAGCCATGGGAGTAACAGGAGTAGTCCAGCACTACCCTGTTAGCAAACCAGCCGAGATAACAATAGGGCCTTTGCATACCAAGCATTCCTTTTTGCTGGCTGCATCGGCACCAACCAATCTCCTGGGAAGAGACTTACTATGTAAAATGGGTTGCGTCATTTATTGTACTCCTGAAGGTGTATTCTTGGACATTCCTGAGAATCACGCTCAGGAAGTACGAGACATGCTAGACTCCCCTTCAAAATTAATGTCACATTCCATTATGACAAATAGGAATCCATCCCAAGTAGAAGAGATGATATCTCAGATACCAGAGTCACTTTGGACAAAAGATGGACAGGACACTGGATTAATGGCAAACGTAGCTCCAGTAGTTGTGCAAGTAAAAGATGGTAGGATAGCTCCAAAAATCCCACAGTATCCTCTGAAGCCAGAGGTGGAGCTAGGAGTTTTTCCCGTAATAGAGCGCTTGCTACAACAGGGCATTCTAGTAAGAACGTCCAGCACCGCAAATAGTCCCATCTTCCCTGTTAAAAAGAGTGGGGGGAGGGGTTACAGGCTAGTGCAGGATCTAAGGGGGATTAACAAAATAGTTGAGAGTCAGTTCCCCGTAGTGCCTAATCCAGCTGTCATCCTAATGCAAATTCCTCCCACTGCCAAATTTTTCACTGTTATTGACCTCTGCTCCGCTTTCTTTTCGGTACCTCTGCACCCTGACAGCCAATATTTGTTTGCATTCACATACAGAGGAGTCCAATACACGTGGACTCGGTTACCCCAAGGTTTCATAGATAGTCCAAGTATATTTTCTCAGGCTTTGCATGATTGTTTACAGTCTTTCCAACCAGACAGTGGATCAGTATTGATACAGTATGTGGACGATTTATTACTGTGTTCAGATTCACTGGAAGCATCTCTGAAGGATACGAAACAGCTCCTGTTTCATCTTTCAGACACAGGTCACAAGGTTTCCAAAGACAAGTTACAATTATGCCAAACTAAGGTAAAATATTTGGGACACTGTCTAACACAAGGACTGAGACACCTGACCGCTGATAGAATCCAAGCCATTAGAGACATGACACTGCCACAAACCCAGCAACAGATCAGGACGTTTTTAGGAATGTGTGGGTATTGCCGTAATTGGATCCCAGGGTTTTCCATATTGGCGCTACCTTTGCAGGAAATGGTCTCTTCAAACAAACCTGATCGGATTTCGCATACAGACGAATCTGAAACAGCATTTGAGAGACTCAAACAGTGCCTAACGCAGGCACCAGCACTAGGTATGCCAGACTATGGGAAACCCTTTGAACTATACGGAACAGAAAGTGCTGGGTGCGCAGCAGGTGTACTAACACAAAAACACGGTGATGCCAGCAGGCCAATTGCATACTACAGCGCCCAGCTAGATACGGTAGCGCGATCCCTCCCCACATGCTTGCGTAGCGTTGCGGCGATAGCATTGCTAGTGACAAAAAGCGAAGATGTCGTGCTAGGCCACAACCTCACAATCCATACACCGCATGCGGTATCTGCCTTATTGAATTCTGCCCAAACCAGACACGTCTCATCAGCAAGGTTTACAAGATGGGAATTGGCATTAATGGCCCCCGTAAACATCACCATAAGGAGATGCAGCGCATTAAATCCTGCAACATTTCTCCCAGGTGTGCCTGGTCAGACACAAAGGGTGGAAGGTGAGAGTGATGGGGAAGGAGGATTTAATGCAAAGGAAGATACACATGATTGTATGGAATATTTGACCCAAAATTTTACCGCAAGGCCTGACATCAGTGACAATCCACTGAAAGATGCAGAACTCACGTTCTACACGGACGGTAGTTGTCACAGACAGTCAGACTCGGGAGACTTGTGTACTGGATACGCAGTCGTAGATGACCAAGACACCATAGAAGCGGAACCGCTAGGCCCACCTCACTCAGCCCAGGTTGCTGAACTGGTCGCCCTAACCAGAGCATGTGAATTGGCTAAGGGTAAGTCAGCCAATATCTACACCGATTCCAGATACGCGTTCGGGGTAGTCCATGATTTCGGAGCCCTATGGCGGCTCAGAAATTTCATGACGGCAGCTGGTACACCGATAGCGCATGCAGCTCACATAAAAAGGCTTCTAACAGCGATACAGGAACCCGACAGAGTGGCTGTTATCAAATGTAAAGCACATACATATAGCCAAGACCCAGTATCCCTTGGTAACAGCCGAGCAGACGAAGCCGCAAAGCTTGCAGCTGCTACCCCCACACGGACAAACACCACACAGTTGATGGTATTTAATACCATCAACACACAGAAGTTGTGTGAGATGCAGAATTTGTGTTCCACACAGGAAAGAGCAGTCTGGAAGGCAAAGGGATATGGCCAGGAGTCCTCAGGGCTCTGGACGGATGGACATGGTAAACCAGTGGCCCCCAGGGCATACCTTCCATGTCTGGCTGAAGCAGCTCACGGGCTGACTCATCTAGGCAAGGAGGGGATGTGCAAATTGGTAAGAGCATACTGGTGCGCCCCAGGATTCTCCTCTCATGCGGGTAAAAGAGCAATGTCATGCCTTACCTGTCTGAGAAAGAATATTGGAAAAGCAATACCTACAGAACCATCCCATATCCCACCTGCCGGCGGCCCTTTCCAGGTAATACAAATTGACTTCATTCAATTACCCCCATGTCGAAATTTGAAATATGTACTTGTCTGTATAGATGTTTTCTCGAATTGGGTCGAAGCTTTCCCAGCAGCTACAAATACCGCTATGTTTACAGCTAAGAAAATTGTGCAGGAATTTGTATGTAGATATGGTATCCCTAGAATCATTGAAAGTGATAGGGGTACCCATTTTACAGGTGATGTCTTTCAAGGAATGTGTAAGTTGATGGGTATTGATAGCAAGCTGCACACTCCGTACCGTCCACAGGCGAGTGCGAAGGTCGAAAGAGTGAACAGCACTATTAAAAATAAATTGAGTAAAGTAATGGCAGAGACAGGATTGACGTGGCCAGAAGCTTTACCCATTGTTTTGTATAGCATCAGAACCACTCCCAGGTCCCCTCTTAATCTGTCCCCTTTTGAAATCTTGTTTGGTCGACAACCGCATGTCATGATTAACCCTCAGGATGATTTGAAATGTAACAATGAAGTAACTGTAAAGTACTTGATTAACATGAGTAAACAGTTGAGGAATCAAAATGATAATCTGAAGTTGGTGATTCCTGATTTACCAGATAGTAATTGTCATGACATTGAACCTGGGGATTATGTAATGATACGAAATTTTCTACGCTCAGGTTGTCTTATTGATAGATGGGAAGGACCATACCAGGTCTTATTGACTAGCACCACAGCATTGAAGGTTGCTGAGAGAGAGACTTGGGTCCATTCATCCCACTGCAAAAAGGTTGCTGATCCAGAGAAGTCCCGCGATAAGGAACAGACGGTAGAGGTTGTATCACTGGAGTGTCTGTTCCAGGAGGATTGAGGCGGCACCTGAGCCTTGAAGACCAAAAGCAGTTGTCGACTCCCTTCTCCCTTTTATTGTTTTTCTCCACTTCCCAGCCCCTCTCCCTTAAAATTTCTTTTTCCCCCTCCTCATTCTTCTCTATTTCCTCCTCAAAGATGGACTTGCCCCAAGAGACTGTGATCCGGATTTTGATGTTAACCATGATGTTGACCAGAGCAGTCTGTTCCGGCGAGAGTACCATAGAGGTCGAGAGAGGTTCTGGAATGGGTTCCGATTATGATGATGGAGGCGTAGTTTTCCAAGATCAACCAAACCAACAAGCAAAGGCGAGTATCAGAAAACGATCCGATAGAAGAAATTGTGATGGATTGTTAGCTGAAGAAAATTGTATCTGTAGGCTCTGTGATAATCTGGTTGAAGATGGATGCATAAAGAAATGCCAATCTAGTTTTAATATCCATATAGACCGGCATCCATTGAGTGACTATCACTCCTTAGTGGGTAACGTGTTAAACCAAACAGATTGTTGGGTATGCTCTCAAGTACCTCAGGGTCACAGCAAATCAGGGCTAGTACCATTTCCTTTAACGTTAGGGGAGGTACTTGAGCTAAGTGGTGGGAGACCGGTGGACCGGAGGTTTAATATCTCCAGCCCTCCTAGTTTGAAGCTCCACCAATACCATGTGGATAGGTCCCTCTTATGTTTTAACATCTCCAATCCCAGAAAACCGGGAAATTGGGAAGTGTCATGGAGCAACCTTACCATGACCTTTTCACACAGAGCAGATAGAATGCCTACAGATACAGAGCTGGTACGCCACATAGCCAGTAGAGGAAAATCTTTTCGGTATCGATATACCTTAGGAAATAGGATTACTAGAGTTGGAGAGGTATCACCAGGATACTGTGCACATATCGTACAAACTGATACGTGCATTAGGCAGATGGAAGAATTAGGGTCAGGAGATTTCACCTGGAAGGTTTGTAACATGGTCATGTCCTTCTCCGTCCCATATGTTCTCCCCGATGATGCATATTTCATATGCGGGAGAAAGGCGTACAAGTGGCTTGCCCCAAACTCTGAAGGATTGTGTTATATTGGAAAAGTATTGCCTGAAGTGATGACTGTTACACATGACAAAATGAAGGACATACACCGTGGTGCCCAAGCTCCTTATACTCACACTCATTACGAGCACCGAGTTAAAAGACAACTGTCAGAAAGGTTAGAGCATCCGGCCTCCGATCTTATCCATGAATCCACCGGGATTCAGGTTCTGATAGCGTTAGATTTCACTCGCACCGCTCGAGGAGTGATGAATTATAGATACATTTCCGCACTCGCCAATTTGTTAGATAATATCACTGAAATGTATGATGACACGTTTAGATACACTGGAAGAGAACTTCAAGCTTATAAAACAGAACTAGTTCAGCATAGGATGGTTCTTAATTATCTTACAGCAGTAACAGGCGGATATTGTGTTACATTGGCAACACAGTACGGCATAAAGTGTTGCACGTATATCACAAATAGCACCGAGGATCCGGTAGAGGTCATAGACCAAAAGATGGACGATATTCTCCAATTGAAGTGGGAATTTCGTCGAAAACACAATCTCACCCTTGCTGCTGTAGGTAATGAGCTGACTGGTTGGGTGTCATGGTTGAACCCGCGAAATTGGTTCTCCGGTTTAGGAGATTGGGCTCAAGGAGTCATAATGGATGTTGGAAAGTTTCTACTATGTATCTTGGGTGTCGTTATATCGATTGGATTGATATTTAGATGCGGGCAGGCTTTAATGAGGTGCAAACAAAGTACAAAAGTGATGAGCTTGAGGAGTGAGGAAACTGTAATTAACCTGGATTTGATTTATGACCCAATGATAGAAACCAGAATGTGATGAAAATGCGATTATACGGTCCGTTTCTTTCACCTGTTTTTCTGCTTTTCTCCAAGATACAAAGACCCCCTTGGACGAGGAAGCTGACGAGACGAGATGTATACAGACAACGGATTGACCAAAGAAGAAGATTTGACAACTTTAAATATGGACACTTGATGAACTTTGCCATGGATCCCCAGTTTCCCTAGTATTTTTAAACTCACGCTAGCCCACCATTTTTGTAAATCTGATGGCACTGACAAAGCTTGTTGCTCATGCCTAAGGAGCAAAACAGCGCAAAGAAGACGACTCTCAACAGATACCGAACACAACTTCAACAACAGATGTACATTTCCCTGACATAGAATATCATTGCATTTTTCGTAAGTGTTCTTTATCTTCATCTCTACAACCCTCAGGTAACGACACACATAGACGATAGGGAATACAGGCACAGATATCAGCAACCACATACCTCCCCCATTCATGTATCATCAACTAAAATGTGCATCCCCATTTTGTTACAACCACAGCCGAAATGAGCTCGGTAAAGTTTGACAGCCCATCCACAGACCTGTACCACAGGATAAGAAGGAATTCAAATGTATACTTCGCAATACCTCGAAGCTTGATTTACAACACGTACGGCACGATGATACATGACCCCCCAAACATGGATTCATACACACATGCTTCTGCTATCTCACTAGGTCATACCCTCTTCACACCTTCTCCTCTCTCCTCCCCTACCCAACCATGGAAATCAATTAACCCCTGACTTACATTTTTCTCCTTAAATGTTTTGTGGCAGTTATTATTGACTGCCAAAGGGTGGACTGTCAAAGTCAGAAAAATGTCTCAATGCACGTTGCCATATTTGCACCGCACACTGGTCCGCGCTGCGCGTGCGTGCGCTCTCCCGTGGATGCGCATACCCGCAATAACGTGCACTCGCAGGCGCGGTATGCGTATTTACGGTAGAGTTTATGTAGTCGTAGCGTGCGACTCATTCGTTACAAATGTTCACAATTAATGTAGTTTATAGATCATGGTCCCTTCGATGGATTCTGAAAGTTTGGTTAAAATACAATGTCCCAGAGCTGAGGAATCCCTCTTTATATCGTACAAAGGGTCTAACAGGAATCATACAGCAGTGTTTGGTACCCATCGGAAGAGTATTTAATTAGCAATATTCCGGTGTTGGTTTGGAGCGTATTAATCGCTCGTGCGAATAGTTATGGACATAAGAAGTTTATGTCCATTTCTATTATTTACACATACTCAGGTATGCGGCGGGAAACCCAGTTTCCCACCCACCTGAGCTGTTGGAAATCGTCACAGCCCACCTGTATGAATCACCCTATGACCTTTTGTTATGATGCAGGGCCGAATTCCTTCGGCCAATGGACAATGGGATTGTAGGACCAGGAGATTGCATTGTGTGTGGGGCATAAATAGGCAGGCCGACCACATCCAGCTCACTCTCTCATCAACGGTTATCTGCTGATAGCCGGGAGCTGGATATCGAGGCGCAGGCGATCATACCCTTTGTGCGTAAGTTTCTCTCCGTAATCATTGTCTTTCTGTGAGCCAATTTCTCTCATCTCTCTCTCTCTCTCTCTCTCTCTCTCTCTCTCTCTCTCTGTTCTGTTCTCTCATATCTCCCCTAGACTAGGCTAGTATTGTATTGTATTAGATAGTATTGTATTGTATTGCATTTAGGTCAGTGTAGTATTGTCTTTTTGTATTTATTGTTTAGTTCTGTGGTTAGGAAGTCTCTGTTATATTGTAGTGTATCATTTGTACTGTCATCCCCTTTTACAAGTATATTAGATATAATACAGTTAATAGGCCTTGGAACCTAAACCAGTATCTGTGTATTTTCTATAGTGTTAAGTGTTCACTTGAGCGTCGGTGACGCTCAAGCAGCTTTGTAGGTAGTCAGGTTACACAAGGTTGCACTTACACCCTGTACTCACATTAAGGTATTCAGTGTATTTCATTGGTATAAGGTTTTATCATAAAGGTATAGAGTTGTGAGCGTCTGCATCGCTGGTGACCTCCTCGTGGTCTCGAGCGTAAGCTACGCCATAGCGAATCATTACCCTAGACATAACCAATAACGTGTCCTGTGATCCCTGGGCCGTGAGCGAACGTGACGCTTGAGCGTCTCGCCTACGGCTGAGCGATCGTTACGCAACTAGCGTACCATTACGGTACTTCTTCAGTAAACAGCGTACAGTGTTCTTAGCTTCATAAAGGGTTGTTTATACGACAAAGGAATTTAGCATTGTCAATATATATATATATATATATATATATATACACACACACAGCTGTACAAATATACAGTCACACACTTATACACACAGCCACACACTTATACCCATATATGCACACAGCCACACACTTATACCCATATATGCACACAGCCACACACCTATACACACAGCCACACACCTATACCCATATATACACACAGCCACACACTTATACACATATATACTCACAGCCACACACTTATACACATATATACTCACAGCCACACACTTATACACATATATACTCACACCCACACACTTATACATACATGTTCACTTACAGATGGTGCCTCCCTTACCTTAACAAATGACAATTACATGGCAGCATATCACAATGTTCAGTATTGCAGCTCAGAGCCATTCCTCCTCTCAGTTTCCCACATTGCAGGAAGGCAGCAGTGACCCGTGTAGCCACGCCCCCTGATCGGACTCCTCTGTAGTTTCACTTTCAGCTGTGCAGACACTGACAGTAGTATGCCGTGCTGCTCTGCCTGCCCAGATGGCCCTAGGATTTCCCCATGTCCTAGGTAGTTGCCTATAGCTAGGGCCAGGACTCTGGAGCATATGACGAGCGCTGACAGTGGGCATGTGTCCTGTGCCTCCTGCCCAGCACTCGCACCATAGTAACCCACCCACACCCAAAATACTGTCATCAGCAGGGGGCAGTACAGGTGGCCGGTGCCCTCCCGGCTCTTGGAGCACATTAGTGTCAGGTAGAGGAGGAGCATAGAGCGGGAGATAGGGTCACAGAGGATCCCCAGTAGCTGCTGGTAACCTCCGATTCTCATGCCTCCGCAGGTAGTGGAAGCCAGTCACTGCAGATCCAGCGGGTTACACAGATCAGGCTACCCGCCGGCGAGCGCATGAATCACTAGTGCACAGCGCTGCTGGGAGCCTCGCCCAGGAACACTCTGCCGAGGTTGTCACTGCTGAGAGGCAGTCGTGATGGGGACAGGGGCGACTAGCTGCCCGCTCTGTCTTCCCGTCAGATGTCCTGTGCTGCTGCTACTGTATGTCAGCTTCAGGTGCAGCAGTAACAGGGCGGCCGGCCGGGCAGCAATGTACACAGTCACAGAGTACAAGAGCACATTTGAATTTGCCGCCCCATCTGGCATTGCGGCACACACATGAATAAATTAAGTGACGTCATCTAAACTGCCTGGCCACGCTCACAGCATAATACGGATGTAAGATATTTTTACTAACACGACACCATAACTAAAAAAAGACTCAGACAGCATCCACTCAGTCCCAAAACACCCCCCAATCATTTTGTATAATACATATAGATCTAATTATTTTTATAATCACAAAATAAATTGGCTATGTGAGGAGTGATCAGCCATATTGCTCCACTCAAGTGAAGCTACTCTCTGTACACCCCCTGCTGGCGGCCACTGCGCAGGCGCAACAAATTGAAAAGCCCTATCTTTAAAATGGGGCATATTTTACTTAATTAAAAAAAAACTATAACTTTCTCAAAAACCACAACCCCAAAAGGCACTACACTGGGACATACTCTGTCTAATAAAACAAACCCCAAGTCTTTCTTTGTCCTCTACCCTGAGTTATGCCTTCCCAAAAATCTCCTCATTCACTCTATAGGAAAACGTTGTCAAAAAGCCATACAGGAAGTTGCAGAAAAAAACTGACAGTTGGAACTTTAGGTTACTCCCAATTCCTCAGTTTTTATTATTTTGGCCTGAAATTTGGCATGCAGCACCGGGTGACGATTCTACGCATCCATGCCAAATTTCAGCTCGGTACGTCTAATCACGTTTGAGGTGTAGCCCCTCAAACACCATGCCCCCATCTCTGAAGTTCCCTATGGGAGAAATCTGTTTGTTCGATTCAGCCTTAATATAAGGGCACGACCGTGCCCTTATAATATATATATATATATATAAAATCCAGAAAATGAACCCGCACTCGTTGCAATCATAAATACAGCATAATGGGTGTCTTCAGTGAATAGATAAATGAAATAAAACACAGGAAACTGCGGCACTCCAATGGTAAACCATGTATTGATTTACATCATCATAATAGCAAATGAAGGTGGCGGTGTTTCGGTACACGCAGGTACCGTTGTCAAGCCGCTTGCTAACAGGCTGTGGAAAACAAACAAGATAAGTGAGACAGCACTTACCTAAATACCAAACCCCCAGCCGGTGGCCCGTCATTTTCAATTGACCGGTCACTCTTTAGCATCTCTAAAACACATGGTCATCGACCATGTTCCAGCCTCTCTTAGAGGGGGTGACCGTAATGGCAAGCTTCTTAAATGCGAAATGAAGTGGATTCATTATCAACATCACCTGCGGGTTTAAATGAATGTTATAATTGGAACATTTTTCTATGATTTGTTCAGTATTATATAGTGATGAATCACATATATATTATTAGTTTAGCATCTGTTTTTTATGTGCTGTAGTCCCAAATGGGTTCCTGAATAGCTGGATCACTATTATTCATTTAATTGGCTACTGTTTTGTCTCCTGCTTCTTCACGTATGTATGTTTTTTCACATATGTAAGTGTACATGTTTTTGATTATGTCAATGTTTTTGAATATGTCATTGTTTTGTTCCTTCAGGTGCTGGGGGAAGCCGGGGAGGCATCGCAGCGGCCGGCGTCGGGTTTCCTGGGCAACGCATGACGCGTCTCTAGGCGACCGCTGGCGCCTGCACGCTGACGTCATCGGAGGCGACCACCGCGGACGGACACGCTGCGGGAAGCCGTCCGGACCCGGCTTCCTTCAGTACCGGGGGTTTGGTATTTAGGTAAGTGCTGTCTCACTTATCTTGTTTGTTTTCCACAGCCTGTTAGCAAGCGGCTTGACAACGGTACCTGCGTGTACCGAAACGTTGCCGCCACCTTCATTTGCTATTATGATGATGTAAATCAATACATGGTTTACCATTGGAGTGCCGCAGTTTCCTGTGTTTTATTTTATATATATATGTATATATATATATATATATATATATAAAACGTTTGATGATGGCGGCACTCAGCAGACTCATTTAAAGATGAAAAAAGCCTTTTATTTTCGGTCCTACGCCGTTTCGGGGAAACCCCGTCTTCAGGGACAAACAGTACATACAGCAGTACTCCCCTAACAAGTGCTAACAAGTGCTCATAATAATTAATGATTAAAATTGCTCACCTGTCTGGTGCTGTCATTCCCGCCGCGTCTGGCCGCTGCTCGAGCGGGTCTCCTGTAGATGACGTCAGTGGTCAGCGCCGGACAGCGTGAGCCATCAGTCAGTGCGGTTGTTGCTAAGCAACTTCTGTGTGTGACAACAGAGTGAACGAAAGTGAAAAATTCATACACATAAAGATAAAAGAACGAATCACCTAATAGACATTAACAACTTACATATACTAAAATTAAAATAGAAGGGGATTAATTACCACTGGAGGTATATTTGAATATTACTGAATTTCATTTCTAGGTAAAAACGCTAGAAGTTATTAAACTTAGGATTTCTTGTACATATTCATATTGAGGCACTTCTACTAAATAAAGCTATCATAGACCATACTAAGTCTATAAGTAGTAACACACTAGCCCACTGTAAACAGAATAAATTGTATTAGGACCCTACATAGAATAATGACCACCTAAAAAAGAAAAAGTTAATCGAAAGAAAATTTTATGGAAATATTTACAAAAAACACTGGAGACCTAAGGTCTCATTCAAACCGCCAGGGGAGATAGTATTTAATTCATGGATCCAGCGACTCTCCCTCTGCATGAGGATCTTATTGCGGTCCCCTCCTCTATGCAGTGGGGGTACGTGGTCTATGATGATGGCACGTATGCTGGCTATATTGTGTTTAGCCAACAAGCAATGACGTGCCACTGGTTGTTCACTCGTTCCTTTTTCTCCTGCTAGCTTGATTGCACTTCTATGTAGGGCCATTTGTTCGCGGAATTGGCGCTGCGTCTTACCGACGTAGGCCAGACCGCACGGACATTTCAACATGTATATCACATAGGGATGAGCGGGTTCGGTTCCTCGGAATCCGAACCCGCCCGAACTTCATGTTTTTTTACACGGGTCCGAGCGACTCGGATCTTCCCGCCTTGCTCGGTTAACCCGAGCGCGCCCGAACGTCATCATCCCGCTGTCGGATTCTCGCGAGGCTCGGATTCTATCGCGAGACTCGGATTTTATATAAGGAGCCGCGCGTCGCCGCCATTTTCACACGTGCATTGAGATTCATAGGGAGAGGACGTGGCTGGCGTCCTCTCCGTTTATAGAGAAGAGAGTGAGACAGTAGAGAGAGACACAGTAGTAATTTTGGGGAGCATTAGGAGGAGTACTAGTTACTTGCTGAAGTGATAGATAGTGTGACTGTATATTATCTGACTTGTGGGGGAGACACTGACAGTGGGGAGCAGTTAGAGTCTGAGAGCAGGACTCAGGAGTACATATAACGTACAGTGCACACTTTTGCTGCCAGAGTGCCACACTGCCATTGTGACCACACTGACCACCAGTATAATATATATTGTGATTGTCTGCTTAGGAGTACTACTTGCAAGTTGCTGATAGTGTGACCAGTGACCTGACCACCAGTCACCACCAGTTTAATATATATATATATATATATATATATATATATATATATGTATATAATATATATATAATATTGTATACCATCCACCCGTGGTTTTTTTTTTTCTTTCTTCTTTATACATACTACTATAGTAGCTTACTGTAGCAGTCTGTGGTGCTGCTGAGCTGACTGTGTTCAGCAGGTCCGTCACCAGTCATTACATAATAAATATATATACCTGTCCGGCTGCAGTACTAGTGATATTATATATATATATATTGATTTCATCTCATTATCATCCAGTCTATATTAGCAGCAGACACAGTACGGTAGTCCACGGCTGTAGCTACCTCTGTGTCGGCAGTCGCTCGTCCATCCATAATTGTATACCACCTACCCGTGTTTTTTTTTTTTTCTTTCTTCTTTATACATACTACTATAGTAGCTTACTGTAGCAGTCTGCGGTGCTGCTGAGCTGACTGTGTCCAGCAGGTCCGTCATCAGTCATTACATAATAAATATATCTACCTGTCCGGCTGCAGTACTAGTGTGATATAATATATATTGATTTCATCTCATTTTCATCCAGTCTATATTAGCAGCAGACACAGTACGGTAGTCCACGGCTGTAGCTACCTCTGTGTCGGCAGTCGCTCATCCATCCATAAGTATACTAGTATCCATCCATCTCCATTGTTTACCTGAGGTGCCTTTTAGTTGTGCCTATTAAAATATGGAGAACAAAAATGTTGAGGTTCCAAAATTAGGGAAAGATCAAGATCCACTTCCACCTCGTGCTGAAGCTGCTGCCACTAGTCATGGCCGAGACGATGAAATGCCAGCAACGTCGTCTGCCAAGGCCGATGCCCAATGTCATAGTACAGAGCATGTAAAATCCAAAACACCAAATATCAGTAAAAAAAGGACTTTAAAATCTAAAATAAAATTGTCGGAGGAGAAGCGTAAACTTGCCAATATGCCATTTACCACACGGAGTGGCAAGGAACAGCTGAGGCCCTGGCCTATGTTCATGGCTAGTGGTTCAGCTTCACATGAGGATGGAAGCACTCAGCCTCTCGCTAGAAAACTGAAAAGACTCAAGCTGGCAAAAGCACCGCAAAGAACTGTGCGTTCTTCGAAATCCCAAATCCACAAGGAGAGTCCAATTGTGTCGGTTGCGATGCCTGACCTTCCCAACACTGGACGTGAAGAGCATGCGCCTTCCACCATTTGCACGCCCCCTGCAAGTGCTGGAAGGAGCACCCGCAGTCCAGTTCCTGATAGTCAGATTGAAGATGTCAGTGTTGAAGTACACCAGGATGAGGAGGATATGGGTGTTGCTGGCGCTGGGGAGGAAATTGACAAGGAGGATTCTGATGGTGAGGTGGTTTGTTTAAGTCAGGCACCCGGGGAGACACCTGTTGTCCGTGGGAGGAATATGGCCGTTGACATGCCTGGTGAAAATACCAAAAAAATCAGCTCTTCGGTGTGGAAGTATTTCAACAGAAATGCGGACAACATTTGTCAAGCTGTGTGTTGCCTTTGTCAAGCTGTAATAAGTAGGGGTAAGGACGTTAACCACCTCGGAACATCCTCCCTTATACGTCACCTGCAGCGCATTCATAATAAGTCAGTGACAAGTTCAAAAACTTTGGGCGACAGCGGAAGCAGTCCACTGACCAGTAAATCCCTTCCTCTTGTAACCAAGCTCACGCAAACCACCCCACCAACTCCCTCAGTGTCAATTTCCTCCTTCCCCAGGAATGCCAATAGTCCTGCAGGCCATGTCACTGGCAATTCTGACGATTCCTCTCCTGCCTGGGATTCCTCCGATGCATCCTTGCGTGTAACGCCTACTGCTGCTGGCGCTGCTGTTGTTGCTGCTGGGAGTCGATGGTCATCCCAGAGGGGAAATCGTAAGACCACTTTTACTACTTCCACCAAGCAATTGACTGTCCAACAGTCCTTTGCGAGGAAGATGAAATATCACAGCAGTCATCCTGCTGCAAAGCGGATAACTGAGGCCTTGGCATTCTGGGTGGTGAGAAACGTGGTTCCGGTATCCATCATTACTGCAGAGCCAACTAGAGACTTGTTGGAGGTACTGTGTCCCCGGTACCAAATACCATCTAGGTTCCATTTCTCTAGGCAGGCGATACCGAAAATGTACACAGACCTCAGAAAAAGAGTCATTTGTGTCCTAAAAAATGCAGCTGTACCCAATGTCCACTTAACCACGGACATGTGGACAAGTGGAGCAGGGCAGGGTCAGGACTATATGACTGTGACAGCCCACTGGGTAGATGTATGGACTCCCGCCGCAAGAACAGCAGCGGCGGCACCAGTAGCAGCATCTCGCAAATGCCAACTCTTTCCTAGGCAGGCTACGCTTTGTATCACCGGTTTCCAGAATACGCACACAGCTGAAAACCTCTTACGGCAACTGAGGAAGATCATCGCGGAATGGCTTACCCCAATTGGACTCTCCTGTGGATTTGTGGCATCGGACAACGCCAGCAATATTGTGTGTGCATTAAATCTGGGCAAATTCCAGCACGTCCCATGTTTTGCACATACCTTGAATTTGGTGGTGCAGAATTTTTTTAAAAACGACAGGGGCGTGCAAGAGATACTGTCGGTGGCCAGAAGAATTGCGGGACACTTTCGGCGTACAGGCACCACGTACAGAAGACTGGAGCAACACCAAAAACGCCTGAACCTGCCCTGCCATCATCTGAGGCAAGAAGTGGTAACGAGGTGGAATTCAACCCTATATATGCTTCAGAGGTTGGAGGAGCAGCAAAAGGCAATTCAAGCCTATACAATTCAGCACGATATAGGAGGTGGAATGCACCTGTCTCAAGCGCAGTGGAGAATGATTTCAACGTTGTGCAAGGTTCTGCTGCCCTTTGAACTTGCCACACGTGAAGTCAGTTCAGACACTGCCAGCCTGAGTCAGGTCATTCCCCTCATCAGGCTTTTGCAGAAGAAGCTGGAGACATTGAAGGAGGAGCTAACACGGAGCGATTCCGCTAGGCATGTGGGACTTGTGGATGGAGCCCTTAATTTGCTTAACAAGGATTCACGGGTGGTCAATCTGTTGAAATCAGAGCACTACATTTTGGCCACCGTGCTCGATCCTAGATTTAAAACCTACCTTGGATCTCTCTTTCCGGCAGACACAAGTCTGCTGGGGTTCAAAGACCTGCTGGTGAGAAAATTGTCAAGTCAAGCGGAACGCGACCTGTCAACATCTCCTCCTTCACATTCTCCCGCAACTGGGGGTGCGAGGAAAAGGCTCAGAATTCCGAGCCCACCCGCTGGCGGTGATGCAGGGCAGTCTGGAGCGACTGCTGATGCTGACATCTGGTCCGGACTGAAGGACCTGTCAACGATTACGGACATGTCGTCTACTGTCACTGCATATGATTCTCTCCCCATTGAAAGAATGGTGGAGGATTATATGAGTGACCGCATCCAAGTAGGCACGTCACACAGTCCGTACTTATACTGGCAGGAAAAAGAGGCAATTTGGAGGCCCTTGCACAAACTGGCTTTATTCTACCTAAGTTGCCCTCCCACAAGTGTGTACTCCGAAAGAGTGTTTAGTGCCGCCGCTCACCTTGTCAGCAATCGGCGTACGAGGTTACTTCCAGAAAATGTGGAGAAGATGATGTTCATTAAAATGAATTATAATCAATTCCTCCGTGGAGACATTGACCAGCAGCAATTGCCTCCACAAAGTACACAGGGAGCTGAGATGGTGGATTCCAGTGGGGACGAATTGATAATCTGTGAGGAGGGGGATGTACACGGTGATATATCGGAGGATGATGATGAGGTGGACATCTTGCCTCTGTAGAGCCAGTTTGTGCAAGGAGAGATTAATTGCTTCTTTTTCGGTGGGGGTCCAAACCAACCCGTCATTTCAGTCACAGTCGTGTGGCAGACCCTGTCATTGAAATGATGGGTTGGTTAAAGTGTGCATGTCCTGTTTATACAACATAAGGGTGGGTGGGAGGGCCCAAGGACAATTCCATCTTGCACCTCTTTTTTCTTTAATTTTTCTTTGCGTCATGTGCTGTTTGGGGAGTGTTTTTTGGAAGGGCCATCCTGCGTGACACTGCAGTGCCACTCCTAGATGGGCCAGGTGTTTGTGTCGGCCACTAGGGTCGCTTATCTTACTCACACAGCTACCTCATTGCGCCTCTTTTTTTCTTTGCGTCATGTGCTGTTTGGGGAGTGTTTTTTGGAAGGGCCATCCTGCGTGACACTGCAGTGCCACTCCTAGATGGGCCCGGTGTTTGTGTCGGCCACTAGGGTCGCTTATCTTACTCACACAGCTACCTCATTGCGCCTCTTTTTTTCTTTGCGTCATGTGCTGTTTGGGGAGTGTTTTTTGGAAGGGCCATCCTGCGTGACACTGCAGTGCCACTCCTAGATGGGCCCGGTGTTTGTGTCGGCCACTAGGGTCGCTTATCTTACTCACACAGCTACCTCATTGCGCCTCTTTTTTTCTTTGCGTCATGTGCTGTTTGGGGAGTGTTTTTTGGAAGGGCCATCCTGCGTGACACTGCAGTGCCACTCCTAGATGGGCCCGGTGTTTGTGTCGGCCACTAGGGTCGCTTATCTTACTCACACAGCTACCTCATTGCGCCTCTTTTTTTCTTTGCGTCATGTGCTGTTTGGGGAGTGTTTTTTGAAAGGGCCATCCTGCGTGACACTGCAGTGCCACTCCTAGATGGGCCCGGTGTTTGTGTCGGCCACTAGGGTCGCTTATCTTACTCACACAGCTACCTCATTGCGCCTCTTTTTTTCTTTGTGTCATGTGCTGTTTGGGGAGTGTTTTTTGGAAGGGCCATCCTGCGTGACACTGCAGTGCCACTCCTAGATGGGCCAGGTGTTTGTGTCGGCCACTAGGGTCGCTTATCTTACTCACACAGCTACCTCATTGCGCCTCTTTTTTTCTTTGCGTCATGTGCTGTTTGGGGAGTGTTTTTTGGAAGGGCCATCCTGCGTGACACTGCAGTGCCACTCCTAGATGGGCCCGGTGTTTGTGTCGGCCACTAGGGTCGCTTATCTTACTCACACAGCTACCTCGGTGCAAATTTTAGGACTAAAAGTAATATTGTGAGGTGTGAGGTATTCAGAATAGACTGAAAATGAGTGGAAATTATGGTTTTTGAGGTTAATAATACTTTGGGATCAAAATGACCCCCAAATTCTATGATTTAAGCTGTTTTTTAGTGTTTTTTGAAAAAAACACCCGAATCCAAAACACACCCGAATCCGACAAAAAAAATTCGGTGAGGTTTTGCCAAAACGCGGTCGAACCCAAAACACGGCCGCGGAACCGAACCCAAAACCAAAACACAAAACCCGAAAAATTTCAAGTGCACATCTCTAATATCACATGGGTAGTCGTACAGGTCACCCGGTGACGAATTTTAAACATTTTACCTGTATGAGGGTGATAAAAGTTGGCCCCTGTCAGTAAGGTATTACACGAAACGGCGTAGGACCGAAAATAAAAGGCTTTTTTCATCTTTAAATGAGTCTGCTGAGTGCCGCCATCATCAAACGTTGTTACAGGAGTGTTTATTCCCTGGATGGCACCGCAGCAAGTAGTTGCTTCCCACAAGAGAGTGCCGAGTCTCTCCATATGCTATATATATATATATATATAGAACCTAGGGAGACATGGGGTGGGACATAGAGAGAGAGGCATGGAAGGAGATGGAAGGTATGGGAAAGACAGAGGCGCTAGGTGTTAGGGTCTCCTGCCCTGTGCTGCCACGTCGTCATGGCAACCGGGAGACAAGTGCTAGCGGAGTAACCTGAGCGCAGCTGATACTCCGGTTCGGGTCTTTTGCTGTGCAGTGGTTACAGGCTCTGTGCACGGCAGGGGATCCGGTGCTGGTTTTTGTGCTCACAGTCTGTGAGGTCTGAGTGGGGCGTGGACAGCACCTGCTTTATAAGGCCTCTTCTCAGGTTAAGCAGATGCTGCTGAATCTTTGTTGGTTAGTCAGTTCCTGAAAGTTAGCCAGTACTGTGTAGCTTTGTATTTGTTGTTGCTTACTGCAAATAGGCCTGGGGATTTGGTACTACACTCTGCCAATCCAGACCTAGCAGTAAGACTGGAGTCAGTCATTTAGCTTGCTGGGGTTCTTTTACTACTGTCAGGTCTGGGTGTTTTTGTGAATCCGTTAACCCGGGACCAACCACAGGTGTAGGTGCTGGGCTATGAAGAAAGCAGGGAGGACGAAGAAAGTTCCGATTCATATATTTATTCAAAATAACAGTTCAGTAAAGAGTTAACTGACAAGTTGTTAATCATCATTTTATACTGTAGTATTGCAGGAATAATATGCAAGAGAAAACTCAAAAATACATAAAAGAAATGTTCATGGAAACATATGCAAAACAAGCTGATGAATAAATGTTGGATTGTCCAAATATAAACGAGCTTTGATGCTGAACTGCAGAATATGATTAACTGGATAATGCAGACATGAAGAGATAACTGTAAGGATTTGCAATGGAGTTTTGAGAGTTAACTGAGAGACTGAAGAATTATCCTTGTTAAGACAACATAGCAAATATAAACAAGCTTTGATGCTGAACTGCAGATTGTGTTTAACTGGTTAATGCAGACATGGAGAATTAACTGTAAGAATTGGCAATGGAGCTTTGAGAGTTAACTGAGAGACTGTGATGAATTATCCTAGTAATAACAACATAGCAAATAAAAGTACTGAATTGGGTTACTTGCGGGTTCCGGAGATCACTGTGAAACTGTAGTAGAAGACAAGGTGATGAATGGGTTAAATGCAGAGTTGAACAAACGAACAGCTGAGAGAAACAGAATCCACCAGACTTTGAATGATAGGCAGACTGACAAGGTAACCTCATGCAGGACACTGGGAATCCAACTATTTCCAATAGGAGTGCAATTAACTGACAGCACAGCAGAGAGCCGGTGGATCTTTCAGCAGTGAAGGCTGCAGACGGACCTCTGGGAACGGAGGCGATATCTGGACCACGGGAATCACACAGGAATGCACGGAGAGAGCTCAGAGCTAGAGCACAGCTTTGATACAACAAAGCACTGGCCCAGAGTAACATAATCCCAGCCTACTTAAAGGCAGCACAAGCACGGGATTGGCTTACACCTGCCCACAGGTGTTTTCACAAGTGCTCTGTATTAGCTATTTGGTCTCCAACATGGCCACCTCCTATACAGCAGACACACCGCAGTGCCTTAGGCCATTTGGTCCCCGCACTCACAGTTCCCAGACTCTGCACTACCTGTGCCATTGATCACGCCGTGTCCCCACACGGGCACACAGCACCGCGAGCAACCGCACTGGCAACGGATGAACCCCAGAACCCGCAGAGGTAAGAGACCGGTTCGTGACAGTACCCCCTCCTCTAAGGGTGGTCTCCGAACACCTTTGAACCTTATCAGGATTTTTAGAGAAGTATTTCTGTACCAGTCTTGGAGCATGAACATCTTCAGAGAAAACCCAGGATCTTTCCTCTGGACCGTAACCCTTCCAGTCGACCAGAAACTGTAAACGTCCATATCGGGAACGTGAGTCCACAATCTCTTTAACTTCAAATTCCTCATTCTGCAAAGAGTGAACTTTAGGAGATTTGGACTGGGTAGTACGGAACTTATTGAGAATCAAAGGCTTCAGTAAAGATGTATGAAAGGCGTTAGGAATTCTCAAAGACGGTGGCAACTTGACTTTGTATGACACAGGGTTGAGTACCTTAACAATGGGAAATGGACCAATAAACTTGGGAGCAAATTTCTTAGAAGGAACTTTGAACTTGAGATTGCGCGTAGAAATCCAAACTTGGTCTCCCACTTTGTAACTCGGTACAGCTTTACGTTTTCTATCTGCAAAAGATTTATAACGAGCGGAAGTTTTGACCAAGGGCTTACGTACACAACTCCAGATGCTAGATAGACGTTGAAGCTCTTGATCTGCTGCTGGAACCTCTAGGGCTGGCAATGGATGAAACTCTGGTGGAGAACTTCTTGGACTCTTATGTTGGGCACATTTAGGACATGCTGCTATAAACTCTTGGACATCGGCTTTGAGACGTGGCCACCAATAAGACTGTTGAATAAATTTGAGAGTCTTTAGAACCCCAGGATGACCCATGAAGGAAGAGGAGTGAGCCCAGGTAAGCAGCCGTTTTCGAAGACTTGTGGCGACAAAGGTCTTGCCAGGCGGAGGAACTGGAGAGGTTCGAGTCATTAAGAAGGACGTAGGATTCACAATGGCTTGATTCGTGGTAGCATCATTTAATTCAGAAGAAGCAAAGGACCGGGAAAGGGCATCTGCCTTTTTGTTCTGAGACCCTGGACGATAGGTGAGTTTGAAATCAAATCGTGAGAAGAAAAGCGCCCATCGAGCTTGTCGTGGATTCAAACACTGAGCTGACTGCAGATACAGAAGATTCTTATGATCAGTATAAACTGTAATGCGATGTTGAGCTCCTTCTAGAAGGTATCTCCACTCCTCAAATGCCAACTTGATGGCAAGTAACTCTTGCTCACCGATTGCATAATTACGTTCTGCCGGGAGGAACTTACGGGAGAAATATCCGCAGGGATGGACCTTTTTATCTTCAAAGACTTGTGACAACACAGCTCCTACTGCTTCTGTAGATGCATGCACCTCTAGTAGAAAGGGACGATTCAAATCAGGCTGTCGAAGAATGGGGGCTGACACAAAGGCTTGCTTTAAATCAGAGAAGGCTTTGATTGCTTCAGAAGACCAGTTCGTAGGATTTGCTCCCTTGCGAGTTAGGGCTGTGATAGGAGCAGCTAACGTAGAATAATTCTTAATGAATCTCCTATAGAAATTAGCAAAGCCAAGAAATCGCTGAATCCCCTTGAGAGTTGTAGGAGTGGACCAATCCCGGATAGCTCGCGTCTCTGGGATGGATAGCGGATGAATTTGTCCCCTAGGAGGGGTCTTGCCCGGAACCAGGACGACTGGGCAGTCCCATTCACGATGAGGAGGTAGAGAGTCTGCTGCTTGCTTACTGGAAACATCCGCAAGGGATTGATACACCGGAGGTAGATCGGAAAGGCTAATTGACCGAAGAGGTACAATTGTAGCTACACAGTCCTTGGTACAAGATTTACCCCATGAAAGGACTTCCATGGTTTGCCAATTAAGTTGAGGATTATGTTTCTGCAGCCAAGGTAAACCAAGTATCACATCTTGAGAGGCTTTGGGAATCACGTAGAAGGAGAGGTATTCGGAATGGAGCTCACCAACTTTCATCTTGAGACATACGGTTCGATGAGTAATTATACCATCTGGAATTCGACTTCCATCCACTGCTGTAACAGCAACTGCTGCTTCCAGGGGCATGGTTTGAACTTTAGACCGTATGACAAAGGCTGAGGAGATGAAGTTCTTGGCTGCCCCGGAATCTAGGAGGGCTGAAACTTTCACTGTAGAACTTGGAACTTCTAATTGAATAGACAAGGTTGGCTCTTTCCCAGAACGTGATTCTAAAGTAACTCCTAGCTTAACCTCTCTTGAATAAGCTAGGAGGCGAGAGTTTCCCGGTCGGAGTTTGCAGAATTTAACTAAATGTTCGGAGGACCCACAGTACATGCAGAGGTTACCCTGTCGACGACGAAGTCGTTCCTCCTCTGTGAGGCGAGAGTGCCCAATCTGCATAGGTTCTTCAGTCATTACTGGAGACTGTGATGAAGAATCTTGTCGAGGTCTAGGATGATCATGTGGACTGGATCGCTCTGCCCTGGATTTCTCTAAACATCGCTCCCTGTAACGTAGATCAAGTTTGTTACAGAGAGAAATCAATTCATCCAGTTTAATTGGCACATCCCGGATAGTTAAATCATCCTTGATTCTTTCTGAAAGTCCATTCCAAAACGCGGCGATCAGGGCCTCCTCATTCCAGTTTAACTCTGAAGACAACGTGCGAAACTGAATAATATATTGACTGACAGGACGTAAACCTTGACGTAGACGGAGAATCTCCAAGGATGCTGAGGTGGTCCTGCCTGGTTCGTCAAAGATTCTCCGGAAGGAAGATACGAACTCTTTGTAATTAGAGAGGATAGGATCACCTCTCTCCCATAATGGTGATGCCCACTCCAGAGCCTGACCGGAGAGGAGGGCAATAATATATGCAACCTTAGAACGAGCTGATGGGAAACTGGCAGACATCAGTTCAAACTGGATCTCGCATTGATTCAGGAATCCTCTGCAAAGTTTTGGAGTTCCGTCAAACTTACTCGGAGAGGGTAACTGCAAGCGGGACGTAGGCAGCGTCACAGGAGAAGCTGTAGTGGTAACTGGGACATCTGGGGTTGGAATCTGGACTTGGAACGTTTTAATAGCCGTATGAAGAGTCTCTAAACGGTCTGCCATAGTTTGCATAAACTGCACTATTTGTGTCTGTATAGACTCCTGGTTTTCCAGACGGGAAAGGAAATCTGACGTAGCACCGCCTCCTGCGAATTGGTCACTTGACGGATCCATGTGGCCAGTGCTTACTGTCAGGTCCGGGTGTTTTTGTGAATCCGTTAACCCGGGACCAACCACAGGTGTAGGTGCTGGGCTATGAAGAAAGCAGGGAGGACGAAGAAAGTTCCGATTCATATATTTATTCAAAATAACAGTTCAGTAAAGAGTTAACTGACAAGTTGTTAATCATCATTTTATACTGTAGTATTGCAGGAATAATATGCAAGAGAAAACTCAAAAATACATAAAAGAAATGTTCATGGAAACATATGCAAAACAAGCTGATGAATAAATGTTGGATTGTCCAAATATAAACGAGCTTTGATGCTGAACTGCAGAATATGATTAACTGGATAATGCAGACATGAAGAGATAACTGTAAGGATTTGCAATGGAGTTTTGAGAGTTAACTGAGAGACTGAAGAATTATCCTTGTTAAGACAACATAGCAAATATAAACAAGCTTTGATGCTGAACTGCAGATTGTGTTTAACTGGTTAATGCAGACATGGAGAATTAACTGTAAGAATTGGCAATGGAGCTTTGAGAGTTAACTGAGAGACTGTGATGAATTATCCTAGTAATGACAACATAGCAAATAAAAGTACTGAATTGGGTTACTTGCGGGTTCCGGAGATCACTGTGAAACTGTAGTAGAAGACAAGGTGATGAATGGGTTAAATGCAGAGTTGAACAAACGAACAGCTGAGAGAAACAGAATCCACCAGACTTTGAATGATAGGCAGACTGACAAGGTAACCTCATGCAGGACACTGGGAATCCAACTATTTCCAATAGGAGTGCAATTAACTGACAGCACAGCAGAGAGCCGGTGGATCTTTCAGCAGTGAAGGCTGCAGACGGACCTCTGGGAACGGAGGCGATATCTGGACCACGGGAATCACACAGGAATGCACGGAGAGAGCTCAGAGCTAGAGCACAGCTTTGATACAACAAAGCACTGGCCCAGAGTAACATAATCCCAGCCTACTTAAAGGCAGCACAAGCACGGGATTGGCTTACACCTGCCCACAGGTGTTTTCACAAGTGCTCTGTATTAGCTATTTGGTCTCCAACATGGCCACCTCCTATACAGCAGACACACCGCAGTGCCTTAGGCCATTTGGTCCCCGCACTCACAGTTCCCAGACTCTGCACTACCTGTGCCATTGATCACGCCGTGTCCTCACACGGGCACACAGCACCGCGAGCAACCGCACTGGCAACGGATGAACCCCAGAACCCGCAGAGGTAAGAGACCGGTTCGTGACAACTACTCTGTGAACTTAGCAAGTTTGCGGCTGTATTCTAAGACTTGCCTGCCTAAATCCTGTCTCACTGTGCAAGGTGTCAGGTGTCAGTTTAGTGGCAGTAAGCTGAACCTGTGCACTGCAAGTGAGAATTAAGATTGTGGAGACTCTCCTTGTGTCTATCATTCCATCTCTGACCAAGGAGTTTACTGCCACACCCGTTGGTAACCCTTTAGGGTTTTGCTGTTGCCCTTAGCAACAGCATTTCGGGTTCTCTACGTATTAAAACACAACATCTTGCTTTTCCCATCTGAGCATTACTAATACTAGGGAGACACCCAGTTCCTTAGCCTCTGGGCTTCTCTGTTCACTTTGTGTGTATTTTGTTACCCTATCACCTTCTGTGTACGTAATGTCATATTCCCCAGTCTGTCTGTGAGTTCATTTGTTTTGCATACCTATCCGTTCAGACACCAGTACATTCCTGCAGGCACTGGTGTGCATAACAGTTCAAACACCAGTACATTCCTGCAGGCACTGGAGTGCATAACAGTTCTGACACCAGTACATTCCTGCAGGCACTGGTGTGCATAACATATTCAGCAGCCTAATACTCCTGTTGAAATTTTGTGGGAATATGGAGCATACCCCTCAAAATAAGTTGCAACAGGTGGTCGATCAGGTGCAGGTCCTGACTCGACAATTTAATGATTTGTCCATTAAAATGCACACCTCCCAGGCCGCTGGCGGAGCTCCCGCAGCAGCAGCACCTTTAGGGGTTAAGGAGCCGAAAGTAAATCTCCCGGATCGTTTTTCTGGAGATCGCTCGCAGTTCTTTTGTTTCAAGGAGAGCTGCAAGCTATACTTCCGGCTTAGGCCTCAGTCTTCTGGGTCGGAGATTCAGCGGGTGGGCATAGTGATTTCCTTGCTACAAGGAGACCCACAGGTCTGGGCATATGGGTTGCAGCCTGACTGTCCGTCGCTTAAAAGTGTTGATGCTTTTTTTACAGCACTGGGCATGTTGTATGATGACCCTGACAAGACGGCCTCAGCCGAGGCTCAGATTTCGATCCTTAAGCAAGGGCGAAGGCCAGTTGAGGTTTACTGTACGGAGTTTCGGAGGTTGGCCCATGATACCCAGTGGAATGACCCAGCCCTGAGACACCAGTACCGAAGAGGTCTTTCTAACCAGATAAAGGACCAACTGGTACAATATCCCTCGCCTGATAGCTTGGATCAGCTCATGCAGTTATCCATCCGGGTGGATAGACGGCTGAGAGAGCGTAGGCTTGAAAGGGAGACTGAGGTTTCCTTCTTTCCCAAGGGAACCTCAGACTCTCAGGAATTTTCCGAGGAGCCTATGCAGATTGGGGCTACCCGCCTCTCCTCGCGTGAGAAGACGCGGAGGAGACAGCAGGGGTTGTGTTTGTACTGTGGGAATAAAGGTCATGTGGTAGTATCATGCCCAGAAAAGCCGGAAAACTTCAGGGCCTGAGGGTGATGGGAAATATCCTGTCAGGCCAGAAGTCAGAATTTCCCAAGAAGACTTTTATCATTCCGGTGACCTTGAAGATCCTCGGTCAAACTGTCAAGACTGAGGCCTTTGTGGACAGTGGGGCCGACGGGGTTTTTATGGACCGCCAATTCGCCCTGAAACACTCTGTTCCCTTAGTACCCTTGGCATCGGAAATTGAGATTTGTGGGTTATCCCAAGGTAAAATTACCTCTTGCACTAGCCAGATTTCTTTGTTTATTGGAGCCACACACTCTGAAAAATTGTCCTTTTATGTGACTGTCTGTACTTTTGCCCCATTGGTGTTGGGGTTACCCTGGTTAAGGGCCCACAATCCTCAATTTGACTGGGTCTCTGGGGAGATTCTTAGTTGGGGTACTGATTGTTTCAGGAGTTGCTTGAGCCTTCCAGTCAGGCTCTCGCAGCTAAGTTTGCCAGGATTGCCAGGGTGTTATGCAGATTTTGCGGACGTGTTCTCCAAAAAAGTTGCAGAGGTACTACCTCCCCATCGCCCCTATGACTGTGCCATTGATTTGTTGCCAAATGCTAAGCTTCCCAAGAGCAGGTTGTACTCCCTGTCACGTCCTGAGACTCAGGCTATGGCAGAGTACATTCAGGAGAACTTGGCTAAGGGATTTATCAGACCTTCACAGTCTCCAGTTGGGTCGGGGTTCTTCTTCGTGGGTAAAAAGGACGGTTCGTTGCGACCCTGCATCGACTTCAGGGAATTGAACCGTATCACGATTAAAAACTCATACCCACTGCCTCTCATTTCGGTCTTGTTTGACCAGCTTCGTACTGCCACCATTTTTTCTAAGATTGACCTACGCGGTGCGTACAATCTAATCCGAATAAGAGAGGGGGATGAATGGAAGACTGCCTTTAATACCCACTCAGGGCATTATGAATATTTGGTGATGCCTTTTGGGCTCTGTAATGCCCCGGCAGTCTTCCAGGATTTCATGAATGATGTGCTCAGGGAATATTTGGATAGATTCTTAGTTGTATACTTAGATGACATCCTAATCTTCTCCCATTCCCTGGAGGATCATCGGAAGCATGTACGCTTAGTCCTCCAGAAACTCAGAGACCACAGGCTTGGGGCGAAGCTGGAGAAGTGCGAATTTGAAGTTCAGCAAATCGCATTTCTAGGATATATTATCTCCCCAGAAGGTTTCCAAATGGAGGGTTCCAAGGTACAGGCAGTCCTGGATTGGGTGCAGCCCACTAGTTTGAAGGCGCTTCAGCGTTTCCTGGGCTTTGTGAATTTTTATAGACGATTTATCGCTGGATTTTCGTCTATAGTGGCGCCCTTGGTGGCACTCACTAAGAAAGGGGCGGATGTTGCTCACTGGTCTTGTGAGGCTAAAGCGGCTTTTGCCCGTCTCAAAAGGGCATTTGTATCGGCCAAGGTGCTGCGACACCCAGATCCAGAGCGTCCTTTTGTGGTGGAGGTGGATGCCTCTGAGATGGGTATTGGGGCAGTGCTTTCTCAGATGGGAGTGTCTGATAATCGCCTTCATCCCTGTGCTTACTTTTCCCGTAAATTTTCGCCTGCCGAGATGAATTATGACATGGGTAACCGGGAATTGTTGGCTATTAAGGATGCACTCGAGGAGTGGAGACACTGGCTTGAGGGGGCTAAGTTTGTGGTCTCAATTCTCACCGACCATAAGAATCTGGCATATTTAGAGTCAGCGAAGCGTCTCAATGCCAGGCAGGCACGATGGGCTTTGTTTTTTGCTCGCTTTAATTTTTTGATAACATATCGCCCTGGGTCAAAAAACATCAAGGCTGATGCGCTCTCGCAGAGTTTTGCTCCAATCCAGGAGACCACCGAGGAGCCGTTGCCCATTGTGTCCCCATCATGTATTAAAGTGGGCATTACCCAGGACCTCTTATCATTAGTCCTTAGAGCACAGGAGCAGGCTCCTCCAGACCTTCCGGTAGGTCTTTTGTTTGTGCCTCCTAGGTTAAGACAGCGAGTGTTCCTGGAATTCCATGCCAAGAAGTCGGTAGGTCACCCGGGTATTGCCAGAACTCGGGAGTTGCTATCTAGGGTGGTGTGGTGGCCCTCGGTGGCTAAGGATGTGGATCAGTGGGTTCGGGCATGTGACATCTGTGCCCGAAATAAGACTCCTAGAGGGGTTCCTGTTGGCCCATTACATCCACTCTCTATCCCATCTAAGCCATGGACCCACATTTCAATGGATTTTGTGGTGGACTTGCCCAAATCCTCGGGGATGACAGCCATCTGGGTTGTCATTGACAGGTTTTCGAAGATGGCGCACTTCGTTCCACTGGTTGGGCTGCCATCGGCCAGACGCCTGTCTGAATTATTTATGCTGCATGTTGTGCGTCTCCACGGGTTGCCACTTGATGTGGTCTCTGACCGCGGATCCCAGTTTGTGGCCAAATTCTGGAGGGCATTTTGTTCCGATCTCCAGATTTCTGTCAGCTTGTCGTCAGGCTACCATCCGCAGTCTAATGGGCAGACTGAAAGGGTGAACCAGTCCTTGGAGCAGTTCCTCAGGTGTTATGTCTCCAAGTGTCAGACTGACTGGGTTGCTCATCTGTCCATGGCGGAGTTTGCCTATAACAACGCGGCTCACTCTGCTACAGGGATCTCTCCCTTCCTTTGTGTGTATGGGCATCATCCTAAGGCCAATTCTTTTGACCCCCTGGACTCCACGCCTGGTGGTTTCTCTGTGGTTTCGGTCCTTAGAGGTATTTGGCGGAAAGTGAAGAAAGCCCTTGTGTCTGTGTCATTAGTGACCAAAAGGGTTTTTGATAAGCGGAAAAGACCCTGCAGCTTCAAATTAGGAGACTTCGTCTGGTTGTCTACCAAGAATTTGAAGTTGAGACAGCCATCTCATAAGTTAGGCCCCCGGTTCATCGGCCCTTATAAGATCACCAGGGTTATCAATCCGGTGGCATTTCAGTTAGATCTGCCCCGTTCTTTGGGTATCAATAAAACATTTCATTGTTCCCTTTTAAAACGGGCGATTAGTAATCCTTCTTCCAGTGGAAGACCTTCCCCTCTTCTGATACGTGGCCAGAGGGAGTTTGTTGTTGAAAGGATTCTTGACTCCAAGATGGTTCGGGGTCGGCTGTCATTTTTGGTGCACTGGAATGGGTATGGCCCGGAGGAGCGGTCGTGGGTGCGCAGTTGTGATCTTCATGCCCCCAGACTGATACGCTCTTTCTTCTCGCAGTTCCCCGATAAACCCGGTGGTAGGGGTTCTTTGACCCCTCGTCAGAGGGGGGGTACTGTTAGGGTCTCCTGCCCTGTGCTGCCACGTCGTCATGGCAACCGGGAGACAAGTGCTAGTGGAGTAACCTGAGCGCAGCTGATACTCCGGTTCGGGTCTTTTGCTGTGCAGTGGTTACAGGCTCTGTGCACGGCAGGGGATCCGGTGCTGGTTTTTGTGCTCACAGTCTGTGAGGTCTGAGTGGGGCGTGGACAGCACCTGCTTTATAAGGCCTCTTCTCAGGTTAAGCAGATGCTGCTGAATCTTTGTTGGTTAGTCAGTTCCTGAAAGTTAGCCAGTACTGTGTAGCTTTGTATTTGTTGTTGCTTACTGCAAATAGGCCTGGGGATTTGGTACTACACTCTGCCAATCCAGACCTAGCAGTAAGACTGGAGTCAGTCGTTTAGCTTGCTGGGGTTCTTTTACTACTCTGTGAACTTAGCAAGTTTGCGGCTGTATTCTAAGACTTGCCTGCCTAAATCCTGTCTCACTGTGCAAGGTGTCAGGTGTCAGTTTAGTGGCAGTAAGCTGAACCTGTGCACTGCAAGTGAGAATTAAGATTGTGGAGACTCTCTTTGTGTCTATCATTCCATCTCTGACCAAGGAGTTTACTGCCACACCCGTTGGTAACCCTTTAGGGTTTTGCTGTTGCCCTTAGCAACAGCATTTCGGGTTCTCTACGTATTAAAACACAACATCTTGCTTTTCCCATCTGAGCATTACTAATACTAGGGAGACACCCAGTTCCTTAGCCTCTGGGCTTCTCTGTTCACTTTGTGTGTATTTTGTTACCCTATCACCTTCTGTGTATGTAATGTCATATTCCCCAGTCTGTCTGTGAGTTCATTTGTTTTGCATACCTATCCGTTCAGACACCAGTACATTCCTGCAGGCACTGGTGTGCATAACAGTTCAAACACCAGTACATTCCTGCAGGCACTGGAGTGCATAACAGTTCTGACACCAGTACATTCCTGCAGGCACTGGTGTGCATAACACTAAGAGAGAAAGGGCATGGGAATGGAGAGAGGGCATGGGGAGAGAGATGGGGCATGGAGACAGAGATGGGGATCATGGGGAGAGAGGGACGGTTATGGGGAGAGAGAGTAGGATGGGAGAGACATGAAAGAAGTTACCATCAGCAGCAGAAATTGGAGATATGCCCAGGAGAGTAGTTACCTGGAAATCGAGAGAAGGACGTATCGTCTCTCCTGCCAGATGCCCTGGTATGTTCAGTGGCTCCTGTGAACTCTCTGTAGCCCAGCAATACTTAGGCGGCCATCGGAGAATAGATAGGTTGCGCCTCGAGAGGAGGAAGGGATATGCTGAGCCGCGGGAGGACGAAGGGGTAATACTGACATGGGAGGCAGGAGGAGGGGTTAGGCTGAGCCACAGAAGGACAAGGGGACAATGCTGACACTGGAGGCGGGATAAGGAGGGGATAGGCTGAGCCACAGAAGGACAAGGGGACAATGCTGACACTGGAGGCGGGATAAGGAGGGGATAGCCTGAGCTGCAGCTGATGCAGGAAGTGAGGCAGGAGAAGAGCCAGCGATACATTGCTGCCGCGCTACAAACACAGAGCTCCTCGTCTACAAAAATATATATATATATATCGTTCGATTGACCAGCGAGCAGGGGAGGTTTCCAGGTACTCGGACCCCCCCCCCCCCCCTGCGCGTGCGCATATGCATAGTTAAAATGCACAAGCAAGGTGAGTGATTCTATCAGTATAATAACTTTATTTTAATAACACACACTTTATAAAAACTCCATCGATTTGTTGAAAAATTCACACATTAAAAAAGCAGTTGTTTCAGAGCCCCTCAGGAATTAAGGACCCTGAAGCTTAAGGCTCATTAGTTTCACAGTAGATCTGCCCCTGACCCTACAATTCTAGACAATCAGAGCAAAGGCGGTTTTAAATGGTTGTTTGGTGACAGACATCGGCCTGCAATTTGCATTATGTCTCAGCTTAGAAGAAGCTGTACCTGGTCTACCATATTTTTGCTGATATATAACTTATTCCCTCCGAGAGATTATTATTATTATTATTATTATTACATTTTATTTATAAGGCGCCACAAGTGTTTTGTAGTGATGTGCACCGGACATTTTTCGGTGTTGTGTGTTTTGGTTTTGGATTCGGTTCCGCGGCCGTGTTTTGGATTCGGACGCGTTTTGGCAAAACCTCCCTGAAAATTTTTTGTCGGATTCGGGTGTGTTTTGGATTCGGTCTTTTTTTACAAAAAACCCTAAAAAACAGCTGAAATCATAGAATTTGGGGGTAATTTTGATCCCATAGCATTATTAACCTCAATAACCATAATTTACACTCATTTTCAGTCTATTCTGAACACCTCACACCTCACAATGGGGGTCATTCCGAGTTGTTCGCTCGCAAGCTGCTTTTAGCAGCTTTGCACATGCTAAGCCGCCGCCTACTGGGAGTGAATCTTAGCTTATCAAAATTGCGAACGAAAGATTAGCAGAATTGCGAATAGACACTTCTTAGCAGTTTCTGAGTAGCTCCAGACTTACTCGGCATCTGCGATCAGTTCAGTCAGTTTCGTTCCTGGTTTGACGTCACAAACACACCCAGCGTTCGCCCAGACACTCCTCCGTTTCTCCAGCCACTCCCGCGTTTTTCCCAGAAACGGTAGCGTTTTTTCGCACACACCCATAAAACGGCCAGTTTCCGCCCAGAAACACCCACTTCCTGTCAATCACATTCCGATCACCAGAACGAAGAAAAAACCTCGTAATGCCGTGAGTAAAATTCCTAACTGCATAGCAAATTTACTTGGCGCAGTCGCACTGCAGACATTGCGCATGCGCATTAGTGACTAATCGCTCCGTTGCGAGAAAAAAATAACGAGCGAACAACTCGGAATGACCCCCAATATTATTTTTAGTCCTAAAATTTGCACCGAGGTCACTGGATGGCTAAGCTAAGCGACACAAGTGGCCGACACAAACACCTGGCCCATCTAGGAGTGGCACTGCAGTGTCAGGCAGGATGGCACTTCAAAAAAATTGTCCCCAAACAGCACATGATGCAAAGAAAAAAAGAGGCGCACCAAGGTCGCTGTGTGACTAAGCTAAGCGACACAAGTGGCCGACACAAACACCTGGCCCATCTAGGAGTGGCACTGCAGTGTCAGGCAGGATGGCACTTCAAAAAAATAGTCCCCAAACAGCAGATGATGCAAAGAAAAAAAGAGGCGCACCAAGGTCGCTGTGTGACTAAGCTAAGCAACACAAGTGGCCGACACAAACACCTGGCCCATCTAGGAGTGGCACTGCAGTGTCAGACAGGATGGCACTTCAAAAAAATTGTCCCCAAACAGCACATGGTGCAAAGAAAAAAAGAGGCGCACCAAGGTCGCTGTGTGAGTAAGCTAAGCGACCCAAGTGGCCTACAGAAACACCTGGCTCATCTAGGAGTGGCACTGCAGTGGCAGACATGATGGCAGATTAAAAGAATTGTCCCCAAAAAGCACATGATGCAAAGAAAAAAAGAGGCGCAATCAGGTAGCTGTGTGACTAAGCTAAGAGACCCAAGTGGCCGACACAAACACCTGGCCCATCTAGGAGTGGCATTGCAGTGCCAGACAGGATGGCACTTCAAAAAAATAGTCCCCAAACAGCACATGATGCAAAGAAAAATGAAAGAAAAAAGAGGTGCAAGATGGAATTGTCCTTGGGCCCTCCCACCCACCCTTATGTTGTATAAACAGGACATGCACACTTTAACAAACCCATCATTTCAGCGACAGGGTCTGCCACACGACTGTGACTGAAATGACTGGTTGGTTTGGGCCCCCACCAAAAAAAGAAGCAATCAATCTCTCCTTGCACAAACTGGCTCTACAGAGGCAAGATGTCCACCTCATCATCATCCTCCGATTCCTCACCCCTTTCACTGTGTACATCCCCCTTCTCACAGATTATTAATTCGTCCGAACTGGAATCCACCATCTCAGGTCCCTGTGTACTTTCTGGAGGCAATTGCTGCTGGTCAATGTCTCCACGGAGGAATTGATTATAATTCATTTTGATGAACATCATCTTCTCCACATTTTCTTGAAGTAACCTCGTATGCCGATTGCTGACAAGGTGAGCGGCTGCACTAAACACTCTTTCAGAGTACACACTGGAGGGAGGGCAACTTAGGTAGAATAAAGCCAGTTTGTGCAAGGGCCTCCAAATTGCCTCTTTTTCCTGCCAGTATACGTACGGACTGTCTGACGTGCCTACTTGGATGCGGTCACTCATATAATCCTCCACCATTCTTTCCATGGTGAGAGAATCATATGCAGTGACAGTAGACGACATGTCAGTAATCGTTGGCAGGTCCTTCAGTCCGGACCAGATGTCAGCACTCGCTCCAGACTGCCCTGCATCACCACCAGCGGGTGGGCTCGGAATTCTTAGCCTTTTCCTCGCACCCCCAGTTGCGGGAGAATGTGAGGGAGGAGATGTTGACGGGTCACGTTCCGCTTGACTTGACAATTTTCTCACCAGCAGGTCTTTGAACCTCTGCAGACTTGTGTCTGCCGGAAAGAGAGATACAACGTAGGTTTTAAATCTAGGATCGAGCATGGTGGCCAAAATGTAGTGCTCTGATTTCAACAGATTGACCACCCGTGAATCCTGGTTAAGCGAATTAAGGGCTCCATCCACAAGTCCCACATGCCTAGCGGAATCGTTCTGTTTTAGCTCCTCCTTCAATGTCTCCAGCTTCTTCTGCAAAAGCCTGATGAGGGGAATGACCTGACTCAGGCTGGCAGTGTCTGAACTGACTTCACGTGTGGAAAGTTCAAAGGGTTGCCGAACCTTGCACAATGTTGAAATCATTCTCCACTGCGCTTGAGTCAGGTGCATTCCCCCTTCTTTGCCTATATCGTGGGCAGATGTTTAGGCTTGAATGGCCTTTTGCTGCTCCTCCATCCTCTGAAGCATATGGAGGGTTGAATTCCACCTCGTTACCACCTCTTGCTTCAGATGATGGCAGGGCAGGTTCAGGAATGTTTGGTGGTGCTCCAGTCTTCGGCACGCGGTGGCTAAATGCCGAAAGTGGCCCGCAATTCTTCGGGCCACCGACAGCATCTCTTGCACGCCCCTGTCGTTTTTTAAATAATTCTGCACCACCAAATTCAATGTATGTGCAAAACATGGGACGTGCTGGAATTTGCCCAGATGTAATGCATGCACTATTGCTGGCGTTGTCCGATGTCACAAATCCCCAGGAGAGTCCAATTGGGGTAAGCCATTCTGCGATGATCTTCCTCAGTTTCCGTAAGAGGTTGTCAGCTGTGTGCCTCTTCTGGAAAGCGGTGATACAAAGCGTAGCCTGCCTAGGAACAAGTTGGCGTTTGCGAGATGCTGCTACTGGTGCCGCCGCTGCTGTTCTTGCTGCGGGAGGCAATACATCTACCCAGTGGGCTGTCACAGTCATGTAGTCCTGAGTCTGCCCTGCTCCACTTGTCCACATGTCCGTGGTTAAGTGGACATTCGGTACAACTGCATTTTTTAGGACACTGGTGACTCTTTTTCTGAGGTCTGTGTACATTTTCGGTATCGCCTGCCTAGAGAAATGGAACCTAGATGGTATTTGGTACCGGGGACACAGTACCTCAATCAAGTCTCTAGTTGCCTCTGAATTAACGGTGGATACCGGAACCACGTTTCTCACCGCCCAGGCTGCCAAGGCCTGAGTTATCTGCTTTGCAGCAGGATGACTGCTGTGATATTTCATCTTCCTCGCAAAGGACTGTTGGACAGTCAATTGCTTACTGGAAGTAGTACAAGTGGTCTTCCGACTTCCCCTCTGGGATGTCGATCGACTCCCAGCAGCAACAACAGCAGTGCCAGCAGCAGTAGGCGTTACACTCAAGGATGCATCGGAGGAATCCCAGGCAGGAGAGGACTCGTCAGACTTGACAGAGACATGGCCTGCAGGACTATTGGCTTTCCTGGGTAAGGAGGAAATTGACACTGAGGGAGTTGGTGGTGTGGTTTGCAGGAGCTTGGTTACAAGAGGAAGGGATTTAGTTGTCAGTGGACTCCTTCCGCTGTCACCCAAAGTTTTTGAACTTGTCACTGACTTCTGATGAATACGGTCCAGGTGACATATAAGGGAGGATGTTCCTAGGTGGTTAACGTCCTTACCCCTACTTATTACAGCTTGACAAAGGCAACACACGGCTTGACACCTGTTGTCCGCATTTGTGTTGAAATAATTCCACACCGAAGAGCTGATTTTTTTTGTATTTTGACCAGGCATGTCAATGGCCATATTCGTCCCACGGACAACAGGTGTCTCCCCGGGTGCCTGACTTAAACAAACCACCTCACCATCAGAATCCTCCTTGTCAATTTCCTCCCCAGCGCCAGCAACACCCATATCCTCATCCTGGTGTACTTCAACAGTGACATCTTCAATTTGACTATCAGGAACTGGACCATAGGTGTGCGCAGGGGGGGTGCCTGGTGCGCACAGGCACCCCCTAATGTCCGGCACCCCAATCTCACATGCCTGATGCAGCAATTGCCGAGCAAGCAGATTACTGTCCCCTCTGCGCTGCACACTGTCAGGACTGCACTACTGACCGGACGCCTGGGTTAATCAAGGGTGCCACTGCCACCGGCTTTCAAATTCCCAGCTCCACCTCCACGTACAAAAACAGTGTTATGTTACGTGAGGAAGACAAGTTCAATACTGGCAGGCGGTCAGCAGCAGCATTGACACGTCACTCGTTTTTCCAGCAGCAGCAGTAACTAGTCTGCGACTGTCAGTGTCAGTGAGTGACTGCAGCTTGCAGGGGAAAGAGAGGGGGAGCCAGACCAGGCTGAGGAGGAGCACTGTAATTGCAGTGAGTGCCATCAGGGGTGTTTGTTTGGTGCACACCACAACATATGACATTGTATCTGCTTTATTAGGATTGGTACAAGGGTGGATATTTTATATGCGTTGACCATCAATAGATGGTGCTAGACACACCCCTCCGACAGTACACCCCCTAATGAAATGTGCTGCACACGCCAGTGAACTGGACTGCGGGTGCTCCTTCCAGCACTTGCAGGGGGCGTGCAAATAGTGGAAGGTGCAAGCTCTTCCCGTCCAGTGTTGGGAAGGTCAGGCATCGCAACCGACGCAATTGGACTCTCCTTGGGGATTTGTGATTTAGAAGAATGCACAGTTCTTTGCTGTGCTTTTCCAGCTTAAGTCTTTTCATTTTTCTAGCGAGTGGATGAGTGCTTCCATCCTCATGTGAATCTGAACCACTAGCCATGAACATAGGCCAGGGCCTCAGCCGTTCCTTGCCACTCCGTGTCGTAAATGGCATATTGGCAAGTTTACGCTTCTCCTCAGACGATTTTAATTTAGATTTTTGGATCATAATTTTACTGAACTTTTGCTTTTTGGATTTTACACGCTCTCTACTATGACATTGGGATTTGGCTTTAGCAGACGATGTTGATGGCATTTCATCGTCTCTGCCATGACTAGTGGCAGCAGCTTCAGCACTAGGTGGAAGTGGATCTTGATCTTTCCCTATTTTACCCTCCACATTTTTGTTCTCCATTTTTTAATGTGTGAAATTATATGCCAGTATCAATAGCAATGGCCTACTACTATATATACTGCGCACAACTGAAATGCACCACAGGTATAGAATGTAGATGGATAGTATACTTGACGACACAGAGGTAGGTACAGCAGTGGCCTTCCGTACCGTACTGCTATATATACTGGTGGTCACGGTGTCAGCAAACTGCAAAACTAAAATGCACCACAGGTATAGAATGTAGATGGATAGTATACTTGACGACACAGAGGTAGGTACAGCAGTGGCCTTCCGTACCGTACTGCTATATATACTGGTGGTCACTGTGTCAGCAAACTGCACAACTGAAATGCACCACAGGTATAGAATCTAGATGGATAGTATACTTGACGACACAGAGGTAGGTACAGCAGTGGCCTTCCGTACCATACTGCTATATATACTGGTGGTCACTGTGTCAGCAAACTGCAAAACTAAAATGCACCACAGGTATAGAATGTAGATGGATAGTATACTTGACGACACAGAGGTAGGTACAGCAGTGTCTTTGCAAGAATGTAGTATACCCTGCACCGAAACCAAATAAATTGTTTACATATTAATTAACCAGCTGACTAGTAATTTTCCAATAATAATTTGGGTTTATTTTGCTGGAGGTGCTCCAACAATCATTTATGCCTTAAAGATACACAAAAACCGGCAGTTTACCAGAAAAAAACAGGGATTGCCTTTTTTGGAGCACTCTTTTAAGTTAATTGATTTTGAATTGATATGATTAGTACTTTAAAATGTAACTTTTAATGACACTCTTTAAAATAAAGGGGTGAAAATTTGATTCATAGCTGTCATATATATTAACACGCCTCCCCCCCAAAAAAAATTTTTATTAGCACATAGCTATTTTAACAATTCTTATCATTATCGTTAAGGTGACTAATATTCAGTGTGAGAAAATCTTTCTAACCTAATTGAAATATAAAACTTAAATGAATTAATTATCTTAGTCAACAGCTTAATATTATAATCACCTGGCTATATATTATTCTTGCATGGATAATGCTCTGGAATTCGCATCACTGTTTTAAAACAAATTATATAGAGTGTGCTGCTTCAATATGGTTTATACCACTTTTCTTGCAAATAGTACTAATACAGTCACGTCCTGCTGGCTATACATGTGGCACAAACCATAATCTTCCAAAAGTTAAATTAATAAAATGGCACAAATAACTAAACACTTAAATTGTGATTATCACAGACACTTTAATTGCTCACACAGTGCCAGACACAATTGACATGTATGGTTAAATTCTTTTGTCAGCAGAATTATGTTACCTGTTGTTAACTGGAATTAACGTGATCCCAATTCACTCCGTCACACTGGTCTGTTGTTATAGCCTGATTGGGAATCAACGGAGAGTTGATACCGTGACCTGTAACAGTGGTTAACAATTCCTACGAGGTGCAGAGTGGTGCTGATTTTACACAGTATTCAATGATATTGCGCAAGTAATAATCCTCAAAACCTTAATAAAGTAGCAAAGATAATTCAATATCTGATTTGTGGTTCCATAAACACTAACGTAGCTGTCACAATGTCAAGCACATCTGATCCATGTTTCTTAATTCAATTCTTAGGCATCAGAAAATATGTTACCTATTAATAGCTAGATTAGCATAATTACAATTCGAACTGCCATGCCAGTCTGTTATTGTTACTTAATTGGGAATCAGCTAAGGGTTAATAACATAGCCAATAACAAGTGTCAGCCTTACCTACAAGGTACTGAGTAATAATTATCGGCAAAAATAAATGTACATTAGCCAATTACAGACACAATATGAACACGTTAATTAGTTCCTCTGCATTCAGACCTATAGCTGGAAAATTCAAAGACATTAATCCTCTGTTAAAGAATGTGAATTCTGCGGCTCATTAGTGGCATATATGTAACAGCTACAGTGTTTTCTTAATAGTATCTATTCAAAGCTGTTTATAACACACATATACCTATTATAATGTTTCTAGAATTTCAACCCCCCAAAAGACACTTTTAACACATCAGATTCGGCATATTGGATTGATACCAATGGTTACACATTTAATTCCCCTGTGACTTCACATCGCTTATAGTGTTACCAGGTTTGACATAACGTATATTTACAGCAGTGCCTCAGTATAATAACATATATCGAGACAAGATTATACCATCGGATTCAACGTGTTAGATCAATGCCCACGCATTTTAATCCACTGTGAGTGCACACAGAGGTAGGTACAGCAGTGGCCTACTGTACCGTAATGCTATATATTATATACTGGTGGTCAGCAAACTGTGCAAAACTGAAATGCACCACAGGTATGGATGGATAGTATACTTGACGACACAGAGGTAGAGTGGCCTACTGTACCGTAATGCTATATATTATATACTGGTGGTCAGCAAACTGTGCAAAACTGAAATGCACCACAGGTATGGATGGATAGTATACTTGACGACACAGAGGTAGGTACAGCAGTGTCCTTCTGTACTGTACTCCTATATATTATATACTGGTGGTCAGCAAAATTATGCACTGTACTTCTACAATGCAGCACAGATATGGAGTGTTTTTCAGGCAGAACGTATACTGGTGGTCACTGGTCAGCAAAACTCTGCACTGTACTCCTCCTATATAATATTATACTGGTGGTCCCCAGTCCCCACAATAAAGCAGCACACTGAGCACAGATATGGAGTGTTTTTCAGGCAGACAACGTATACTGGTGGTCACTGTCAGCAAAACTCTGCACTGTACACCTGCTATATAATACAGCTGCTCCCCAGTCCCCACAATTAAGCAGTGTGAGCACAGATATATGCAGTACACTGAGCACAGATAAGGAGTGTTTTTTTCATGCAGAGAACGGATATAAAACTGGTGGTCACTGATCAGCAAAACTCTGCACTGTACTCCTCCTATATTAATATACAGCTGCTCCCCAGTCCCCACAATTAAGCAATAAGTAAAGCAAGCACAAATATTTGCATTAACAATACACGGAGAGGACGCCAGCCACGTCCTCTCCCTAACATTTCCAATGCACGAGTGAAAATGGCGGCGACGCGCGGCTGCTTATATAGAATCCGAATCTCTCGAGAATCCGACAGCGGGATGATGACGTTCGGGCGCGCTCGGGTTAACCGAGCCATACGGGAGGATCCGAGTCTGCCTCGGACCCCTGTAAAAAGGGTGAAGTTCGTGGGGGTTCGGTATTCCGAGAAACCGAACCCGCTCATCACTAGTGTTTTGTAGCGCCGTACAAAGGACAGTACAGGGAGACAAAACTTAGCATTACAGTAAATAAATAACAAAAATAGAGTACAGCGGGGGGGGGGGGGGGGGGGTGCGTGGCCTGACAATTAAGGAGAGCAGTCGCAGCCTTCCTTAGTCCCTGCTATAAATCTATATAACTCACCCTCTGGGCCTTCCCAAACCTATTCCCTACCCTAACCCTCCTCCTCACATCTCCCCATACCTCCTTTGCCGCCAACGGAGTGGTGCTGCGGAATCGGGGAGCGCCGTGTATGCTCCCGCGGATTGCGGCCCACTCCTCACAGTGAAGCCGGGGCCTCGATTTTGGCGCCGGACCTTGGACTTCCGGACGCTCCGTAACAGCTGAGTACGGACCCTTCCTGCCTCCCCTCACACACCTGGATCTTGGCACGGTCCGAGGAAGGCCCTGCGCTGCCCACAGACCCAGTGAGGAGCCGGCCGGAGAGGTTAGAAGCCGCCCCACAGGGGGTATACACAGCCCGGCGGCCATCTTAACTTCAATGCTGCACACTGCTGTTTAGGAGACTAGGGCTTGAAGAGGGGACGCTGGCACAACACTCACCACTCGTGGATTCTGGTAAGCTACCCTCTTCCACTATACACTAACCTAGTGGCTGAACCCAGAGGCTGGAGACTGCATATACTCACCTACAGACCCGCAGCCTCAGCTTTCAGTCCTACACCTGCGGACTTTTATCTTACCGTCCCTGCTGGGCTATATACAGATAAGGTCACCTTTATCATTGGACCCGCTGCCTCCCGATTTGACCCCTATGCCACTGCTGGAACCGCCTGACTGCAAATACACTCCTACTGCAGCTGTGACATTTATGCATCATCCAGCTTCCTTGATATAGAGTGATTATTTATCAGCTGCTGCTGCTGCTGCTATAACGTCAGCTATTGTGGTGCTGCCTCCCTACTCTTCTGGCTCTCCTGCTGAATGCCTCACCCCAGCTATTCCTCCCACGTATCCAGGCTGCCCACCCCCACCCCCCGAATATGTGATATCCTTTCTTAACCGATTATGCATGTATCGGGCTGTCTACGGACTGATGTCGACAGCCTCTAAGCTGTTACCCGTTGGGATGTAGCCTGTTGTGTTTCTCTTTTTTTCTTCTCCATGTGACCTCATTATTGCCTGCTCCTTGCGTGCGGCGACTCCTACTGTATAATTGAGCCCTCCACTACACGCTTATTCTAATTTTTTATGGAAAAAATTCTCATACCTATCTCGATGTCTGTTGCTGGTTCCGCCTCCACGACCCGAGACGACACTGTGTGGGGAAACTCTTCTGATTTGGATTGTTCTGTTACCTGTTCTAGATCTTTACAAAAACACAAGTCCGCTCCAGTTAGCAAGCCTTCCAAAATGAAACCTGCGGATAATGCGACGGTGCTAGGCCCCCTGCTAGATGAAAAACTGGCAGGCATTAGGGAAGCTATTGACTCTACTCTGTCTAAATGAACTCAACATTCTGGCCGCCTGGATGATGTCGAACAAAGGGTATCCACCCTGGAGGATGATCTGCATACGGCACAACTTACCATTACGTCACAGCAAAGAGATATTTCGGATCTGACCCAAAAGCTAGATGATTTGCAGAATCACGTACGCAGAAGTAATCTCTGGGTGGTGGGCATTCCCGTATCAGTCAAAGGCCATGAATTGCTTGACCTTCTCTCCAGCTGGATACTGCAGCAATTGGCCATGGATCTCAAAGGCACCCCTCTGGCTATCGAGCAGACGCATAGAATTGGCCCAGAACGTAAAACGCGCTCTGGTCGCCCCCGCCCAGTGATCATGAAAATCCTTAATTATGCTGACAAGGCTAAGCTCTTGGATCACTACCGGAGGACGGCCAGCCTAACCTACAATGGAGACCGGCTCTTAATCTTTCAAGATTTCTCTACTATTGTCGCTGCTAAACGCAAGGAGTTTTCCTCACTGTGCAAGCAACTATTTGACGCCAAAATCAAGTTCTCCCTTCTGTACCCGGCTCGGCTGCGAGTCTTTGATGGCGGCAAGCCGTTATTCTTCGATCACATAACACTCGCTAAGGCCCACTTCTCGAGTCTACCCACCTGAAAGTTGTACTGTTATTGTTGCTTATATCCATATTTTTCTCTTTTTCTCTCCGCCTATAGGTCACATGGCGATGAATGATTGCACAGCTCTGTGTACACAATGAGCTGTATCTTTTCTTGTTTTTCTTGTTTGTTCGCTTTGTTAATGTTTAGTGTTGTTCTTCTCACCTGCCGGGCCTACTTGCCTCGATCCTCCTTGGGTCAACCCCTTCCCGCTTGCTGGGACGGGCAGGGGCCCTACTCTATCCTTATTACATATTTCCCTGCATTTCCGTCCGAAGGAATAGGCTGACATAGCTGGCCCTGCCCCTATTTCCCCCACCGCCACGGGAGATACACCACTTCTTGCTTTTAATATAGTGTCATGGAATGTGGAGGGCCTTAATACTCCAGTGAAGCGTAAGAAAGTGCTCTTGCACCTTCACCGCATGACCCCCCACATCACATTTCTACAGGAAACACATTGGCTAGACGACTCCAGTAACACCTTACGCGACCCCTGGCTTGGAGATTGTATCTCGGCCCCTTATTCTAATAAAACCAGGGGAGTCGCCATTCTTTTTCACAAATCTTTGTATTACTCGATACGCAGAAAATTTCTCGACCCTAATGGGATATTTATTTTACTGGATGTGGTAATTGATAATGTCTTATATACTCTCCTTAATCTTTATGCCCCAAACGTTTCTCAACAGGATTTTTTTTGCAGTTGTTCTACAGAAACTTTTGTCCTGGGGGAGTTCTAATCTAATTTTGGGAGGAGATTTCAACACGGTCATCGATCCATCCATGGACAGGTCTGGGGTGAGTACTTCATCCTCCAAATCTTGTTGTGGTCTTCTTTCTTCCCTCTGTTCGTAACTTGCTCTCTCTGACCCTTGGCGGGTACATCACCCACTTCTTCGTGACTACTCCTTCTACTCTCACCCTCACTCTACACACTCTCGCATTGATTATATTCTCCTATCCCGACATCTCTTCCCTAAAGTTACTCACACCTCCATCAAAAATATTATTATCTCAGATCATGCCGCTATTATGATTTCTCTTAAGCTTGCGCTGCCTCAATGTTTCTCTAAATGCTGGCGATTCCCTGCTTATCTTATGCACTCGGAGGACTTTCTCCTACACCTCAGACATACCTGGCACACCTACGTTTCTAATAATTTGGCTCAGGCGGAGGATGTCTCGCTTTTTGGAGTGCCTCTAAAGCTGTTATCCGAGGCCACATTATCTCATATGTCAATTCTAGACACAAAGCATTTACCTCCCGCTTGCATGAATTGAGTTCCATTCTCACCTCCACTTATAGATCATTTAAACGCTATGCCACCCCTACACATAAAGAGGCATACCTGACCGCTAAACAAATATATGATACCTTTCTAACAGAGCAGGCCTAGATGCGATATGACTACCAGCGGAATAAATACTTTAGATGGGGCAATAAATCGGGCAGACTCTTGGCAAACCTTGCTCGGGGACCCCGTACACGTACATGGGTTGAGGCAGTTAAATCTTCAGACACTGTTATATCAGATCCGATGGCTATCTGCGCTGAATTTATGCAGTTTTATAAATCTCTATATACTGCAGAGCCGGATGACATAGAGGCGGGTCAATCCTTTTTGCGTGATGCTCAGCTCCCTGCCCTCTCTCGAGATGACAGGGACCTTCTTGAAGTGTCTATAACTGAGGAGGAGATTCTCACAACTATCAAATCTCTACCTAACGGCAAGAGCCCAGGCCCTGATGGCTTTGGGGCGAATATTATAAATTACTTGGGGCTGAAATCACTCCTACTCTAGTTAAATTATATAATCATATCTTTACTTCTGGGACCATACCATTGTATTTCAATGAGGCGCGGATAATTGTAATAGCCAAGCCAGGCAAAGACCCCTCCCTCATGGGCTCCTATCGCCCTATCTCACTTCTTAACCAAGACTTTAAACTACTTACCAAACTAATGGCCAACCGCTTACAGTCCTGTTTACCTCATCTCATTTCTCCAGCTCAGTTGGGCTTTATTAAGGGCAGACAATCCGTACAAGGTATCAGATCAGCGATAGCAGCCATCTCTTATACCCGCCTTCATAATTTGGAAGATAATATTCTTATTAACTTAGACGCCGAAAAGGCCTTCGATAAAATAGCTTGGCCACACCTTTCTAGAGTGCTTTCCCATCAGCAATTTGGCACTAATTTTTGTAGTCTAATGCGGGCCCTCTGCACTGCCCCGATGGCCCAGGTGGTAGTCAGTAATGTGGCCTCCCCATCTTTCTATCTCGAGAGAGGCACCAGGCAAGGCTGCCCTCTCTCCCCTTTGCTTTTTAATTTGGCCTTGGAACCCTTTATTCGCTATATCCAGCTGCTACCTGGGTTTCGGGGTATTGTTATTGGGGATTGCGAACTCAAAGTTATAGCCTTCGCAGACCTACTTATATTTACCTCAGACCCTAAATGGTCCCTCCCTATATTGATAGAGGCAATTGATAGATTCTCGTCTTTTGCTGGTCTCTCTATTAATTTGGCCAAGTCAGAAGGCCTGGCTATATTTGGCCACGCGCGACTAGGTTTGGTTAGTCCCTTCCCGTTTAGATGGGCCCCTTCACATAACACATTTTTGGGAGTGACTCTACCACAACATCTTTCCGCTCTTTACACATGTAATATTACCCCGATCATACATAAAATCCGAGATGAACTTAGCCTCTGGCAAAACCTTCCCCTTAATATGCTAGGAAGATGCAACCTATTTAAAATGGCAAGCTTCCCAAAACTCCTGTATATCCTACAAATGACCCCAATTCTTCTCACTAATTCTGACCATTCTTTGCTTAACACCCTGCTCTCCAAGTTTATATGGAACCGTAAACGACCCAGAATAAGTCTTAAAAAAATGTCGCAGTCTGTACATCAAGGAGGCGTTAATCTACCTAACATTAAACAATATAATTTAGCTTGTTTGCTTCACTTTGCCATGGACTGGCTCAGTGGTAATGATATATTTACAGACACCAAGTTAGAATCTCAGCTTTGTACTCCCCTCTCCCTTGGTTACCTCTTACATGCCCACCCCTCTCAAATAAAATCTCCCCAATTTGATAACCTACTATTGTCTTCCACTGTTAAGGCATGAAAAATGGCTAGAAAAGCTCTTGGTCTTAAATACTATCATTCAGTATCCCTACCCTTGCTCGGAAACTTGGAGTTCCAGAATGGTGCTGCCTCTTTGCCTTTTAGTGCTTGGTGCTCCTCTGGTTTAATGACTCTACGTAACCTGATGACGCTTTCACATACTCCTCTGCCATTCCAGGAGGCTATCGAGAAATATAAAATCTTGCCTCTGCATGGATTCTATTACTCTCAGGCTATACACTATCTTATATCCGTTCTTCCTCACCTTAAAGAACAAGACTTTTTTAACCTTTTAGATTCTCTCTTACGCTCCAATAATTACTCCATATCCTCTGTTTATGCCCGTATCTGTTTGGAATTAAACCCTCACACTGATCTTCCTGATCTAATGAAATGGATCTCCCAAGTTCCTACGCTCACAGTGGAAGACCAATAAGACACTTTCCTTGCGACTCTTAAACTAATACCGGCAAGTATATATCAGGAAAGAGCCTATAAACTGCTACACAGGGCATATATCTCACCTAAACAGGGTTTTTTAATGGGTGTCTCTGATAGGACCGGATATAATAAATGCCACGCGGTAGAAGCTGATCTTTTTCATTGTCTCTGGGCCTGCCCTGCTATTCAAACGTTCTGGCACACCTTACACCACTATGGCACCTCAACCTTAGGCATCCCTTTTCAATGTACTGTTCCCTGGGCTCTCTTTGGTCACTTGACGGACCAATCTGGAATTCCACGCACTGATAAAAAACTGATTGTCCTACTTTCAGCTAGAGATGTGCACCGGAAATTTTTCGGGTTTTGTGTTTTGGTGTTGGGTTCGGTTCCGTGGCCGTGTTTTGGGTTCGAACGCGTTTTGGCAAAACCTCACCGAATTTTTTTTGTCGGATTCGGGTGTGTTTTGGATTCGGGTGTTTTTTTCAAAAAACCCTAAAAAACAGCTTAAATCATAGAATTTGGGGGTCATTTTGATCCCAAAGTATTATTAACCCCAATAACCATAATTTCCACTCATTTTCAGTCTATTCTGAACACCTCACACCTCACAATATTATTTTTAGTCCTAAAATTTGCACCGAGGTCGCTGGATGACTAAGCTCAGCGACCCAAGTGGCCGACACAAACACCTGGCCCATCTAGGAGTGGCACTGCAGTGTCACGCAGGATGGCCCTTCCAAAAAACACTCCCCAAACAGCACATGACGCAAAGAAAAATAGAGGCGCAATGAGGTAGCTGTGTGACTAAGCTCAGCGACCCAAGTGGCCGACACAAACACCTGGCCCATCTAGGAGTGGCACTGCAGTGTCACGCAGGATGGCCCTTCCAAAAAACACTCCCCAAACAGCACATGACGCAAAGAAAAAAAGAGGCGCAATGAGGTAGCTGTGTGAGTAAGCTAAGCGACCCTAGTGGCCGACACAAACACCTGGCCCATCTAGGAGTGGCACTGCAGTGTCAGGCCGGATGGCCCTTCCAAAAAATACTCCCCAAACAGCACATGACACAAAGAAGAAAAAAAAGAGGCGCAATGAGGTAGCTGTGTGACTAAGATAAGTGACCCTAGTGGCCGACACAAACACCTGGCCCATCTAGGAGTGGCACTGCAGTGTCACGCAGGATGGCCCTTCCAAAAAACACTCCCCAAACAGCACATGACGCAAAGAAAAATGAAAGAAAAAAGAGGTGCAAGATGGAATTGTCCTTGGGCCCTCCCACCCACCCTTATGTTGTATAAACAGGACATGCACACTTTAACCAACCCATCATTTCAGTGACAGGGTCTGCCACACGACTGTGACTGAAATGACGGGTTGGTTTGGACCCCCACCAAAAAAGAAGCAATTAATCTCTCCTTGCACAAACTGGCTCTACAGAGGCAAGATGTCCACCTCATCATCATCCTCCGGTTCATCACCGTGTACATCCCCCTCCTCACAGATTATCAATTCGTCCCCACTGGAATCCACCATCACAGCTCCCTGTGTACTTTGTGGAGGCAATTGCTGCTGGTGAATGTCTCCATGGAGGAATTGATTATAATTCATTTTAATGAACATCATCTTCTCCACATTTTCTGGAAGTAACCTCGTACGCCGATTGCTGACAAGGTGAGCGGCGGCACTAAACACTCTTTCGGAGTACACACTTGTGGGAGGGCAACTTAGGTAGAATAAAGCCAGTTTGTGCAAGGGCCTCCAAATTGCCTCTTTTTCCTGCCAGTATACGTACGGACTGTCTGACGTGCCTACTTGGATGCGGTCACTCATATAATCCTCCACCATTCTTTCAATGGTGAGAGAATCATATGCAGTGACAGTAGACGACATGTCCGTAATCGTTGTCAGGTCCTTCAGTCCGGACCAGATGTCAGCATCAGCAGTCGCTCCAGACTGCCCTGCATCACCGCCAGCGGGTGGGCTCGGAATTCTGAGCCTTTTCCTCGCACCCCCAGTTGCGGGAGAATGTGAAGGAGCAGATGTTGACAGGTCGCGTTCCGCTTGACTTGACAATTTTCTCACCAGCAGTTCTTTGAACCCCTGCAGACTTGTGTCTGCCGGAAAGAGAGATACAACGTAGGTTTTAAATCTAGGATCGAGCATGGTGGCCAAAATGTAGTGCTCTGATTTCAACAGATTGACCACCCGTGAATCCTTGTTAAGCGAATTAAGGGCTCCATCCACAAGTCCCACATGCCTAGCGGAATCGCTCAGTGTTAGCTCCTCCTTCAATGTCTCCAGCTTCTTCTGCAAAAGCCTGATGAGGGGAATGACCTGACTCAGGCTGGCAGTGTCTGAACTGACTTCACGTGTGGCAAGTTCAAAAGGTTGCAGAACCTTGCACAACGTTGAAATCATTCTCCACTGCGCTTGAGACAGGTGCATTCCACCTCCTATATCGTGGTCAGTTGTATAGGCTTGAATGGCCTTTTGCTGCTCCTCCAACCTCTGAAGCATATAGAGGGTTGAATTCCACCTCGTTACCACTTCTTGCTTCAGATGATGGCAGGGCAGGTTCAGGCGTTTTTGGTGTTGCTCCAGTCTTCTGTACGTGGTGCCTGTACGCCGAAAGTGTCCCGCAATTCTTCTGGCCACCGACAGCATCTCTTGCACGCCCCTCTCGTTTTTTTAAATAATTCTGCACCACCAAATTCAAGGTATGTGCAAAACATGGGACGTGCTGGAATTTGCCCATATTTAATGCACACACAATATTGCTGGCGTTGTCCGATGCCACAAATCCACAGGAGAGTCCAATTGGGGTAAGCCATTCTGCGATGATCTTCCTCAGTTGCCGTAAGAGGTTTTCAGCTGTGTGCGTATTCTGGAAAGCGGTGATACAAAGCGTAGCCTGCCTAGGAAAGAGTTGGCGTTTGCGAGATGCTGCTACTGGTGCCGCCGCTGCTGTTCTTGCGGCGGGAGTCAATACATCTACCCAGTGGGCTGTCACAGGCATATAGTCCTGAGTCTGCCCTGCTCCACTTGTCCACATGTCCGTGGTTAAGTGGACATTGGGTACAACTGCATTTTTTAGGACACTGGTGAGTCTTTTTCTGAGGTCTGTGTACATTTTCGGTATCGCCTGCCTAGAGAAATGGAACCTAGATGGTATTTGGTACCGGGGACACAGTACCTCAATCAAGTCTATAGTTGGCTCTGCAGTAATGATGGATACCGGAACCACGTTTCTCACCGCCCAGGATGCAAAGGCCTCAGTTATCCGCTTTGCAGCAGGATGACTGCTGTGATATTTCATCTTCCTCGCAAAGGACTGTTGGATAGTCAATTGCTTGGTGGAAGTAGTAAAAGTCGTCTTACGACTTCCCCTCTGGGATGACCATCGACTCCCAGCAGCAACAACAGCAGCGCCAGCAGCAGTAGGCGTTACACGCAAGGATGCATCGGAGGAATCCCAGGCAGGAGAGGACTCGTCAGAATTGCCAGTGACATGGCCTGCAGGACTATTGGCATTCCTGGGGAAGGAGGAAATTGACACTGAGGGAGTTGGTGGGGTGGTTTGCGTGAGCTTGGTTACAAGAGGAAGGGATTTACTGGTCAGTGGACTGCTTCCGCTGTCGCCCAAAGTTTTTGAACTTGTCACTGACTTATGATGAGTGCGCTGCAGGTGACGTATAAGGGAAGATGTTCCGAGGTGGTTAACGTCCTTACCCCTACTTATTACAGCTTGACAAAGGCAACACACGGCTTGACACCTGTTGTCCGCATTTCTGTTGAAATACTTCCACACCGAAGAGCTGATTTTTTGGTATTTTCACCAGGCATGTCAATGGCCATATTCCTCCCACGACAACAGGTGTCTCCCCGGGTGCCTGACTTAAACAAACCACCTCACCATCAGAATCCTCCTGGTCAATTTCCTCCTCAGCGCCAGCAACACCCATATCCTCCTCATCCTGGTGTACTTCAACACTGACATCTTCAATCTGACTATCAGGAACTAGACTGCGGGTGCTCCTTCCAGCACTTGCAGGGGGCGTGCAAATGGTGGAAGGCGCATGCTCTTCACGTCCAGTGTTGGGAAGGTCAGGCATCGCAAACGACACAATTGGACTCTCCTTGTGGATTTGTGATTTCGAAGAACGCACAATTCTTTGCTGGGCTTTTGCCAGCTTAAGTCTTTTCATTTTTCTAGCGAGAGTCTGAGTGCTTCCATCCTCATGTGAAGCTGAACCACTAGCCATGAACATAGGCCAGGGCCTCAGCCGTTCCTTGCCACTCCGTGTGGTAAATGGCATATTGGCAAGTTTACGCTTCTCCTCCGACGATTTTATTTTAGATTTTTGAGTCCTTTTTTTACTGATATTTTGTGTTTTGGATTTTACATGCTCTCTACTATGACATTGGGCATCGGCCTTGGCAGACGACGTTGATGGAATTTCATCGTCTCGGCCATGACTAGTGGCAGCAGCTTCAGCACGAGGTGGAAGTGGATCTTGATCTTTCCCTAATTTTGGAACCTCAACATTTTTGTTCTACATATTTTAATAGGCACAACTAAAAGGCACCTCAGGTAAACAATGGAGATGGATGGATACTAGTATACTTATGGATGACGAGTGACTGACGACACAGAGGTAGCTACAGCCGTGGACTACCGTACTGCGTCTGCTAGTATAGAGATGATAATGATATAAAAAATATATACATATATCACTACTGCAGGTATATATAATATGATGACGGACCTGTTGGACACTGTCAGCAGACTCCTAAACTACTAGTATGAAGAAGATAGAAAAAAAAACACCACCACAGGTAGGTATACAATTATGGACGAGCACTGGCGACACAGAGGTAGCTACAGCCGTGGACTACCGTACTGCGTCTGCTAGTATAGAGATGATAATGATATAAAAAATATATATATATCACTACTGCAGGTATATATAATATAATGACGGACCTGCTGGACACTGTCAGCAGACTCCTAAACTACTAGTATGAAGAAGATAGAAAAAAAAAAACCACCACAGGTAGGTATACAATTATGGACGAGCACTGACGACACAGAGGTAGCTACAGCCGTGGACTACTGTACTGCGTCTGCTAGTATAGAGATGATAATGATATAAAAAATATATATATATCACTACTGCAGGTATAGATAATATGATGACGGACCTGCTGGACACTGTCAGCAGACTCCTAAACTACTAGTATGAAGAAGATAGAAAAAAAAAAACCCACCACAGGTAGGTATACAATTATGGACGAGCACTGACGACACAGAGGTAGCTACAGCCGTGGACTACCGTACTGCGTCTGCTAGTATAGAGATGATAATGATATAAAAAATATATATATATCACTACTGCAGGTATATATAATATAATGACGGACCTGCTGGACACTGTCAGCAGACTCCTAAACTACTAGTATGAAGAAGATAGAAAAAAAAAACCACCACAGGTAGGTATACAATTATGGACGAGCACTGACGACACAGAGGTAGCTACAGCCATGGACTACTGTACTGCGTCTGCTAGTATAGAGATGATAATGATATAAAAAATATATATATATCACTACTGCAGGTATATATAATATAATGACGGACCTGCTGGACACTGTCAGCCGACTCCTAAACTACTAGTATGAAGAAGATAGAAAAAAAAAACCCACCACAGGTAGGTATACAATTATGGACGAGCACTGATGACACAGAGGTAGCCACAGCCGTGGACTACCGTACTGCGTCTGCTAGTATAGAGATGATAATGATATAAAAAATATATATATATATCACTACTGCAGGTATATATAATATAATGACGGACCTGCTGGACACTGTCAGCAGACTCCTAAACTACTAGTATGAAGAAGATAGAAAAATAAACCCCACCACAGGTAGGTATACAATTATGGACGAGCACTGACGACACAGAGGTAGCCACAGCCGTGGACTACCGTACTGCGTCTGCTAATATAGAGATGATAAAGATGATAGAGATGAACAAAAAAAATATAACACTACTGCAGGTAAATATTTATATAATATAATGAATGACGGACCTGCTGGACACTGTCAGCAGAATGCGTTTATAGAATAATAAAAAAAACACCACAGGAGTGTTTGTTTAACTTTTTCAGGCAGACAATATACTGGTGGTCACTGGTCAGTCACACTGGCAGCAAAAGTGTGCACTGTACTCCTGCTATTAACTGCACCCCAGTCTCCCCCACAATTCAGCTGTGTGAGCAGTGAGCACTCAGCACAGTCAGATATACATATAGATGATATTATCATGCAGCACACTGAGGCTGAGCACAGATATGGTATGTGACTGTGTATCGTTTTTTTTCAGGCAGAGAACGGATTATAAATAAAACTGGTGGTCACTGGTCACTATCAGCAAAACTCTGCACTGTACTGAGTACTCCTAATGCTCCCCAAGTAGTAAATCAAGTGTCTCTATAATCTATTCTACACGGAGAGGACGCCAGCCACGTCCTCTCCCTATCAATCTCAATGCACGTGTGAAAATGGCGGCGACGCGCGGCTCCTTATATAGAAGCCGAGTCTCGCGATAGAATACGAGCCTCGCGAGAATCCGACAGCGGGATGATGACGTTCGGGTGCGCTCGGGTTAACCGAGCAAGGCGGGAAGATCCGAGTCTGCCTGATTCCGAGGAACCGAACCCGCTCATCTCTACTTTCAGCGGTGGGGAATAAAGCGATATTGCAACAGTGGATCCATCCTACCCCTCCCACTCTCTCTATGGCTACTTCTATATTACTCTTTTTATTTAATATGCGCTGGTTGGAGGCTTCCATTCACAAAGAAACCCTAACTCCTACACTTTTTAAGTGCTGGGATAAATATATTCACACCCTCCCTCCCCACACTAAACTAGCCATACATAAATGTTTCCAATCCAATTTTTGGTACTCTCTCCAACAACTTGACAGCCAGAACTCTCTGACTGACTGAGCCTCCTATCCCCCCCCCCCCCCTTCCTCTTTTTCCGTGCTCCTCTCTCCCTGCACTTCTTCTTTTCTTTTCCTTACCTCCTTCTTTCTTTGGTTCTCCCTTGGCGGATTGGACGGACAATTCTATGGATGGATCGGTGGCCTCTGGCTTTTGGTAGGTGTTATCGTTTACTTAGTTTATTCTGTTGAATACTGTTTTTGTGTGTTTTTTATTGTTTCGCGTACTGCCAGAATTGAGTGACAATATCTAACCAGTTGTATTCAATTCCACCCTCAATGTAATGCAGCCTAGTTGTCGCTTTTCTGGTGGTTTACAATTTGTTTTTTGTTGTTTATTTTAGAAAATTAGAAAATTTGCTCCATTTTACATATACATGCTGTATACTTCTATTTACCATGTCTGATTATTGTTGTATTGATATGTATGCTATGCATGCTGTTCCTTTCTTACTTCTGTAATGCATTTTTGGAGGAATTTAATAAAAATATTTTGGAAAAAAAAATAGAGTACAGGTAACAAAGAACACTACAATTCTCAAAATATAATACAGCTTAGATGTAAGTAGCAAGGGAATAATCACCGTACTACTTGGGGCTGGCAGCCATAGATAGAGATGAGCCTTAACCAGCAGGAGAAAAAGCAGGTAACGATGGTCGCTGAGTAGGAGAGAGCTGTGAGTGAAATGTGTCGAGAAGAGGGCTTTGACAACAAGAGGAAGGAGGGGCCTGCTCCGAAGAGCTAAGAATCTAGTGGGAAGGGGCGACAGACAGATAACATCAGGGGCGGATCCAGAAGAAAATGATAGGGGGGGCACCATGGAAGGGGCAAGTACATTTGCGTGCGGCTTCGGTGCATCTTATACAATCCCCACAGTTGTAGCGCTCATTATGCAATGTCCACTGTACTGGTAGTGCCCCTTATATAGACCCCATAGTAGTGGTGTCCCTTATGCAATGCCCGTATTGCCCCCAGTAGTAATGTTGCCTGTAGTAATGCCCTCAGTCATTTAGCGCCCTAGTAGTTATGCCCCCAGTGGTAATGCCCCTGCAGTTATGATCCCAGTAGTTTACCCCTGCCCCCTTTAGTTTAGCCTCCCAGTGGTAATGCCCCCAGTAGTTTGCCTGCTTGTAGTTTAGCCACCAGTAGTAATGCCCCCCTGTAGTTTGTCCCATTGTAGTTTAGCCTCTGTAGTTATGCCCCCCTTGTAGTTTAGCCCCCAGTAGTAATGCCCCCAGTAGTTTGGCCCCTGTAGTTATCCCCCAGTAGTTTAGTACTTGTAGTTATGCCCCCAGTAGTTTGGCCCCCCTGTAGTTTAGCCCCCAAGTAGTAATGCCCCTGTAGTTAAGCCGCCAGTAGTAATGCCCTCCTGTAGTATGCCCCCACAGTAGTTAGCCCCTTTGTAGTTGGCCCCCAGTAATAATGTCCCCCAGTAGTTTGACCCCAGTAGATGCTACCCAGTAATAATGTCCCCCAGTAGTTTGCCCCCATAGATGCCCCCCAGTAATAATGTCCTCCAGTAGTTTGCCCCCAGTAGTAATGCCCCCTAGGAGTTTGCTCCCAATATATCACCCCGCAGTAGTAATGCCCCCCAGTAATAATGCCCCAAGTAGATGGCCCCCATTAAAAATGTTCCCCAGTAGCTGCCCCCAGTAGTAATGCCCCAATAGATGACCCCCCAGTAGTAATGCCCCCAGTAATAATGCCCCCCAGTAATAATGCCCCCAGTAGTTTGCCCCAGTAGTAATGCCCCCCCAGTAGTAATGCCCCTTGTTGATGCCCCCCAGTAGTAATGTCCCCCCATAGTTTGCCCCCAGTAGATGCCCCCGCTGCACTAAGGAAGAAAAAACATCATACTTACCGAGCCCCGTTCCCACTGCAAGACCGCTGCAGTCCTCCTCTGAGTCCTCTCTGTGCGTCCGCTCCTCAGTCAGCACTATGAGAGAGATGTCATGACTGACGTCTCTCCCATAGCGCACGCCGCTCCTGCCTCCGGCTGCCGCTGTGCAGGGAGACGGGCACCTGCTGGTAACACAATCTCAGCGGGCGCCCGTTATCTCCCTGTGCGGCGCCGGCGCTGGGAGGGGACGGGGGCCACAAATGACAGGGGGGGGGGGCACGGGCCCGAGTGCCCCCTCCAGGATCCGCCACTGGATGACATGAGGTGCAAGCAAGCGGGAGGTAGCCTGATGGCAGGATGTAAGCAAAGCAGAGATGTTCAAGGCATGAGACAGGGAAATGGAGGAGCAGCCTCAGGACTAGGTTATGCATCGGATGAATAGGTGGGTTTTCAGTGCCCGGTTGAAGCTTTGCAAGGTCGGGGAGAGTCTAATGGAGCGGGAGAGCGCATTCTACTGAAGGGGGTGCAGCACGGGCAAAATCTTGAACTCAAGCATGGGAATCAGTGACCAGGGTAGAGGAGAGGCGACCGTCATTGGATGACCGTAGGGAGCGGGATGGAGTATGGCCTCACAAGGGAGAGGAGGTTGGAGATGTAGGGAGCAATGGAATTAGAGATGGCCTTGTATGTGAGGGTGAGGAGTTTGAAGAGGATTCTGTAGGGAAATGGGAGCCAGTGCAGATTTTGTCAAAGGTGAGTGGCAGATGTGGAGCGGCGGGAGAGGAAAATAAGCCTAGCTGCAGAGTTGAGGACAGATTGGAGGGGAGCAAGACGGGAGCAAGTGAGGCCAGTGAGGAGGACATTGCAGTACTCGAGTCGTGAGATGACCAGTGAGTGGATGATAAGTTTAGTTGCACTCTGGGAGAGAATTGGCCTGATGCAAGCAATGTTGCTGGAACCAACAGGATTGCGCCAGAGCTTGGATGTGGGGTGCAAAGGAGAGGGAGGAGTCAAGAGTGACACCCAGGCAGCAGAGTTGTGGAATGGGGGAGATTGTAGTGTTGTCAACAGTGATAGAGATATTGGTAGGGGGTGTTGCTCTGGCTGGGGGAAAGATTATGAGCTCAGTTTTTTCCATGTTGAGCTTCAGAGAGTGCTCAGACATCCAGAAGGAGATGACGGAGAGGCAGCTGGAAACCTGAGAGAGGACAGAGGGGGACAGATCAGGAGAGGAGAGGTAGAGTTGTGTGTCATCAGCATAAAGGTAATATTGAAGGCCAAAGGAGTTATTGAGCGCATCCAGGGAAGAGGTGTACAGGGAGAACAGAAAGGGACCGAGGACAGAACCCTGAGGGACACCAACAGGATGGATGGAAGGGTGTGAGGTGGTGCCGGAGGCAGACACAGAGAAGGAGCGGTTAGTGAGGTAAGAGGTAAACCAGTCAAGGACAGTGCTAGAGAGGCCAATGTTTTGGAGTGTGCGGAGGAAGAAAGGATGATTCACGGTGTCAAAGGCAGCAGAGAGGTCCAGAAGGATAAGCAGAGAGAAGTGGCCCCTGGATTTGGCTGAACGCAGGTCATTGGTGACTTTCACCAGGGCAGTCTCAGTGCAGTGGAGTGGGCGAAAGCCAGATTGTAGTGGATCAAGGATGGAGTTGTCAGAAAGGTAGCTTGTGAGACGGCTGCAGAGCAGTCATGCAAGTAGTTTGGAAGCGAATGGGAGAAGAGTAATGGGGCGGTAGCTAGTGGGTGATGATGGAGATGACGTCCCGAGCGGAGATGTGCTGAGGTCTGATGCAGTCAATCACTTATCAATCCACGCCTCCACTGTGCAATGCTGCCGTTTTTCTGGGGGGCTGGGGCCACAATGGTAAGATTCTTTGTGAATCACGTTATCAATCCCCCAGACTGCCCTCGTCATGGGATACTGGGTACCATCCGGGGAGACTGACCTTTTAATGCAGGGTGCGGGAGAGTGTGCAGAAAATCAGGAATCTCCTAGACACTTCAAGAGAGTAGGCAGAAGATAAGGATTTTTGCATGCAATAAAGAGGAAATGAGGGATTGGATGAGTCTTTATTTAACATAAAGGAATTTGATCACCTTGTGTGTATTATACAAACTAATTACGTGGACCTACAAGGACCAGCATGTCCTGGACATACTTGAAGTTTTACAATTACCAGTATACTCTATGTGTATGCTAGCACCTGTAGTACTAGAAGCAACAGCGTACCTAAGCTGTATATAGCTGCTAATCCTTGCTGGAACTACTTATTAACCTATTAAGTTTTACATTTTAACATTATCACCCCAACATCAACTGCCATGGGGTGTTGGATTGAGCCATAGTGTTATCGGTATGGACAAGTTTCTCTTTAAGATAGTGGGGGGGCGTAAGGAACACAATCTATTTATCCCCATGTATTTTTGCTCCATGGTGGACAGAGGAGGAGGCCTGTGTGCAATCTCTGTGCAGGTGCACGCCCTCTCACCACCACATGTGCTGAGCAGTCTAGTGTGCATGTGAGAATTTCCAGGAAAATGGCGTGTGCATGTGACAATTTCCGATGCCATTTCCCCAGAGATTTCTATGGCGTGCTACGGCAGGGCCATTACTAGGGTGGTGCAGATGGTGCACGGCACATAACTCATTTGCCCTTTGGGCGGAACGTCTGCATCCCCCGAGATCAAAATGAGACTTCTGATAGAACAGCTGGGTTGATTGTGTGGAAGCAAGTTCTCTTCTCTACATACCGGTTGTCTCTGTCATCAGAGCAGCCTGTCTACACCGGGAAATTTACCTCCTCCCTACCCTCCACGGCTTAAGTCAGCGGCACTTCTTCCCACATACAGTGGGTGCTGTGAAGACCAGCCAAGAACATCGGCACATTCTCCTAATCAGTCATAGCAGTAGAGAGTGTATGACATGAAGAATAGTTTAAGGGTGTTCTGGACCTGTAAGTCGACAATGGAGCAGGTAAAAGTGTGGTGTGAGAGGAGCGGTTATTGGGCATAACCAGGGGTGCCAGAATGTGTTGTTGTTGGGGGGGGGGGCATATATAAAAATAAATGATGGTGCTTTCCCCCACACAATTATCCACCCCCATCCCACCCGACCCCACCCCACCCCACGTGGTGAGCACGTACCCCCCAGATCCCAGCGGAGAATCTGATTCAAAACTCCGGTGCCGAAGCGTGCTGCCCCGTGTCCTCCCGCCCTAGCCGGCTCTCAGATGCACTACTGGAAGGAGGCGTGGCCATGCTGAGCCTGCTGGGACATTCCTGCCTCTTCCCTGTAATGCCTCTGTGAAGAGACGGCTGGACAGGACAAGGGACAGCATGCTGTGGCGCCGGAGTTTTGAAGTCACAGTCTCCGCGGTGATCTGGTTGGTAAGCGCTCCCCCTCCGCAAGCCTGCGCCTCTGTCATATTTGGGGGGGGGGCATGCTGTCCCCTTGCCCCTCCCCCCATTCCGATGCCTATGGACATAACTTAGGTCTGGTCGGACCTGTGCCAATCGTAGCAAAGTACCAATTTTCTGGACTTTGTGCATGCACAGTACCCGTTCTCGCAAGCGGTCCTGCGCTGTAGGATACAGAGTGGCAGCAGGCTATCAGTGACTGACAGGGAGGGGGCGGCAACAGCCTCCATTTATGTTATTTATGTTGCCGCCGTTTAGGGGGTGGGAAGAGGCCAGGGATTTCCGTCGCAGTACGCATATTTCCTGGCCTCTGCAACGGGTGGCTTACTTATCCATCATTCAATCCCATCAGTGAGGCATCTGATTGGCTCTAATTTTATTCTGGAGCAGGATAACAACCTCAAACATACAGCCAATGTCATTAAGAACTATCTTCAGCATACAGAGTCCTGAAAGTGAGGATATGGCCCCCACAGAGCCCTGAACTCAACATCATCGAGTCTGCCTGGGATTACATGAAGAGACAGAAGGATTTGAGCAAGCCTACATCCACAGAAGATCAGTGGTTAGTTCTCCACGATGTTTGGAACAACCTCCCTGCCGAGTTCCTTCAAAAACTGTGTGCAAGTGTACCCAGAAGAATTGATGCTGTTTTGAAGGCAAAGGGTGGTCACAGCAATTATTGATTTGATGTACATTTCTCTTCTTTTCATTCACTTTGCATTTTGTTCATTGATAAAAATAAACTACTAACACTTGTATTCAGTGCCGTTTCTTGCAGCGGACGAGCCGTGCAACCGCACGGGGCGCCCACCGCGGCACTTCTGATGCACTTTGATTCCCCCTCCTCCTTCCTCCCGAGTACCAAGCTCGGGGGGCGGAGTTTTGCGGAATAACGCGGGTGCGTCGTGATGTCACGATGCAATCGCGTCATTCCGCGAAACTCCGCCCCCCAAGCTGGGTACTCGGGAGGAGGGAGGAGGGGGAACCAAGCCTACAGGAAGGGCCGGCGCGACGGAAGACGAGGGAGAGGCTGCCGGAGAGCGGGATGAACCGCTTCAAACGTAAGTCAGTCTCTCTCTCCCCCCCCCCCCCCCTCCTTTGCCACCTGTCGGAATGCAGAAAATGGGGACACTTGCCTGCCATCATGTGTGAAATGGGGACACTTGCCTGCCGTAATGTGTAAAATGGGGACTCTTGCCTGCCATCATGTGTAAAATGGGGACACTTGCCTGCCATCATGTGTAAAATGAGGACTCTTGCCTGCCATCATGTGTAAAATGAGGACTCTTGCCTGCCACCATGTGTGAAATGGGGGCTCTTGCCTGCCGTATTGTGGAAAATGGGGACACTTGCCTGCCGTATTGTGGAAAATGGGGACACTTGCCTGCCATAATGTGGAAAATGGAGACTCTTGCCTGCCATAATGTGTGAAATGGGGACTCTTGCCTGCCGTAATGTGTAAAATGGGGACTCTTACCTGCCGTAATGTGTAAAATGGGGACTCTTGCATGCGTAATGTGTAAAATGGGGACTCTTGCCTGCCATAATGTGTAAAATGGGGACTCTTGCCTGCCGTAATGTGTGAAATGGGGACACTTGCCTGCCACCATGTGTAAAATGGGGACACTTGCCTGCCATCATGTGTAAAATGGGGACACTTGCCTGCCGTAATGTGTAAAATGGGGACTCTTGCCTGCCATAATGTGTAAAATGGGGACTCTTGCCTGCCGTAATGTGTAAAATGGGGGCTCTTGCATGCGTAATGTGTAAAATGGGGACTCTTGCCTGTCGTATTGTGGAAAATAGGGACACTTGCCTGCCGTATTGTGGAAAATGGGGACTCTTGCCTGCCGTAATGTGTAAAATGGGGATTTAATGTATCAAGGGCATTGCGGTGTATGGCATAATATATATATATTTTCTTTTTTTCCTGTGGTCGCCGTGATCTGTCGGTGCAAGGTCAAAAACTGGGGTGTAAGGTAGTCTTTTCAGACGAGGACACGCCCATTTTAATGAGACCACTCCCATTTGCTTAGACCACGCCCCTTTGCTTTTCATCACTAACGGACTGCATGTGCTTTGATACTAAATGAGGAGGAGGAGGCACCAGTTCTCATTTTGGCACACGGCACCAAAGTACCTAGTTACAGCACTGCTCTGCAAACAGGTACACATAATTTATGGGTCCAGGGATCTATGTGCACTGCCCACACTGCACCCTTTAGAGTTATGCCCATGTGAACACACTACTATAACAGGTGGACCCCACACTGCGCTTTTCCCAGTGTCATAGGGGGTCATTCCAAGTTGATCGCGCGTAGAAACTTTTTGTTGCGCGTGCGATAAACTAGACGCCGCCTATGGGGGAGTGTATTTTAGCATAGCAAGGCTGCGATTACTTGTGCAGCCCTGCTATGCTAAAAAAGTTTTGTGTAAAACAAGACCAGCCTTGCAGTTACTTACCCTGTGCGATCGATCCAGCGATGAAGGTCCTGGATTTGATGTCAGACATCCGCCCCCCAAACGCCTGGGCACGCCTGCATTCGGATCTCCACGCCCGGAAAACGGTGAGTAGACGCCTCTCCGCTGTCAATCTTCTTGCGTTCGCGCTAGCGATCACTTTCTTCTTTATTCTGGCCGCTGCTCGACGGGCAACGACGTGCGTGCACAATGCATCCGCCACACATGCGCAGTTCCGACCTGTTCGCACCGCAGCGATGTACCTCTGCGTGCGGACGGGTCGGAATGACCCCCATAGCCTCTTGCTGTATGCCTCTTTTGCAAGTGTAGTTTCCACTTTTCTTAACATTTAGCGTGGTGAAAAGCTAATTTCTAAAATATGTTCGTTTTTGTGAGGCAGGTTTATATTTCTTACAATTTTTGCTCTCGTTGCACCTTTTTTTATTTTACTTTGAACCTTCACAACTTCATCAGATAATAATTAACATTCCTCTGGGGTTTAGGTAGATAGATATATGACGTGTTTGCTGAAGCAGCCAGCTGTCGCCACTCAGCAAGACTCCTTTATCATAAACCCACTAAATCTAGCATATATCAGAGTTTATCAGCCAAGACTTTGTCAGTTTTATATGCGAAAAAATTGTACCAATAAATCATCAGCCAATTAGTAATACATTAAGTTTGTCAGTTTCTATTTCCCCTGGTCAGAGGTAGACATGCAGGGGGGGAAAAAACATTGCAGTATTGATTTGATTTTGGTTCCTGGAAAGACTTTAAGCTACAAAAATAACAAAAACAACACTTGTAATAAGGTAGTTACAAGCAGACGGGTCACAAGGAGGGTGACGCCAAAATGCACTCAGGGGGTAATTCAGACTAGTTGATCGCAGTCTGAATTCCTTTGTGGAGTGCGTGTGCGCACCCCGGTAGCCCAGTGAGGTGCTAACAGCATCTCAGGGCTGCGATCGCAGGCTGGGAGGGTGCGTGTCAATGGCGTTAGATAGCCATTGGCGGGGCGCAGTCCGGACAATGCAGGCATGTCCGGGCCATTGTGGGTTCAGGCCACAGCAGCTGCGTGACATCACATGCAGCTGCTGCGATCCAGGACGTGGCGGGTAGCCGTCTGCCAACGCGCAGGAGCTGCACTGGCAGGGAGCTACTCAGTGGATGCAAAAGGGGGACAGAGCCAGACATGCGGGGCAGACTAGCCCTGTGCTGGGCATCACCCCGCATGTCTGAGAAACTGATCGTAGATGTACTAAATTTAGCACAACTATGATCAGATCTGAATTACCCCCTCAGCTCCTGTCACTGAGAAGGTGCCAGCAGTGCAGACATTGGTCTCCGGGGGCAGCGCAGCATCTCCGGGAATGCTAGGCAAGCCCCCAGAGTGATGTAAGCGGGAAGGAAGCTTTCCGTGAGGGCCACACCCCATTGCGACACAAACAGAGGCTTTTTGCCAAGATCACATCCTCTACACACGAATCCCCATCCCCTTTTTGGAGCACACACCTTAGGGTCTTATCATTACCGGGTGCCGCCATTGGTCACGAGGTATAGCTCTATAAATATACTACTACCAATGAAATGTGGCCATCTACTGTGTACAGTGGGGCTGATGCATTTTGCTAATTGGCAGAGAATAACGTGTAATATCGCTCCATACATGCTCAGGACAGTGCGCAAACACATATGCCCCATGCAGATTTCAGATTCTGACACTTATGACCCCACGATGTGCCTGGTTTGACAAATGCCTAGTACAGGAAGGGTATGTTCATGCGAAGGCAATTACATGCAGACCTGGAAAGAGATGGATATTTGCCTGGGAAAGCCGTGTCATTTGTGGATGGTCAGCGGTAGGTGCAAATAACTGATGAGAATGATGACAGTGGTTGGTATTAGCGAACTACTTTTGTGATTGGGGTTTGAGATCGCTCTACCTGACACTGGGGGTAATTCAGACCTGATCGCTAGGCTGCGTTTTTTGCAATCAGGTCCGAACTGCGAATACACCACAATGCGCAGGCGCATCGGACACCTGCACCGGGCATCGGTGCACAGCGACATGATGGTGCTAAAAAAACTGATCGCGCGGGCGAACGCAAGGAGATTGACAGGTAGAGGGTGTTTGTGGGTGGCAACTAACCGTTTTCTGGGAGTGTCTGGAAAAACGCAGGCGTGTCCAAGTGTTTTCAGGGAGGATGTCTGACGTCAATTCCGGTCCCGGACAGGCTGAAGTGATAGCAGTGGCTGAGTAAAGTCCCGGGCTACTCAGAGACTGCACAATATCTGTTTGTACAGCTCTGCTACACATGCGTTCACACACTTGCACAGCTCAAATACACTCCCCCTGTAGGTGGCTAATATCTGATCGCAGGACAGCAAAAATCGCTGCCCAGCGATTAGGTCTGAGTTAGGCCCCCTGATTGGTGCTTTCTTCATCTCTGGGGCATAGAATCTGCTTTCAAGATCATGTTCTAGCATTTTTTTTTATTATTTTTTTTTTGGGGGGGGGGGGGGGGGTTGTGTATGCAAGACAGAGATTGCTGTACTAGAGAGGTTTTAACAGTTTTGGTGATGCCTAACAGCAAATACATTTGTTTCACATAAAGAAAATAGTTTAAAGTTGTCTACAAGGTTCCCTAAATTGCCCCATAATAGTGTCCTAGTTAATTTTATGCTTCATAGTAGTGACCTAGTTAAGGGAACTACTATGAGGCATAAAATTAACTAGGGAACTGCTATGAGGCATAAAATTAACTAGGGAACTGCTATGAGGCATAAAATTAACTAGGGCACTGCTATGAGGCATACAATTAACTAGGGAACTACTATGAGGCATAAAATTAACTAGGGCACTACTATGGGGCATAAAATTAGATAGGACACTACTATGGGGAATGAAATTAACTAGGGCACTACTATGAAGCATAACATATACTAAAGCACTACTATGAGGCATAAAATTAACTAGGGCACTACTACGAGGCATAACAATTAACTAGGGCATTACTATAAGGCATAAAATGAACTAGGGTGCTACTATGTGGCATAACATTAACTGGGCCCTACTATGAGGCATACAATTACCTAGGGCACAACTATGGGGCATAAAAATAACTGAGGCTCTAATAGGCATAAAATTAACTAGGGCACTACTATGGGGCAAAAAAAATAACTAGGGCGCTACTATAAGGCATACTATTAACTAGGACTTTATTATGGGGCATACAATTAACTAGGACACTACTAAGGGGCATAAAATGAACTAAGGCACTACTAGACATAAAATTAACTAGGGCACTACTATGATGCATACAATTAACTAGGGCACTACTGTGAGGCATAAAATTAACTAGAGCATCCCTATGAGGCATAAAATTAACTAGGACACTATTATGGGACATTAAATTACCCAGGGCACTACTGTGGGGCATAAAAATAACTGAGGCTCTAATAGGCATAAAATTAACTAGGGCACTACTATGAGGCATACAATTAACTAGGACACTACTGTGAGGCATAAAATAAACTAGGGCGCTACTATGAGGCATACTATTAACTAGTGCTCTACTATAAGGCATAAAACTAACTAGGGTCATACTGTGGTGCAAAAAATTAACTAAGGCACTGCTAGGCATAATATTAACTAGGGCACTACTGTGGGGCATAACATTAACTAGGGCACTAATTATGGTGCATAAACGGATAGTGTAATGGTTAGCATTACTGCCTCACAGCACTGAGGTCATGAGTTCAATTCCCACCATGGCCCTAACTGTGTGGAGTTTGTATATTCTCCCTGTACTTGCGTGGGTTTCCTCCGGGTAATCCAGTTTCCTCCCACAATCGAAAAATATACTGGTAAGTTAATTGGCTCCCAACAAAAATGAACCCTAGCTTGAATGTGTACATGTGATAGGGAATATATATTGTAAGCTCCACTGGGGCAGGGACTGATGTGAATGAGCAAATATTCTCTGTAAAGCGCTACGGAATATGTGTGCGCTATATAAATAACTGGTAATAAATAAATAATAAAATGAACAACTGCTGTGGATAGAGGTGTCTCTCTAAAATGTTGTAGGGGCCCTGTCAAAATGTTGCTTTGTGGCCCACAAAATTCTGGTTATGCCCCTGGATAAGTGTACTTAATGTACAGTTGCTGCAAATGGTGTTATTACAGTGCAGCTAAAACTCTGCATGGGTGCTAATGGGTCTTCTATGGTATGCCGGCGCTCGAGATCACGGAGCCCAGCATACTGGCGCTGGGATCCCGACCACTGGCATGCCAGCAGCGGGGCTAATGCAAAAGAGCCCCCTGCAGGATCGCTACGCACACCACACTATTTATTCTCCCCCCAGGGGGTCGTGGAACCCCCAGGAGGGAGAATAGTTGTCGGGATTCTGGCGCTGGTATGCTGAGCGCCGGGATCCTGACAGCCGGCATATCAAATGCCTCCCGGTGCTAATAGCAGCTGCATGGACTGCTCTGATGATCAATACAGCGGTAGTTTAGAAACTGTTTTATCTTTTCAAATGCTGCATTGTGCTAAATTAGCTGCCTCTAAACCTACATACTTATTAATAGATACCATAATCTGTGTGTTAAAGTAGGGCCCAATTTAGAGTTGGGCATAAAACAATTGGTGAGACGTCATCATGAGAGACTATACTTTTTGCAACTGAGATTTTTTGTAAACTCGCACCTTATTGAATGTATTTAAAGTATATAGGTACTGCCCATTATTTAATTAGCTATTTAAACCACACCCACATTATACACACCATACCCCCAACATTATTGTCATGCCCATTTTTGCCTTGCTTTCCCTGTGAAAAGACGGGCCACTTGCTTGAGTCTGCCCCCAAGGCTGAAAGTTGCCAGCCAGACCCTGATTTATACCCATTTTACTCAGTGCCAGATTAAACATGCTTACCTCGCACCCAATTTTGGATTACTGCAGGGATGTGCATTCCCGATACCCGCGGTATCCAAATGGAAAAAAAAATGATCGTAGGGATTTCAGCCCGAAAACCCTGCGGCGTGTAAGAAGAAAAAAACCACTCACCTCTCCTTGGGTCTCTGGTGGTCTCGCAGTTCCCGATGATCTCCCCTCCATCTTCCGACTGGGGAGGTGGGTTGCTGGGAGATGTGGTTCTCCCAGTGTCTAGCTCCATGGGGGGGGGGTGTCATACACACACACAATTAAAAAAACATACTTACACACACTGATAAGCACCTGTAAACACTCACACACACTCACATACTAAAGGGCCGTACACACGGGGAGATTTCTCCCAGAGATGTGTGCTGAGCGATCTAGCATGAACGCTCAGCGCACATCTCTCCCCCGCTCAGCACACAGCGCGATGTGTGCTGAGTGAGGGGGGAGGGCAATAGGAGAATGCAGGCCAATCTAGTACCGGTGATAGCTCCGCGCGGGGCAACACAACGCTATTGCTATGGGGCATACACACGGAGAGACCTGCGTTCCCCAATATGGTGGTATATATTTATTTACATATATTTATGTATTAAAATATTATATTTAGACTCTGCCCATACAGAACATGTAAAAGTATATACTGTATCTTTGTTACTCAGTACCTCAGATTGTACTGCATACCATATTATTGCCTATCAATCAGCAGCAGCCAAGCAGCCTGCAAGTCTGTCACCTCACCTCAGTCAGGAGGATCAGACAACCTGCCGCCACCGGTCAGCCATAACGGAGCTGCTGCCTGTCAGTATTGCAACTGTCCTGGCTGCTCAGGGCTTTGCCGCGGAGTCCACAGTATGCCATAGCCGGCAACAGGATGCTATCATTCTCAGCGCGGGAGTGGTGGGGCGGCACCTTTTTTACATGACACGCATTGACCTCATGCAGAGGAGGCGCCGAGTCACTGCATGTATGCGGCATCGGGAGGGCTAGAGAAGCCTTCCACTGTGTGCCACCATAGTAGCTGATATATCAATACAGGTGGCCGCACTTGATCCACCGACTCGGTTGGGGGGTGTTGTGGTCAGGAGTGGGCGGGACCTCAGATGGCCACTGGCAGACTGCAGTAGAAGGAAAATATTTTTCCTGTTTACAGCAGCACAACAATCTACATGTGCTGTGGGCCTATTTGGACAGTGAGCCTGGAGCTGCAGCTCCATCAGCCCCATTGTTAATCCGGCCTTGATTTTAGTTCTTGGCCAATATGTACATAAAACAACTAACAAGGACACTTCACTCACTTATCTTACCTCATCTTCGAAACTGTTACAGAACTCTTTTCTTCCATGGAAGCATTGCCAAAACACATTTCTGGTACAGGCCAATAGATTTCCACTCATATTTTTCTCAACTATAATCTGCTTTCTTGTAGTGACATTTCACCAGGTTTCGTTCTTTTGAATCTAGTTATTAGCCCAAGCAGGGTCGTAACTAGAGGTGTCAAGTGGTGCCACCGCACAAAGCACAGAGTTCTGTGGGAAGCACCGCCTCTCACTCACAGGCTCAGAATCGTAAATGCAGTGATGTCGGAGCATTCTTATGACTCTTTAGACGTGCACACTGCCAGTGGCGTAACTACTGCCCCCACAGCCCTCGCGGTGGCTTTGAGGCGCAGGGCTGCGGGGGCACCGCCACTGATTTAGCGCAGATTGACATGCGGACGAGACGTCCGCTTGTCAATCTGCTGTCTCCTCTCCTTCCCTCCGCTGCTGTGATGGAGGGACATGGAGGGCACAGCGCGCGCCTCTCCTGTGTCCCTCCTGCATCTCCGGCAGGTCTATTAAATGAGTGCCCGTTGGTGAGCTCTGATTGGCTCACGAACCAGCACTTCATTTAACAGACCGCCGGAGATGCAGGAGGGACACAGGAGAGGCACGCGCTGTGCCCTCCATTGCAAAACAGCGGGGGAGTGGGGGGGGGATGGGGCAATTTAACTGGCACTGGTGGAACATATTCGGCACAGGGGGAGGGGGAGCATATTTTGCACTTGGGGGGGCATATGTGGCACTGAGGGGTCATATGTGGCACTGGGGGGGTATATGTGTACCTGGCAGATGGTGGGGGGGCTATATTTGGCACTGGGGGGGGGGCATGTAAGTACCTAGCTCTGTGGGGGAATATCTGGCACTGGGGGCATATGTGGCACTGGGGGGGGGTATATGTGTACCTGGCCCATGGGGGGGCTATATTTGGCACTGGGGGCATGTGAGTACCTGGCACTGTGGGGGAATATCTGGCACTGGGGGCATATGTGGCACTGGGAGCACAGCCCTAACAACAAGTATGATTACTAGTGGACTTCACGCCCAAGTAAGTACGTTACTGGTCCTCGGGTATATCAGTAGGCACTTAGGCCCGTGAATTGTACCTGGTATGTTCTTTCTGACAAGTTCTTCGTTTTCAGTCTTCACAGAGAAAAGAGCATGACGGTCACGATACTCACTTGAAGTACTGTACTAAACGAGAAATATCTACCACTCGTTCTTAAAAGATTCACTGACCGAGTATCACAATTAAATCTGGTTACTAGAATAAATTTCACTAAATATATATATAATTGTTATGATTCCAGCACTCTGGTCTGAGGAGATTTTATAACAAGGACCTGAGCACTGGAACGTAATACTGGGAAAGGAAGCGGGAATGGAAAATAGCCCCTGGCACCCTAACTCCGTTGTCTCGCCCGTGCTGTCAGAAATCCCTTGCGAGACTATGGTTGCTTGAGCCCATGGCAGCCGCGTTTGAAGGGCGGATTACGTCTGCCCAACTCCGATGCCCCCTCAGGTCTTAATGGGAGACAAAGGGAAATCCGAGACAGGGTGATAACAAGGGGCCCTCTAACTCAGCAACAAGGCCAGGGGCTACAAGGTAACTTAAAACTAGAATATGTGCGGAAATACCGCCAGGGAAAAGGACAACCAAAATACCACTTGTCCACTCTCCTACCCGGTACCGCCGAGTTCCGGAGAGGACTTGTGGAAGCGGAACCCTCCGCAAATGCTCCGGAACAGAATACAAAAAATATAGCGGGCTGAGCCGCAGCACACGGCAGAGCCGCAACTCACGAACACCACACGAGATTCTCTGGCGACCGTGGCGGACAATAGAGGACCAGAGACTTCTTGGGATGAGATGATAACTCCAAGATTCGGGAACTCTGAAGACAGGAATGACCGGACACAGCAGGACAGGAACTGACGTTCAGCAAACCTAAGCAGCATGCAGGAAGCTATTACCGGCGTCTGTGTGAAGCACTGAGAAAGTATTTAACAAGAACAATACACAGAGCTTGCGCGGGACCTGTTTTTGGTTAGATCAACACAGAGGACTCGTGGACACTCGCTCAGGTTAGAGGAAAGGAGATTCCGCACAATACGGCGTAAAGGCTTTTTCACGGTAAGGACAATACGTGTTTGGAATTCCCTGCCCGAGGGAGTTGTAATGGCGGAAGCTGTCAACACCTTTAAGAATGGGTTAGATAAATTCCTATTGGATAAGGATATCCAGGGGTATGGTGCATAGTCATGCATTATAGTTACTATAAATAGGGATAAAATGCAATGGCTGACAGCAGCATCAGTCAGAAATTTTAGTCAAATCATCATGCATAGGACACCACAAATAGGTTGAACTCGATGGACAATTGTCTTTTTTCAACCTCAGATACTATGTTACTATGTTACTATAAAAAAGGAGTCCTCCAATCAGATGTTACAGAGCCAGATTATCAACATGCCGTGCAGCTGCCAGGCTGCACGAGCAAAGACAAGTGTGTGTGTGATTATTTGATTGACCCTGCAACGGGGAACGCGGTCTGCCCGTGGCGTCCCCGTTGCTAGGGTCCGGGCGGCTAAGCACGCCTGGCGTCCCTGCGTTGCTAGGGAGCCGGCGGCTACGCACGCACGGCGTACCAGCGTTGCTAGGGACCCGGCGGCTAGCCCGCTCGGCGTCCCTAGTAGCTAGGCGCCGGGCCGCGAGGACATCGCGGACCCCGGCGCCTAACAGTACCCCCCCTTGAGGAGGGGTCAAGGAACCCCTCTAGCCAGGTTTCTGAGGAAATTCTCGAAAAAATGCCCTCTTGAGCCTAGGGGCATGAAGATCCTTGTCCAGTACCCAAGACCTTTCCTCCGGACCATAGCCTTTCCAGTAAACTAAAAAATAAAGCCGACCCCGGGACAATTTAAAGTCAAGAACTTTCTCTACCAAGAATTCCTGTTGTCCCCGTACCTCCACTGGAGATCTACCCTGAGAGATCCTCCGAGGAAATCTACTGGAAGAAACGTATTGTTTCAACAGGGAACAATGAAAAGTATTTCCAATTTTAAGAGATCTTGGTAAACGTAGCCGAAAGGCAACTGGGTTGACCTTCTTACTAATAAGAAACGGTCCAATAAATTTGGGTCCCAGTCTAGCCGAGGATTGTCGAAGCCTGATGTTGCGAGTCGACAACCACACCTTATCTCCCACCTTAAAAGTGCAAGGACGTCGGAGCCTGTCAGAAAATTTCTTCTCTCTGAAGGCCGCTTTCCTGAGAGCAAGGTGCACTTTTTTCCAAATTGCTCTGAGATGGGAGGTCAAGGTTAGCGAGGAGACTGGAGAATGATGAAAAAAAGAATTGGCTCTGGGGTGAAAACCAAAAACTGAAAAGAACGGAGACTCTTTGGTGGAGGAATGACAAGAGTTATTGTAAGCAAATTCAGCCAAATGGAGAAACTCAGACCAATCATTCTGGAGTTTGGCTGAATACAGACGCAAATATTGTTTTAATGACTGGTTGACTCGTTCGGTTTGCCCGTTAGACTGTGTGTGGTAACCAGATGTTAAAGACAGTGTCATCTTCAATAAGGCACAAAAACATTTCCAGAACTGTGCGATGAATTGTGGACCCCGATCAGAAACAATATCAGTGGGCAACCCATGAAGCCTGAACACATGGCGGAGGAACAAAACTGCCAACCCTTGAGCAGAAGGCAATCGGGGAAGAGCGACAAAATGAGCCATTTTACTAAAACGGTCCACTACCACCCAAATGACTCGGAATCCGGCTGAAAGGGGAAGGTCAACCACAAAATCCATGGAAATATGAGACCACGGCCTGAGAGGAACAGCTAAAGGCATGAGTTGCCCGATAGGCAACGAACGAGGAACCTTATGCTGTGCACAAACCTGACATGAATGAACAAATTCCTTAACGTCTTTAGAAAGACTAGGCCACCACACTGAGCGAGAGACTATCTCCAATGTCTTAGTGATTCCCGGATGCCCTGAGACTTTGCTGTCATGAAATTCAGTTAAAACAGTGGCTCTCAAAAATTCAGGGACATAAAGACGACCAGCAGGAGTAAGTCTAGGAGCTTGGTGTTGAAGCTGGTTTAACTGGGTAAATAAATCCTGAGTGAGGCCTGCCCGGATGACTGAAGATGGAAGTATGGAGGTAACAACAGGATTGCTATTGTGAACCGGAAGAAAGCTACGTGACAGGGCATCAGCTTTTGTATTCTTGGAACCAGGCCTGAAAGTAATTATAAACCTGAAACGAGTAAAAAATAATGCCCAACGTGCCTGCCGAGCATTAAGCCGTTTAGCTGACTCAATATATTGCAGGTTCTTATGGTCAGTCAAAACCGAAATAGTGTGTTTAGCTCCCTCCAGCCAATGCCTCCACTCCTCGAAAGCCCATTTCACCGCCAGTAACTCCCGATTACCAACATCATAGTTGGATTCAGCGGAGGAGAATTTCCTGGACATAAAGGCACAAGGATGTAACTCCAGAGACTCCGGATCCTCTTGAGAAAGGACAGCCCCACTCCAACCTCTGAGGCATCAACCTCCACAACAAAAGGCAATTCCGGATTAGGATGTCTGAGGACTGGAGCCGAGACAAAGGCTTGTTTCAAGGCCTGGAAGGACAATTCGGCTTCATGCGACCAGTTGGTAGGATCCGCCCCTTTTTTTGTAAAAGCCACTATGGGAGCAACCAGGTCAGAAAAAGAATGATTAATTCGCAAACCCTAAAAAGCGCTGAATTGCTTTTAAATTAGTGGGTTGCGCCCAATTAAGGATGGCCTGGAGCTTCTTTGGTTCCATGGAAAATCCCTGAGGAGAAATTATGTACCCTAAAAAAGATACTTCCGTGACGTGAAAATCACACTTCTCCAGCTTGGCATACAAATGATTCTCACGTAACTTTTGAAGAACCAGACGCACCTGGGTAACATGTTGTTCCATAGATTCAGAAAAAATCAAGATGTCGTCTAAATAAACGACCACGAATTTCCCTAGGAAGTCACGGAGAACATCGTTAATAAGGTCTTGAAAAACCGCTGGAGCGTTAGACAGGCCGAACGGCATCACCAGGTATTCGTAGTGACCTGACTGAGTGCTAAAAGCCGTCTTCCACTCATCCCCAGATTTAATTCGGATGAGGTTGTAAGCTCCTCTAAGGTCAATTTTAGAAAAAATCACAGCAGAACGTAACTGATCAAAAAGTACAGAAATCAACGGCAAAGGATAGGTGTTTTTAACGGAGATCTTATTCAGGGCTCTAAAATCAATGCATGGTCTAAGCGAGCCATCTTTTTTCTCCACAAAGAAAAAACCTGCACTTAAAGGAGATTTTGATGGTCTAATAAATCCCTTCTTTAAGCTTTCCTGAATATAATTATTCATGGCCGTAGTTTCTGGCCCGGACAAAGCATATAATCTCCCCTTTGGCAAAGTGGCACCTGGAACTAGCTCAATTGTACAATCATAATGCCGATGGGGAGGCAGAATATCCGCATTGCCTTTAGAGAAGACATCGGCAAACTCTTGGTATTCCACAGGAATGAGCTCTGGAATGATTGCTGCAACTCTGACTGGATACGAAATACATTCCTTAGCACAAAATGTACCCCATTGGGAAATCTCCCCGGACCGCCAATCAATGGTGGGATTATGAAAGGCCAGCCAGGGGTGACCCAGAACAACAGGAACTGCCGGGCAATGTGTAAGGTAAAATTCAATATTTTCGGAATGTAAGGCTCCTACGGTAAGTACTACTGGAGGTGTACGGTGAGTAATTATCCCATTAGAAAGCGGACCCCCATCTAAGCCGTGCATGGTGATACATCTATCTAATGGTAACTGCGGAATGTCTAAGGCCTTAGCCCAAGTTAAATCCATAAAGTTTCCTGCAGCTCCACTGTCGACAGAAGCCGACACCAAAGAACTGAGGCTGCCAAAGGAAACCTTAACGGGGACTAAGAGAGAGTTGTTCGAGGAGATAAGCTGCAGACCTAAGTGAACCCCCTCACAATTCACTTGGTCAAAGCGTTTCCAGACTTGTTCGGGCAATTACGAGCAAAATGTCCCTTACAACCACAGTATAAACAAAGACCGGAATTTTGTCTTCTGGTTTTTTCTTCAGGAGACAGCCGGGAGAGACCCATCTGCATGGGCTCCTCGATGTCCTCTGGAATGGAATATACACATGGACTAGACCTTACAGATGCTCCTCTTTCAGCCCTCCGCTCACGGAGACGACGATCAATCTTTATAGCAAGCTCCATAAGTTTATCGAGAGTCTCAGGAGCGGGGTACTGGAGGAGGCTGTCTTTTATAGATTCAGATAAACCGAGGCGAAACTGACTGCGCAGGGCAGGGTCATTCCAGCCACAGTCGTTCGACCAATGGCGAAATTCGGTACAATAAACCTCCGCAGGATTTTTTCCTTGTTTGAGAGCGCGCAGCTGACTCTCAGCGGACGCCTCTCTATCTGGGTCATCATACAAGAGCCCTAAAGACTTAAAAAAGGCGTCTACAGATAACAACGCAGGATCCTCTGCTCTTAAACCAAATGCCCAGGTCTGAGGATCCCCCTGGAGTAAAGAAATAATAATCCCAACCCGCTGAGATTCATTACCAGAGGATGTTGGTCTTAAACGAAAATAAAGTTTACAGGATTCTTTAAAATTAAAAAATTCTTTTCTATCACCGGAAAACCGGTCAGGCAAATGCATCTTTGGTTCAGAGACTACCTTCGGGGAGGCTCGCAAAAGATCTTCCTGCTATCTCACCCGAAGAGAAAGATCCTGAACCATCTGAGTAAGTTCTTGAATCTGGTTTACTAAGAGCTGACCGGGATTCGGCCCTAAACCTGACGGATTCATGAGGCCGATAAACTCTCACAAAAACTGAATGAGAAAAAATTAAACCCCGTTTAATTTTAAGTTTTGGTTGGGCCGGTAATAATGTTATGATTCCAGCACTCTGGTCTGAGGAGATTTTATAACAAGGACCTGAGCACTGGAACGTAATGCTGGGAAAGGAAGCGGGAATGGAAAATAGCCCCTGGCACCCTAACTCCATTGTCTCGCCCGTGCTGTCAGAAATCCCTTGCGAGACTATGGTTGCTTGAGCCCATGGCAGCCGCGTTTGAAGGGCGGATTACGTCTGCCCAACTCCGATGCCCCCTCAGGTCTTAATGGGAGACAAAGGGAAATCCGAGACAGGGTGATAACAAGGGGCCCTCTAACTCAGCAACAAGGCCAGGGGCTACAAGGTAACTTAAAACTAGAATATGTGCGGAAATACCGCCAGGGAAAAGGACAACCAAAATACCACTTGTCCACTCTCCTACCCGGCACCGCCGAGTTCCGGAGAGGACTTGTGGAAGCGGAACCCTCCGCAAATGCTCCGAAACAGAATACAAAAAATATAGCGGGCTGAGCTGCAGCACACGGCAGAGCCGCAACTCACGAACACCACACGAGATTCTCTGGCGACCATGGCGGACAATAGAGGACCAGAGACTTCTTGGGATGAGATGATAACTCCAAGATTCGGGAACTCTGAAGACAGGAATGACCGGACACAGCAGGACAGGAACTGACGTTCAGCAAACCTAAGCAGCATGCAGGAAGCTATTACCGGCGTCTGTGTGAAGCACTGAGAAAGTATTTAACAAGGAGTCCTCCAATCAGATGTTACAGAGCCAGATTATCAACATGCCGTGCAGCTGCCAGGCTGCACGAGCAAAGACAAGTGTGTGTGTGATTATTTGATTGACCCTGCAACGGGGAACGCGGTCCGCCCGTGGCATCCCCGTTGCTAGGGTCCGGGCGGCTAAGCACGCCTGGCGTCCCTGCGTTGCTAGGGAGCCGGCGGCTACGCACGCACTGCGTCCCAGCGTTGCTAGGGACCCGGCGTCCCTAGTAGCTAGGCGCCGGGCCGCGAGGACATCGCGGACCCCGGCGCCTAACAATAATCACTTGAAATAAAGGAGTTTTATTTTACTGGAACCACTCAGATCCGTTTCCTTTTTTAACAACAATGGATCGAGCAACCTAAGACAAAAGGTTAGTGTAACGACATATTTCATATAGTTGTGAAAACAATTCAACATCCAGTAATATCAATAACAATCCTTATATCATTTATTAACGGGGCCCTAGGGGAAGGAGTTCCCCTAATACTTTACTACTACAGTCTGAGTACTCTTGCTACTTTGTTGGTGCACATAAGATGAAGACGTTGTGGTACCAGCAGGGCAGGCACGAGTCTTAACTAAAGAACTGTTGCATTCCCTTGTGTACAGCCTCACTCACTAATCTCCCGAGACATTAATCAGTAGCGCTTAAGTGTTATTCCGTAGCTCAGTCCCTTTGTAGCGTTTTTTCTTGGAACAGTAACCGTAATGTTGCAATTACGGCAATGTGGCTATTCTGTAATCCTGCTCTAAGGTTATCTGTTCTCTGGTGGAGCAGCAAGAGCCCGTACCTGGGGTAACTTTCCTAACTGGCAGCGAGGCACTTAGTAGGAGTCTTGCCTAACAGCGATCAGCAGTAGACTTTTACCTGACAGCATTACTCACTTTTCCTGAGTGGACTATTCATATACCCATTTGCTGGGCTTAGGATGTAGTAAGCGTTAAAATTCGGTAGCCACTATAGCAGTAATTCCTGACGCTCTGTCTGGCACTTAAGCGTGTTGACTAATGGTAAAACTGCAGTTTCTATTGTATTATCAGCACAGGGCTACGGTTTTTACACAATCACTGCCATACAATTAAGGGTAACAGAGAAACGTACACTGTCTCACTAGTTTTGTTGATGACACTTTGTGAGTAAATGAATGGCTACACTTCTCTTAAATGTTGTGGGGAAGATCCAATGTCATGTACTTTAGAGAGAGATCTGGCTGCCCTTCCTGCTGTCACTCCCAGCGGTTACCACCTCCTGGGGGCCGGGCCACTTCTCAGTGCACCGCCCGCTTCTGCTGCACACCACGCCTGCCAGGCCGGCCTCCCGCTGTCACTCACCGCCGAGTCGCCACACCGGAGCTCTTACTTGGGACAGCGCCGCCTCCAATCTGCCCCGTCTGGCCACACACGTCTGAGGCCTCACTGATGCCGCCGCCCACAGCCGCATTGAGCATCTCTTCAGGGACGCCTTCTCCGCTCCGTCCTACAGGAGATACCACGTCCCGCTGCCGCTCACTGCCCGTGTCTCTGCCGAAGCCTCGTTCCCCACGATAGCCACCGGAGATTCCGTACCCGCGGCCAGGTGCAGCGGAATTCAGGTAGCCTTTTCACTGTCTCCGTCAGGCGAACGCAGGTCCTTTCTCCTCTAATCTTTTCCACTGACGCCACCAACCGTTCTTTTTGCACATCTATATATACACTTTCTCCAGGTGCCCGGATCAGTCCCGCCAGACACATACCGCACGTGCTGGCTACCATAATACTGGCCTCGTGTTAGCACCCCTTTAATTAAGGGACAGTGTAACAGTCTCTTCAGCCGGCATACAGGTCAACAGTGCCAACTCCCCTCCGTGAGGGGATTATTACCCAATAAACTACTCTCCATGAGAGTTATCATCAATTCATTATAATATTCCTCGGTGAGGACATTTATAAATACATGAACTTTTGGTTACACTTATTTATACTTTTATACCACATATATAATTAGCAGGGCATCACATACTCCCCTGCTTGAAATATGCGTGTCCTCACGCATTTCTTTACCTTTTTAATACCAGGTTTCAACTGAAGTCTAACAAATAACTAAGTTACATTTGATGTAACCTCAGTTACGCATGTATTAACTTTTAACATCTGTATCTAAGTGGTTACACTCCCTTTGTACTCCTCTCTGATCTTCTCAGTTCAACTGGAGGGTTAACCACATCATGACTATACTCCTCTAGTGCATTTGACAATGTTGTGTAGGAATCAGAAGTTTCATAACTTTCTCTTCTCATTATGGCGGGCTGTATTATTTCATAGGAGTAGTCTCCTCACTAGCGGGCCTACATTGAATTCTCACATTGTACATTACTGGCCAACACCATTGGAACACGTCCATAACGTTACTAATATCTGGATCAGTAGGTTAGCTCAATCTCTCTACCTTTTCTTCCTTGTCATCGTGATCCAGCAAAGTTGAGTTCAGACATTTTTTAACTGATTCCTATGCACTACCAAGGAAGACTTGCCCTCATCCTTTGAGATCCTATATATCTCTATATTGGAATGCGGAATTTCGATGACCAGGTAGGGTGTTGTCTCCCAATGACTATCCAGTTAACTAGTGCGCTGATTTTTCTTTTTCCATACCACATCACCCACTTTCAGTGCTTCTGCGAGGGCTGTCTTATTATAATAATCGGCTTGGTACTGTCGTACATTCTCCATTCTACGTTCAACTATGGTTTGTGCTGTCTTTAGTCTCCGTTTATGTTCCATCACCCAGTCACTCTGTGGAATGGTTTCCTGAGCAATGTCTGGGGGCAGATCCAATCTAAAATCCACAGGCAATTTACCTTCTCATCCAAATAACAAGTAGTAAGGGGTATACCCAGTGGAGCTATGTTCTGCATTATTGTACAAATATGTAATCTCTGGAAGCAGTATAGGCCACTCTTGCCGTTCCGGTGATGGGATAGCTTTTAGCATATTGATCAGGGTTTGATTCATCCTTTCACATAACCCATTACATTGTGGGTGATATGCGGTGGTCCTCAGCTTTTTGCACCCATACAAGTCACAGAGTTCTTTGAATAATTTAGATTCGAAAGCAGGGCCTTGATCTGTCAAAATGTTTTCAGGATATCCATACGGCCGTACGAATGCTCTCCACAATAGTTCTGTGGTAGTTTTTGCTGACAAATCCCGCACCGGAAGAATCACGGCGAACTGGGTGTAGTGGTCTACCATGGTATGGCATATTGATATCCAGTTCGGCTGGTTTCCAATTTCACATTGTCAATGGTAAGTATTTCTAGTGGGTAATGACTAACGATGGGGTGGAGAGGTGCTTTCTGATCGGAGGAAGCTTTCTTCTTGACAATACAGTTCTGGCAGTTTGTGCACCAATCCTCAATGTCCTTTCTCATATTGGTCCAGAAGAACCGTTTCCTTAAGTGTGCCTCCAGCTTTTGAGCGCTGAAATGCCCGGAGTGATCATGATAAGCGTATAATAGGGAATTTTTCTTTTCTAAAGGTATCACAATCTGAGTAACAGAGTGATGCGTCTTAGGGTTGATCCCGCAGCAGATGATGAGACCCTTCCGTATCCTAAGACGATCTCGTTGTTTCCAGAGTTTTAGGAACTCAGGCTCTGCAACCTGTCTTTTTTCCTTGGTCAGCATCATCCCGGTAAGTAACAGATCCTTCAATTGCTTTAACACGGGGCTCGTCTCCTGTACTTGCCTCCACTTTTCCTCCGGTTCATCTTCCGGCAACACTCGCAGTTCTGTTTCAGATGAGCATTCCACTCCCGTGGATACTACTTGTTGGCGTATTAACATGGCATGAAAGGCTGGCATTTCCACTTCCTCCCATCCTTCTTCCTCCGGTCCACTGGCTGTTTCTCCTGGCAATCGCGACAGTGCATCGGCATTGAGATTACTTCGACCACTCCGGTATTTGATTGTGAATTGGTAATTGGCCAATTGAGAAGCCCAACGTTGTTCCAGTGCTCCCAGGTTAGCAGTCGGTAGATGAGACAACAGATTGTTGTCGGTGAAAGCTACAAAGGGAGTAGCAGCCAGATAACTTTTAAATTTTTCCGTGACTGCCCATACTAACGCCAAGAACTCTAGTTTGAAGGCGCTGTAATTTGCATCATTGCGTTCTGTTTTCTTTAAGCTTTGGCTAGCATAAGCAATGACTCGTTCTTTCCCATCTTGATTCTGGAATAATACAGCTCCGAGACCCTGATTTCTAGTGTCAGTGTAGAGATGGAAAGGTTGGCTATAGTCTGGATATGCCAGTATGGGCGTTTTTGTCAGCAGGCTTTTTAATTTGTCAAACATGACTTGTTGAGTCTGAGTCCAGTTTATCCGATTGTTTTTACCATGTTGGCTTTGGGACATTCCTCTGAGTAATATATGCAAAGGAGCTGCAACATGAGCGAATTTCTCCACAAATCTCCGATAATATCCCACAAATCCGAGGAACTGACGCACTTCCTTGATGGTCCTTGGAGTAGGCCAATTTTGCACCACTGCAATTTTCTCAGGGTCGGGAACGATGCCTTCGGCACTCACTACATGCCCCAGATAGTGTATGCTCTTCTTCAACAGGTGGCATTTAGACGGTTTTACCTTCAGGCCATACTCAGCTAGTCGCTTAAAAACGTATTGAAGGTGCTGTAGATGCTCTTGGTAAGTCCCGGAGTAAATGATAATATCATCGAGATATAAGAGCACCATTTCAAAGTTTTTATGGCCTAAGCAGTGCTCCATTACTCTTTGGAATGTCCCTGGAGCATTACAAAGCCCAAAGGGCATGCGCTCAAACTCGTATAACCCCATGAGAGTTGTGAAGGCTGTTTTTTCTCTATCGCCAGGGGCCATTTGAATCTGCCAATACCCGCTTGTTAAGTCTAGAGTTGAAAAATAAGTGGCAGATTTCAGAGCCACCAACGACTCCTCGATTCTTGGTAGCGGGTAGGTGTCTCTATGGGTTACCTGGTTCAACTTCCTATAGTCAACACAGAAACGTAAGTTGCCGTCTTTTTTCAGGACTAAGACTATTGGTGCAGCCCAAGGGCTGTGACTTTCACGAATTACACCAGATGCCTCCATCTCTTCCAGCATATGACAGACTGGTTGATACAACATTGGAGCAAGCGGTCAGTATCGTTCTTTAATAGGTGGTGCACTTCCCGTAGGGATATAATGCTGAATCTGATCAACCTTCCCGAAGTCAGCTGGATTCTTGCTGAAGGTGGCAGCATTTTCCTGTACTACCCGCAGAACTCCTAATTTCAACTCGTCCGGGGTGTCTTTGTCTCCGATGTGGATCTCTTGCCACCAGCTGGATTGCTCTCCACCTCCCTCCATTTTGTTGGATAGGTGATCTGTTTGGGTATTCAAGGACGTAATGTCCACCACATCCTGAACGGTTGCCCATAATAACTTAGCGATAACTTGATAATGGTATATTTTAACAGGATGATCGTGTGGATTGAGAATCCTTACAGGCACTCTTCCGCCTTTTACAGTTACTAAAGTTCGTGCGACCACTATGTCATTCCTATTGGAAATGGGGCACGGCTCAACAATAGCATCATAATTCTGTCCTTGAGGTCTGCACTTAGCTTTTCCCCAAATTATAGTTTCCGAATTAGGTTGTATAATTATGGGCCTCCGGTCCACAGTTTTCACTTTGCCCACTTCTCCTCTAACACCAATAAATCGTTGTTGACCTTGGAGTGTTCTAATGGTCCTATGCAAAGCCCGTTGACAAGCGGATGGCATGTGGATTAGTTCTACTCGTAGAGCCGCGATCAATTCATCCGGACATTGTTGTAACACATTCATTCCCACTATGATGGGAGGTACAGTGGGGTCCTCTATATCAGTGATGAGACAGCCCTGTCTTGATAATCGGGCCTGTCCGATTTGAAAGTCCAATTCACAGTATCCCTGACAGGAGATACTTAGCCCATTACTAGCAACAAGTCGTAGCCAAGCCGGTGGTGGTGGTAATATTCCCAGTCTTCCCCAGTACTGATGGAAAGTATTCTGCTGAATGGTGGTAACCTGAGAACCTGTATCCAAAGTAGTGGGTACTTGTACCCCGTCAATCCAGATGTTGACAACGGGGAGCTGCCCTATATATCGTGGGCACCATTCTTCTGGAGTGGGACCTATTCTGCATGTTCCCCCCGAGGGTTGGTCTCTGGCCTCAGGGCCTCGGCATTTAAAGGCTCTTCTTGCCGGCATACCCTCTCCACATGTCCACTCCGATTACATTTCCGACAAATGGGACGTCCTTGTGAGTCGAATCTGTCTGTGGGCCTACGACCCCTTCCTTGGGGTGGCTGCCACCTGTCACTTCTTGTCCCTCGTCGGCCTCGTCCCCAGTTCGATTCAGTCTGAGTTGGTGGGGTCTGTTTGACGAGTCTCTGTAGTTCTCTGCTCATTGCAGCCATCCCCACTGTAAGGTCTTCTATTTGGCCTTTCAATGTGAGAACCGGATCAGAACTAGGAGTTTGCATGCTCTGCAGTGTAGTCTTCTTTAGGTTTACTGTCTCAGTGGGTGGATTTCCAGAGGCGCTGGTCTCATCTGACCGTTCTTGATACCCTGGCATTTCTGGGAAGGACACCTCATTGGGTGATGTGGGACCAATCACTTTTATGGCCGCTTCCTTGAAATCCAGAAAAGAGGCAGTATTCTTCTGCATTCTCAAAAGTTTAAGTTGCGTCCTGACACTTTCGCAATGTACACCGTCAATGAATTGATTCACCAAAACCTCATCAACTTCTTTTATTTCTGTCGTGTCTATTTCTTGAACATCTCGTAGCGCTTCTTGAAAACTCAACGCAAAGTCTCGTAACGACTCCCCAGACAGCTGTTTGCGCGAATAAAAACGTGATTTCAACTCCGAAAGGGTACTAATGTCGAACGTGGTTGCCAAACGCTGGAACACTTAATCTACAGTTTTCCGCTCCTCCAAAGGCCACGATAATACCTCCCGTAAGGCTGACCCTTTCAGTTGACCAATCAAGATTTCTACTTGCTGCAGGTTGGTTAATGTATAAAGTCTAAACATAGCTTGTAGCTTCTTCTTGAATTCCGTCAACGTGTTTGGACACTTTCCTGAATAAGTGGGCAACCATGGGGCTCCGAAATAGTAAGGGAGGGTAATAGCACTTACATTGGCCATGGCCGCTGGTGCGCTTGCCGCGCTTGATGTGCTGATGTTGGTTGCACTTGCTGTGCCAGTTGTTGCTGGTTCGTTGTCCGTTGCACTTGCTGTGCTTGTTGTCGCTTGTTCGTTGTCCGACATGGTTTTTCCTATTCGCGATCCTGTTCGTGATGCCAACAATTATGTGATTACTAGTGGACTTCACACCCAAGTAAGTACGTTACTGGTCCTCGGGTATATGGGTAGGCACTTAGGCCCGTGAATTGTACCTGGTATGTTTTTTCTGACAAGTTCTTCGTTTTCAGTCTTCACAGAGAAAAGAGCATGACGGTCACGATACTCACTTGAAGTACTGTACTAAACGAGAAATATCTACCACTCGTTCTTAAAAGATTCACTGACCGAGTATCACAATTAAATCTGGTTACTAGAATAAATTTCACTAAATATATATATAATCACTTGAAATAAAGGAGTTTTATTTTACTGGAACCACTCAGATCCGTTTCCTTTTTTAACAACAATGGATCGAGCAACCTAAGACAAAAGGTTAGTGTAACGACATATTTCATATAGTTGTGAAAACAATTCAACATCCAGTAATATCAATAACAATCCTTATATCATTTATTAACAGGGCCCTAGGGGAAGGAGTTCCCCTAATATTTTACTACTACAGTCTGAGTACTCTTGCTACTTTGTTGGTACACATTAGATGAAGACGTTGTAGTACCAGCAGGGCAGGCACGAGTCTTAACTAAAGAACTGTTGCATTCCCTTGTGTACAGCCTCACTCACTAATCTCCCGAGACATTAAACAGTAGCGCTTAAGTGTTATTCCGTAGCTCAGTCCCTTTGTAGCGTTTTCCTTGGAACAGTAACAGTAATGTTGCAATTACGGCAATGTGGCTATTCTGTAATCCTGCTCTAAGGTTATCTGTTCTCTGGTGGAGCAGCAAAAGCCCGTACCTGGGGTAACTTTCCTAACTGGCAGCGAGGCACTTAGTAGGAGTCTTGCCTAACAGCGATCAGCAGTAGACTTTTACCTGACAGCATTACTCACTTTTCCTGAGTGGACTATTCATATACCCATCCACTGGGCTTAGGATGTAGTAAGCATTAAAATTCGGTAGCCACTATAGCAGTAATTCCTGACGCTCTGTCTGGCACTTAAGCGTGTTGACTAATGGTAAAACTGCAGTTTCTATTGTATTATCAGCACAGGGCTACGGTTTTTACACAATCACTGCCATACAATTAAGGGTAACAGATAAACGTACACTGTCTCACTAGTTTTGGTGATGACACTTTGTGAGTAAATGAATGGCTACACTTCTCTTAAATGTTGTGGGGAAGATCCAATGTCATGTACTTTAGAGAGAGATCTGGCTGCCCTTCCTGCTGTCACTCCCAGTGGTAACCACCTCCTGGGGGCCGGGCCACTTCTCAGTGCACCGCCCGCTTCTGCTGCAAAGCACGCCAGCCAGGCCAGCCTCCCGCTGTCACTCACCGCCGAGCCGCCACACCAGAGCTCTTACTTGGGACAGCGCCGCCTCCAATCCACCCCATCTGGCCACACACGTCTGAGGCCTCACTGATGCCGCCGCCCACAGCCGCGTTGAGCGTCTCTTCAGGGACGCCTTCTCCGCTCCATCCTACAGGAGATGCCGCGTCCCGCTGCCGCTCACTGCCCGTGTCTCTGCCGAAGCCTCGTTCCCCACGATAGCCACCGGAGATTCCGTACCCGCGGCCAGGTGCAGCGGAATTCAGGTAGCCTTTTACTCTGTCCGTCAGGCAAACGCAGGTCCTTTCTCCTCTAATCTTTTCCACAGACGCCACCAACCGTTCTTTTTGCACATCTATATATACACTTTCTCCAGGTGCCCGGATCAGTCCCACCAGACACATACCGCACGTGCTGGCTACCATAATACTGGCCTCGTGTTAGCACCCCTTTAATTAAGGGACAGTGTAACAGTCTCTTCAGCCGGCATACAGGTCGACAGTGCCAACTCCCCTCCATGAGGGGATTATTACCCAATAAACTTATCTCCATGAGAGTTATCATCAATTCATTATAATATTCCTCGGTGAGGACATTTCTAAATACATGAACTTTTGGTTACACTTATTTATACTTTTATACCACATATATAATTAGCAGGGCATCACATAAGCACTACCCCCTAGCAACGAGCATGACATCCAGTGCATGAAACCCCTGGCAACGAGCATGACACCCAATGCATGAAACCCCTGGCAACGAGCATGACACCCTGAGCATGAAAACCCCTGGCACCGTGCATGGAACCAAGAGCATGAAACCCCTGGCAACGAGCATGACACCCAGTGCATGAAACCCCTGGCAACGAGCATGACACCCAGTGCATGAAACCCCTGGCAATGAGCATGACACCCTGAGCATGAAAACCCCTGGCACCGTGCATGTAACCAAGAGCATGAAACCCCTGGCAACGAGCAGGTAATTTAAAAGTAATTAGAAGCCTTACTGTAGGACTTAATGTGTAATGGGCATTGCGGTGTGTGACATAATGTATCACGGACATTGCGGTGTGTGTCATAATGTGTCACAGGCATTACGGTATGTGGCATACTATATCACGGGCATTGTGGTATGTGGTATAATGTCTCAGGGGCATTGCAGTGTGGCATAATGTATAACGGGCATTGCGGTGTGTGGCATAGGGTAGAACGGGCATTGCGGTATGTGTCACAGGCATTACGGTGTGGTATACTATATCACGGGCATTGTGGTATGTGGTATAATGTCTCAGGGTCATTGCAGTGTGTGGCATAATGTATCACGGACATTGCAGTGTGTGTCATAATGTGTCAGGCATTACGGTGTGTGGTATACTATATCACGGGCATTTCGGTATGTGGTATAATGTCTCAGGGTCATTGCGGTGTGTGTCATAATGTGCCACAGGCATTGTATGTGCTATAATGTATCAGGGGCATTGCAGTGTGTAGCATAATGTACAACGGGCATTGCGATTCCTGTCATAATGTGTCACAGGCATTATAGTGTGTGTCATAATGTGTCGGGGGCATTATGGTGTGTGGCATATTGTGTCATGGGCATTATTATGTGTGGCATAATGTCTAAGAGCCATTGCAGTATGTGGAATAATGTATACTGGGCATTACTATAAGGAGGAAAAATGACAAATAATGTAAGGGGCATGAATCAGGATTATTTTTGTTTCCTGTGGTGGCCAACGTCTAGGCGTGCAGGTTGCAAAACTGGGGTATAAGGTAATCTTTTCCTGTAATGCCACGCCCCTTTATGCGAAGCCACGCCCATCCCAACAAGGCCACACCCCTTTTTCGGCACTTTACTAGTGCCAATAATGGGGGGGGGGGGGGGGCGCCAGAGAATTTTTTGGCTTGGGGGAGAAAAATTTCTAGTTACGCCACTGCACACAGCAGCTCTTACAACCCCCAGATACATCCTGAGGATGCTAAAGGCAGTGCTGTAATTCCCGTCTCTGGTGGCCCTCCCCCTCCGCAGGATGTCATGTGCTTGGTGGGCGTGACCAGCACAGGGCATAGTAAAGGCCTGCTATGGCACTGAGCTCAAGACTGGGTATTCTCTAGCATCCATAAGGGATACTGGGGAGACTTAGTACGATACAGTATAGACGGGGTCCAAAGGTGCCAGTGCACTTTAAATTCCTTCACTATGTGTGCAGGCTCCTCTCCTATATGCCCCCTCCCACAGGCAGTGTAGAAAAAAGTGCCCTCAGGAGAGGATGCACATCTCTGCAGCTCCAGAGAGGTTTCTTCAATTTCTCAATCGCACGACCCTAACATATGCCTGAAGGTGACGACTGTGGTTAGTACAAACCAGGGGCCTCACTAGGGGGGTCCCCTGGTTCAAAGTGTGGCTGAACTACAGGACAGAAATTATTAGTGTTACTGTGATATAGTTAGCTGACAGCCTCACTGGGACTGTGCAGCTAGGGGTGTGCTGGGGTCTCTCTCTGTTTCCTCTCACATACATTAAGGGCAGGCTTGAAAAGTATTACTGTCTGTGTGTATGTGTATGTTCTTGTGCTTACATGTGCGGCTGGCACTTTTCGTGTTTTGTGTTTTGGTTTTGGTTCTAATTCCACTTTAGTGTTTTGGTTTTGGCTTGGTTTTGCCAAAAACACCCTTTCGTGTTTTGGTTTTGGTTTTGGATCTGGATGATTTTTGATAAAAACATGAAAAAAATGGCTAAAATCACAGAATTTGGGGGTAATTTTGATCCTACGGTATTATTAACCTCAATAACATTCATTTCCACTAATTTCCAGGCTATTCTGAACCAGTGGCGTAAGTTCGTCACAGTTGCCCAGAGGCAAGATAAATATTGGTGCCCCCCTATTATCCTATATTAAGATAAATATATGTATGTATGTATGTGTGCGTGTATATGTGTGCGTGTATATGTGAGTGTGTGTGTGTGTGTGTGTGTGTGTGTGTGTGTGTGTGTGTGTGTGTGTGTGTGTGTGTGTATGGAGTGTTCTGAAAAAAAATTATATACTGTATTTATACATTTAATTGTCTTTTATTTTAAATCACACATTTTCTTAGCAGTCAAACCCAGGATTACAACCCGTGACATGTTACACTAACAGCAGACATTTTACTGATGGAGCTATTTGCTCCTGTATAGGAAGCATGAGAATTCTAACTATATGAAGTTACATGTAATTGTCAGAGAAGTATCTTCTTCATATAGTTAAAATTCTCATATTGCCTATACAGGAGCAAATAACTTCATCAGTCAGGTGAATGCTTCCAGTGTAATAGGTTGTGGTTTCTAATCCTGGGTGTGATACTTGTAAAATGTGTATATTCATTATAATAAAGAGGGTGTGATTTGTAAGGTGCAGGGACCAGTGAGGAAGTCGGCCACTGAAAAGACAGCGACAGCTATCAATTAACTTAATTCAATTGTGTCACAGAATGAGAGAAGAGGTGCCACCCTTAAGAGCAGGAGCCTGGCGGCAGATGACTCTGTTGCCTCCCAGAGTTCTGCCTCTGTTCTGAACACCTCACACCTCACAATATTGTTTTTAGGCCAAAAGGTTGCACCGAGGTGGCTGTATGACTAAACCAAGCGACACAAGTGTGCAACACAAACACCTGGCCCATATAGGAGTGGCATTGCAGTGTCAGACAGGATGGCACTTTTCAAAAACTAGGCCCCAAACAGCACTTCATGCAAAGATGTAGAAGAGGTGCAATGAGAAAGCTGTATGACTAAGCCAAGCAACAAAAACAATTGGCCCATCTAGGAGTGGCACTGCAGTGGCAGACAGGAGGGCAGATATCCAAAAAATGGCCCTAAAACAGCACCTCATGCAAAGATGTAGAAAAGGTGCAATGAGGTAGCTGTATGACTAAGCCAAGTGACACAAACAATTGGCCCATCAAGGAGTGGCACTGCAGTGGCAGGCAGGAGGGCAGATATAGCAAAAAAGTCCACAAACAGCACATGATGCAAAGAAGAAAAAGAGGTGCACTGAGGTTGCTGTATGACTAAGCTAAGCGACACAACCACCTGGCCCGTCTAGTAGTGTCACGCAGTGGCTGAATGTGGAAAGTGGGCCACAATTGTTCGGTCCACTGACAGCATTTCCTACATGCCCCTGTCATTTTAAAAAAAATCTGCAATTGGTGGACTAAGGACTAATACCCCAGGACTAATACAGCAGTACCCCTGCACTCATACGGCAGTGTCACACAGGATGGCACTTTTCAAAAACTAGGCCCCAAACAGCACCTCATGCAAAGATGTCGAAGAGGTGCAATGAGGTAGCTGTATGACTAAGCCAAGCGACACAAAACAATTCCCACTGGAATTATACATCCAAATCACTGAAATTATACATCCAAATCACTGGAATTAAATGGCAAAATCACTGGAATTATACGTCCAAATCACTGGAATTAAATGGCAAAATCACTGGAATTATACATCAAAATCACTGGAATTAAACATCCAAATCACTGGTATTATATGTCCAAATCACTGGAATTAAATGGCAAAATCACTGGAATTATACTTCAAAATCACTGGAATTATACATCCAAATCACTGGAATTATACGTCCAAATCACTGGAATTAAAAGGCAAAATCACTGGAATTATACTGCAAAATAACTGAAATTATACGTCAAACTCACTGGAGTTATACGTCCAAATAACTGGAATTATACTGCAAAATCACTGGAATTATACATCCAAATCACTGGAATTATACGTCCAAATCACTGGAATTAAATGGCAAAATCACTGGAATTAAATGGCAAAATCACTGGAATTATACTGCAAAATCGCTGGAATTATACGTCCAAATCGCTGGAATTATACTGCAAAATCACTGGAATTATACTGCAAAATCACTGGAAATATACGTCCAAATCACTGGAATTAAATGGCAAAATCACTGGCAATTATACATGCAAATCACTGGAATTAAATAGCAAAATCACTGGAATTATATTGCAAAATCACTGGAATTAAATGGCAAAATCAATGGAATTATACGTCAAAATCACTGGAGTTATACGTCAAAATCACTGGAATTATATGTCCAAACCACTGGAATTATATTGCAAAATCACTGGAATTATACTGCAAAATCACTGGAATTATATGTCAAAATCACTGGAATTATATGTCCAAATCAATGGAAGTAAATGGCAAAATCACTGGGATTATACATCCAAATCACTGGAATTATACGTCCAAATCACTGGAATTAAATGGCAAAATCACTGGAATTATACTTCAAAATCACTGGAATTATACATCCAAATCACTGGAATTATACGTCAAAATCACTGGAGTTATACGTCCAAATCACTAGAATTAAATGGCAAAATCACTGGATTTATACATCAAAATCACTGGAATTATACTTCCAAATCACTGGAATTATACGTCCAAATAACGAATTAAATGGCGAAATCACTGGAATTATATTGCAAAATCACTGGAATTATACTGCAAAATCACTGGAATTATACGTCAATATCACTGGAGTTATACGTCCAAATCACTGGAATTAAATGGCAAAATCACTGGAATTATACATCAAAATCACTGGAATTATACGTCCATAACACTGGAATTATACGTCCAAATCACTGGAATTAAATGGCAAAATCACTGGAATTATATTGCAAAATCACTGGAATTATACTGCAAAATCACTGGAATTATACATCCAAATCGCTGGAATTATACTGCAAAATCACTGGAATTATATTGCAAAATCACTGGAATTATACTGCAAAATCACTGGAATTATACATCCAAATCACTGGAATTAAATGGCAAAATCACTGGAATTATATTGCAAAATCACTGGAATTATACTGCAAAATCACTGGAATTATACATCCAAATCGCTGGAATTATACTGCAAAATCACTGGAATTATATTGCAAAATCACTGGAATTATACTGCAAAATCACTGGAATTATACATCCAAATCGCTGGAATTATACTGCAAAATCACTGGAATTATACTGCAAAATCACTGGAATTATACGTCCAAATAACTAGAATTAAATGGCAAAATCACTGGAATTATACTGTAAAATCACCGGAATTATATGTCAAAATCACTGGAATTATAAATCCAAATCACTGTAATTATACGTCCAAATCACTGGAATTAAATGGCAAAATCACTGGAATTATACATCCAAATCACTGGAATTAAATGGCAAAATGGAGGTTGAGGGCTTCCATCGTCATGTGAAGCTGAATCACTAGTCATGAACATAGGCCAGGGTGATGGCAGAGATAATGTTCCAGCTCCGGGTCCAGGGGGTCAATGTTGTCCCTTACCTGAACGATCTTCTGATAAAAGCAAGATCGAGGGAGCTTTTATTGCTCCATATCGACTGCACTATCCACCTTCTGTAACACCATGGTTGGATCCTCAACTTACAGAAGTCCCATATGGAGCCAACTCAGTGGCTCCTGTTCCTAGGGATGTTTTCTTGATACTGTGGCCCAGAAGGTGTTCCTACCAGAGGACAAGGCGAGAACACTTAAGGAGATGGTCCGCATGGTGCTCTGACCTACTAGAGTGTCCATCCATCTTTGCATAAGATTGTTGGGAAAGATGGTCGCCTCATACGAGGCGATCCAATATGGGAGGTTCCATGCCAGGACATTTCAGTTGGATCTACTGAGCAAGTGGTCTGGATCACATCTACAGATGCACCAGATGATTCGGCTGTCACCTCATCCAGGATTTCCCTCTTGTGGTGGCTGCAGTCCTCCAATCTCCTGGAAGGCCAGAGTTTCGAGATTCAGGACTGGACCCTCCTCACAATGGATGCGAATCTGCGAGGATGGGGTGCTGTTACCCAAGGACTAAAGTTCCAGGGCAGGTGGTCAGCCCACGAAGCCCTCCTTCCAATCAACATTCTGGAACTTCAGACAATCTACAATGCTAGGTTTCAGGCCTCTCAGCAAGAGCGCTATCGGCATTCTTCATTCCGTGTGTGGACAGCTGGGAAGCGAATTTCCTGAGTCGTCATGATCTCCACCCGGGGGAGTGGGGACTCCACCATCAGGTGTTCCAGCAGATCATCCACCGGTGGGGCTGCCCACAGATAGACATGATGGCTTCTTCACTCAACAAGAAGCTTCACTGGCGAACCAGGGACCCTCAGGCGAGGGCAGTGGATGCATTGACGTCACCTTGGCCTTATCGGTTGGTCTTCCTATTTCCTCCAATTCCATTGCTCCCAAGGGTGCTCAAGCGAATCAGACATCAAGGAGTCCAGGCAATTCTGATTGCCCCGGATTGGCCTTGAAGGGTGTGGTACGCGGATCTTCTGGACATATTTGTCGAAGACCCTTGGCCTCTGCCACTAAGAAAAGATTTTCTTCAACAAGGACCGCTCGTCTACCCGAACTTACGGCGACTTCATTTGACGGCATGGAGGTTGAGCGGAACATCCTAGCTCACAAGGGCCTTTCCAAAAAGGTTATGCTACCATGGTTCAGGCCATAAAACCTGTGACGTCAAAACACTATCATCGTATCTGGAGAAGATATGTCTCTTGGTGCGAGGATAAGGGCTTACGTCTGGGTTCCATTAAGGTCCAGATTTCAGCTCTCTCAATTTTCTTTCAGAAGAAATTGGCAGGGTTGCCAGAAGTTCAGACCTTCTTGCAAGGGGTACTCCACATACAACCTCCTTTTGTGCCGCCTACGGCACCCTGGGATTTGAATGTGGTGTTGGAATTTCTACAGTCCTCCTGGTTTGAACCTTTGATGATGGTAGAAGACAAGTACCTCACGTGGAAGATGGTGATGTTACTGGCCCTGGCTTCTGCTAGGCATGTCTCAGAATTGGAGGCCTTATTGTGTAAAAGTCCCTACTTGGTCTTTTACGAGGACAGAGCGGAGCTCAGGACTAGGCAGCAGTTCCTGCCAAAGGTAATTTCTGCATTCCACTTGAATCAACCTATTGTGGTTCCATCCAGTTCTGACACTTCTACTCCTCCGGAGCCATTGGATGCTGTGTGAGTCTTGAAGGTTTATATCAAGCGAATGGCTCGGATTAGAAAGACGGATTCCTTGTTCATGCTCTATGATGCGCAGAAAAAGGGTTGTCCTGCTTCAAAGCAGTCCATTGCTTGTTGACTTAGACTTACTATCCAACAGGCCTATGTGTCGGCAGCCTTGCCTGTCCCTAAGTCTCTAAAGGCCCACTCTACAAGATCGGTGGGCTCTTCCTGGGCAGCCTTGCAATTATGTTGAGCTGTTACCTGGTCGGGGAAGAACACTTTTGTTAAGTTCTACAGGTTTGATACCCTGGCCAAAGAGGATTTCCAGTTTGGGCAGGCGGTGCTGCAGCATTCCCGCCCATTCTGGAAGCTTTGGGACGTCCCCATCATACTAAGTCTCCCCAATATCTCTTATGGATGCTACAGAAAATAGGATTTTAATTACCTACCAGTAAATCCTTTTCTCGTAGTCCATAAGGGATATTGGGCACCCGTCTCAGTGCTTTGACTTTTCTGTAAGTTCTGTGTTCTGTGGCTACCTGTTCAGCTGTTGCTGTTTTGTTACCAGCCATTGCTGGTTGTTCTATGTTTGTGGTGTGCTTGTATTAAATCTCACCACTCTTTCTTATCATGTTCCTTCTCTCATATATGTCCTTTCTCCTTCGGGCCCTGTTTTACCTATAACTGCCTGTGGGAGGGGGCATAGAGGGGAGGAGCCAGCACACCCAGTGAAGAAATTTAAAGTGCACTGGCTCCTTTGGACCCGGTCTATACCCCATTCGTACTAAGTCTCCCTAATATCCCTTATGAACTATGAGAAAAGGATTTACCGGTAGGTAATTAAAATCCTATTTTTATAGATAATAATAATTAAGCTAAATAATGGTAAATTGGTTCTATTAGTAAATAACCAAGTGTAGTGCACAGAAATAATATGGAGGATGTATAATTTAAATGTAAAAGTCAAGGTTGTCTGCAAATGTAGGGGCTAATTCTAAGTCGCATGCAAAGCTGCTGTAGTTGCAAGCAGTCATGGAAGCCTGATTTACTACCTCATGCTAATGTGAGATTCTAATGCAGGGGTTTGTGAGTGTGCAAGCGGAACCCTGTGCCGCCCATTGATTTCACACCTGTTACTGCAACTGTCATCATTAGTATTTGCACTGCAAGAAATATGTCTCCCCTTACACACGTCTCAGAATCATCCACACCCATGACACTCCCACAAGTCAGGATGATTCTGTGCACTGCACAGTTGCCACCAAAAACACCCAATTTCATGGAACGAGATATCCGCCAAGTTCTGTCCAGCTCAGAATAGGACAGACATATGCAAACATACATAAATTCCAATCTGCACATGCGCTGCCTGCAAAAGCTCGCAGCTTGGGCCGGTGCGCAGAGATCTGTCAAACGGAGAACCAGGCCCAAATAGCTGAGCACATGGAAGAGCTTTATAAACAAACCTGCAGACACAGTGAGAACACAAACACAAATATGTCCACAACACTATGTGGTATGAAACTCGTATATACATACAGGTGCCGTCAATTTAATCTGAGATTGCATAATGTAATTTAAAGCCAGATTTATTAACTCACGTGAATGGGAGATTATGCTCAACTATTGAGGCTGCAAGAGGGAGACAGTACCAAAAATTGGTGGTCATTCCGAGTTGTTCGCTCGCTAGCTACTTTTCGCAGCAATGCAAACGCAAAGCCGCCGCCCTCTGGGAGTGTATCTTAGCATAGCAGAATTGCTAACGAAAGATTAGCAATTCTGCTATTAAGTATTTCCTTGCAGTTTCTGAGTAGCTCCAGACCTACTCCTAGATTGCGATCACCTCAGTCCGTTTAGTTCCTGGTTTGACGTCACAAACACGCTCAGCGTCCGGCCAGCCACTCCCCCATTTCTCCAGCCACTCCTGCGTTTTCTGCTGGCACGCCTGCGTTTTTTAGCACACTCCCGGAAAACGCTCAGTTACCAACCAGAAACACCCACTTCCTGTTAATCATTCACCGATCAACAGAGCGACTGAAAAGCTTAGTTCGCCCGTGAGTAAAATAGCATAGTTTTGTGTAAAATTGCTTAGCACATGCGCATGCGCTGAACTGCCGGATTTTAGCCTAATAGCAATTCTGCTAAAAATAGCAGCGAGCGAACAACTCGGAATGACCACCATTGATTTTACACCTTTCACCTCAACCATTGTCATTAGTAACTACCCTTGCACGAGCCCCATGCTCGGTGCAAGAGATATGCCAGAAACAGGCTTCCCTTCCCCATACACAACTCAGAATTGCACAGAACTTTTGATACACAACCAGGGCAAGCGCCCAACTTCCCACAAGTCAGGATAGTTACATGCAGTTACATTGTCACCACTCACTTTTCATCCTGAAATGCCCTATGTCATGGAAAGACAGATCCGGCTATGAGGGTAATTCCAAGTTGATCGCAGCAGGAATTTTTTTAGCAGTTGGGCAAAACCATGGCCCTCATTCCGAGTTGTTCGCTCGCTAGCTGCTTTTAGCAGCTTTGCACACGCTAAGCCACCGCCTACTGGGTGTGAATCTTAGCTTTGCAGAATTGCGAACGAAAGATTCGCAGAATTGCGAAAAGAAATTTCTTTGCAGTTTCTAAATAGCTCGAGACTTACTCTGCCACTGCGATCAGTTCAGTCAGTTTCGTTCCTGGTTTGACGTCACAAACACACCCAGCGTTCGCCCAGACACTCCCCCGTTTCTCCAGCCACTCCCGCGTTTTTCCCAGAAACGGCAGCGTTTTTTCACACACACCCAAAAAAAGGCCAGTTTCCGCCCAGAAACACCCACTTCCTGTCAATCACACTACGATCACCAGAACGAAGAGATTTCTTCGTTAAGCCGTGAGTAAAATACCAAACTTTTTAGCAAATTTACTTGGCGCAGACACACTGCGAACATTGCGCATGCGCAGTTTGCGACAAATCGCTCCGTTGCGAAAAAAAATAACGAGCGAACAACTCGGAATGAGGGCCCATGTGCACTGCAGGGGAGGCAGATTTAACATGTGCAGAGAGAGTTAGATTTGGGTGTGGTGTGTTCAATCTGCAATCTAATTTGCAGTGTAAAAATAAAGCAGCCAGTATTTACCCTGCACAGAAACAAAATAACCCACCCAAATCTAACTCTCTCTACACATGTTATATCTGCCTCCCCTGCAGTGCACATGGTTTTGCCCAATTGCTAGCAAAATTCCTGCTGCGGTCAACTTGGAATTACCCACTATGTTCCACCTGACATGGGCAGAGATATACAAAAATGTGTAAATTTGCTTCTGTCATGGATTATGAAGTCTGAAGAAAAACAATTTTTTGTGGTTACAAGCGCTTCAACCACAAAAGTGTCAGCCCCTGTCACTGAAGTGCTTGGTTTGTTAAACTGTGAATGTCCTTTTTAATATACAATATACAGGGTTGGTGCTAGGGTGTTCGGTGCCCACCTGCAAACTATAAATGTGTGCCCTCCCATACTTTATCAAAGAGACACAACACGCTGGAGGCATGTGCCACAAAAAAGGGGTGAAGTCTCACAAGGAATGAGTGTAGCCACACAATAGTATTACCCAAGAGTAGCAATCTTATTCACATTGGGCCTACTTCAAATCTGATCGCTGGGCTGTGTTTTTTGCTGCTCTGCGATCAGATAATCGCTGCCTGCAGTGGGAGTGTATTTTTGCTGTGCAAGTGTATGATTCCATGTGTAGCTGAGCTGCTTGTGCAGTCTCTGCGCAGCACAGGACTTACTCTTCCAGAGTGATTGAATTCTGCTGATCGGGGTCGGAGCTGATGTCAGACACCCTCACTGAAAATGCTTGAGCCCGTTTGCGTTTTTCCGAACACTCCCTGAAAACAGTCAGGTGCCACCCACAAATGGCCTTTTCCTGTCAATCACCTTGCGAATGCCTGTGCGAGTGAATCCTTCACACCATCCCTTTGCTGACTGCCGATGCCCGTTGTAGCCATCCGATGTGCCTGTGCAAACGCACAGCAGCGATCAGATTTGAATGACCCCCATTATTCCACATGTAGTATCCCTGATTCACATTACACCACATAGTAGTGTCCTTTATTCATGTTATGACACACAGTAGAGCCCCTTATTCATGTTACTTCAGACAATAGTACCCCTTATACACATTACGCCACACAGTAGTGTCCCTTATGCACATAATGTCCATAGTAGTAGTGCCCCTTGAACATAATGCCAACAGTAATGCCACAAACAAGTAATGTCCAGTTATACCATTACACATAATGCCAACAGTAGTGCCACATACACATAATGGCCAAAGTAATGCCACTTACAAACAATGCCAGGAGTAGTGCCACCGATGCACAATGCCCACAGTAGTACCACCTACACATGATTCCCACAGTAGTGCTGCTTACACATAATGCCACAGTAATGCCACTTGCACACAATGCCCAGAATGTGCCGCCTAAACACAATGCCCATTATAGTGCCCCTTACACATGATGCCAACAGTAGTCAACCCTACACGATACCCATAGTAGTGCCCCTTACACATAATGTGCACAGTAGTGCAGTGCTGTGCCTCTCTCTTAGTCTGTTTATGTATTAGTGTCCCTCCCTCCCCTCCTAGTCTATATATATTAGTGTGATCCCCCTCCCCTCCTAGTCTACATATATGTATTATAGTCCCCCCTCCCCTCCTAGTCTATATATATATATATGTGTGTCCCCCTCTCCTCCTAGTCTATATATAAGTATTAGTGTGTCCCCCTCCCCTCCTAGTCTATATATATATGTATTAGTGTCCCCCCCTTCCCCTCCTAGTCTATATATATATGTGTGTGTGTGTGTGTGTGTGTGTGTGTGTGTGTGTGTGTGTGTGTATTAGCGTGCCCTCTCCTGCCCTCCTAGTCTGTTTATGCATAACACTGTCTTGACTCCCCCATTCCTCCTTCTCTATAATGTGCAGCCTGCCCCTTCCCCTAGTAGTTACCTGCTCTCCTTGCTTGCTCCTCTCAGCAGCACAGCTCCTCATCCACTCTCACTCACTGTTGCAGCCTCCGTATCCTGCTCCTGTCTCTACTGACCATTAACAGCAGCCACAAGCTCCACTGGCACTTCTAGTAAGGACCCGACTTCCTGAACTAGCCTCAGGCATGCTGTACCAGCTCCATGATGCTGCTGCTGGGAGCCGTGCCCGGGATGCAGAGGTGCTCTCCTCAGGCAGCTCCCAGATCTATGGTGTGCTGCCGCCGCTGTGCTGACCGTGCGGCGCAGGCTGTGTCAGCCGGCAGTAATAGTGGTAAAGTAGGGAGGGCGCCTCTCCTTGCCGGTGCCTACCTGCTTTGCATACCTATGCTGAGCGGGTAGCACCATCCCTGCAACATAAGGGTGGGGAGCAGTCCCAAGAACAATTTCATCTTGGACCTGTCAAAGTCAGAAAAATATCTCTATGCACACTGCCATATTTGCACCTCACACAGGTCTGCGCTGCGCATGCGTGCGCTCTCCCGTGCGTGCGCATACTCGCTGTGCGGGCACCCGCGGGCGCGCGGTATGTGCATTTACGGTAGAGTTCATGTGTTCGTAGCGTGCGACTCAATCGTTACATATTTCCACTATATAATGTATTTTGTAGATCATGGTCCCTTTGATAGATTCTGAAAGTTTGGTTAATATAGAATGTTCATGAACAGAGAAATCCCCCTTTGTTTGATACGAAGGGTCAGACAGGAGTAATACAGTGGTGTTTAGTACCCATCGGAAGAGTATTTAATTAGCAATATTCCGGTGTTGGTTTGAAGCGGATTAATCGCTCGTGCGAATAGTTATGGACATAAGAAGTTTATGAACATTTACTGTATTTGCACTTACTTATCCATGCGGCTGGAAACCCAGTTTCCCTCCCACCTGAGCTGTTGGAAATAGTCACGGCCCACCTGTATGAATCAACCTATGACCTTTTGTTATAATGCGAGGAGGAATTCCTGTGTCCAATGAACAATGAGATTGTAGGGACCATTGAATTGTATTGTGTGTGGGGCATAAATAGACAAGCCGATCACATCCAGCTCACTCTTCAACGGTTATCATTGCTGAAAATCGGGAGCTGGATGTCCAGAGGCGCATGCGATCGTTTCCTTTGTGCGTAAGTTTTCTCCGCAATCATATTGTCTTTTTTTGATGTTATGGGCCATATCTCTCTCTCTTCTTCTCTTTCTCTCGTACTCTCTTAAACGTAATAGTATTGTATTGTATTTCCTGTGTAGTTATCTGGTTAGGTAGTCTATGTTATATTGTAGTGTATGACTTGTATTGTATTAATTCTTTTGCAAGTATAACATTCATAATATATATATTAGGCGTTGGACCCTAAGCACGGTATCTGTGTATTTCTTATAGTGTTAAGTATTCACAGAGCGTCGGTGACGCTCAAACAGCTTTTAAGTTAATAAGGTTACACTGTGTTGCATCTATACCCTATCTCTACACTAAGGTTTTACAGCATATTACATTGTTTATGGTTTAGATTTAAAGGTTTAACATTGTGAGCGTCAGCGCCGCTGGTGATCTCCTTGTGGTCCCGAGCGTCCGCTACGCTATAGCGAATCATTACGTTAGTCGGCAGCCAATAGCGTGCCTGCCTGTGATCTCTCGGCCGTGAGCGAACGTGACGCTTGAGCGTCTCGACCACGGCTAAGCGATCGTTACGCAACGAGCGTACCCTTACGGTACTCCATACGTAAATAGCGTACAGTGTTCTTAGACCTCATAAAGGGTTTTATATAAGATAAATATTTAGCTTTATCAATTGGCGGCTCGTCCTGTCCTTCACATATCTCTGCTAGGTAATTTCAGCAGACATTATCCAGCAGCAAAGGGCGGGAGGTCATATTCCTCTTAGTGCTGTTTGGATAAGCGTCTGCTTCGCTTAGTAAAGGGTGCTGAAGGAATCCGGAACCGGAGGTAAGAACAACACGCTAGTGTCTTTTAAAACTGTTTATTTCTGTCTTGCGTACACACGCACATATCTGCATTTCTTTTTCATTCGTGTATTTTCATATATCACTCTCCTGTTTGCCATTTTATAATTGATAAAACGTGCTAAGAGAGATTTGTCGCTATTTCATAGTTAAAGTGTAAAACCCACATGCAACTCTACCTAAGGTAAAAGGAGAGATTGGTGTGTTGCGCGGTAGACGATCGAGGATCATCTACATTGATAAAAGTGTTAGTTGTGTTGCGGTGGACATTGGTTTTGTGTACACGTGTCTCTAACAAAGGGCTGAGACTCGCGTACGCCAAGGCCGACGCACGCAGCGTAAATTATGCAACGGAGCGTCTGGGTACGCCCACGTAACTCAAGTCACACGACAGTTGATTTTTAAGTAGCGCAACAGGCGATAAATAGCGCAACAGGCGATAAGTAGCGCATCAGGCGATAAATAGCGCAAATCTATTTTGAATCCGAAATTTAGATTAACAGATCCTTCTCCAAATTCACAACACATCTGGTCTAAAGAAAATTTCTGCGCAGAAATAGAAATAGAAGCAAAAGTGTACGTGTGGTGAGTGAGTGTTTTTGTATATATAAGTTTATACAATTTTACAGGTTGAACCACAAGAAGTCGAGTTCTCGCAGAGGTACATACATGTAAGTGACGTGCATGGTGGCTAGAGAGGCATCTCTGGTTAAACATAAAATTTGAGCAGTAGAGAATAGTAGACCAGGAGGTCATACTACAGACCGGGAGGTCCAGGTACAGCAGACTAAGAAGTCTGCCATAAAAGAGAAAAGGGCACAACCCAGGGGGTTGGTGCAAAACCCATATAGGCCAATAAAGCTCTGGCTGAAGGAATTCGCAGCCGAAATTTTCGATTCCACTGGTCGCTCAGTACATAAGATTAGTTGCTTATGTGCTGAACGATTGTACCGCACGTAATTGTTTACATTAGTTAATCTGACCAGTACCATTTGTGTACGATCCCGGTCATAAAACTATTTGTACACTCTGATGTGATTTGTGTAATTTTTTATTTTCTGAAGGGAAGTTCGCTGGTCACTCAGGAATTGTCCAACAACCAATAGTTACTGGAAAGAGTAAGTGTTCTGCGGATATCCCTCGCATGTTCCAGTAAATAGAGGTTCATAGGGGCCCTGGGTCGAGTACGCCAGCACTAAGGCAGTGTGTGGGTCGTATTGGTCGGCGTGGGCGAGTGAGTGGGGTACTCGGTAAACCGCCACCGTCAGCCTATCGTGAACATTTTGATTTTTGTAAGGGTTCGCTGAAGACCCTGAAATAAGGTCAGAGGTGGTGAAAGCAACGCCTGCAAGTTATGGGGGCCAATTGTTCAGGAAGGGGGCGATCAACCTCGGTTCGGGTTGATTCAGTAAACCGACCAGTCTTGTCGGCAAGGTACGTAATTTGTGAAAAATATGGTTCACATACAGAGGTTTTATGTGATGAATGGGAGAGAATGACAGTGCATGACGGGGAGAAATTCCCAAGAGTAGGTAGCTTTAGATCAGAAGTGTTGCAAAATTTAAGGAGGAGGATATGTCTCATTAAATCAACAAAGAGACGAATCCAACATTATGATTATTTGCAGTTATGGCAACAGGAGGGTGAAATACAGAGAGGATTGGCTCTGGCGGCGGGATCTAATCCTATCAAGAAATTGATAGCGACAGCCCCGCCGCCACCATACATATCGGGAGAGAAATTGGTTGCGGAGAATGACGCATCAGGGTGTAACAAACAAACACTTAGCAACTGTGTAAATGTTAATAAGTTAACTAATGCAAGTATTAACCCGTGCAAGTTGTACCCTGTTTTGAACTTTCCCCAGGTGTGTGATCAAGAGGACGAATCGGCAACAATATCGGCGCTCTCTCTAGCAGCCACCATAGCAGAGACAACAGTAGGCACGGCTCCACCCACGAGATTAGTAACAAAAGCCCCTAGCGGAGGGATAGGTGAGGTCGTATCTACAGGTAAGTACGGCACCATACACTACGCTGAAACCATTTCACCACAGGCTGTAGAACCTACACAGAGTGATGTTAGTAAACTTAATCCTGTTAGGGTAATAGCAGTGCCAAATGGGAAAACTGACACGACAGGAATCACTCCTGTTAGGAACATTGCCATGTACAGTCCATTTTCCCGAATGGAATTAAGAACCATAGTGTCTGAGTTCCCTGACCCTAGGAAAGACTTAGTTGCCAGCCAGAAATACATCAGAGACCTAGGGAACACTTTAGAGCCCAATAACAAAGACTGGCAGGTATTGCTGAGGGCATGTTTACCCTCAAATGTCGACGCAGCTCAATTTTTGGCTGACTGTGGATTAGATCAGGATGTACCTCTTACAGATGTGTACAACAAAGATAACGTAAAAAGAATAAGTTTACAGTTAAAAGAGTATTTCCCAGCGGTAGTTAAGTGGAACAAGATCTTCTCCATTAGACAGAAAGAGTCAGAAACTGCTGCAGAATATTTTCACAGGGCATTACTAGAAATGGCAAAGTACACAGGTATAGAGGACATTAAAACAAACATAAACCATCGAGAAGTAGCAGTATCTGTACTAATGGATGGGTTAAAAGAGACATTAAAGACAAGAGTACAGACCACGCAACCATGTTGGCGAGGTCTGTCGGTGGCTACTTTGAGAGAGGCTGCTATTGATCACGACCGGAATATCACCCGACACAGGGAGTCACAAGGTGATAAGTTAATGGCCGTAAGTATACAGGCCCTGACCACAAGGCAGCCTTTGTATAAATCACCAAACCCTGTGGGTAAGTCAAATGTGGTAACTTGTTTTTCATGTCATAGACAGGGACACATGGCACGAGACTGTAGAGTGAAAAATTCACAAAACTCATATCAACCCCCTAGACAACGACACGACACACGACATTGGGAGCAAGGTCCGCAGAGACGGAGTTATGAGCCACATACAGGGGAAACAAAAAGATACCCCCCGAACAGAGACTGGCAAGCCACTGGTAGTTCCCATTTAACCCCTTCACAAGTAGTTGCTGCCAGCGGGATTCAGGGAGGTCACCATACCCAATAGGGGTGTGGCCATACCTGTAATCTGCAGCGAGTAAAATTGATTGCAAGTCTTGGGAGTGAACCAGAAATTGCAATCAATGTAGCTGGTAAATCGTTAAACTTTCTTGTAGACACAGGGGCGGCCAAATCAGTGATAAATTCGACAGTGGGCATGAGAACCACTGGTAAGACAATTCCAGCCATAGGGGTAACGGGAGTAGTCCAGCACTACCCTGTTAGCAAACCAGCCGAGATTACAGTAGGGCCGTTACATACCAAGCATTCCTTTTTGCTAGCTGCATCGGCACCGACTAATCTCCTGGGAAGAGACTTATTGTGCAAAATGGGGTGCGTCATTTATTGTACTCCTGAAGGTGTATTCTTGGACATACCTGAGAATCACGCTCAGGAAGTGCGAGACATGTTAGACTCCCCGTCAAAATTAATGTCACATACCATTATGACAAATAGGACTCCATCCCAAGTAGAAGAAATGACATCCCAGATACCAGAGTCACTTTGGACTAAAGATGGACAGGACACTGGATTAATGGCAAACGTAGCTCCGGTAGTTGTACAAGTAAAAGATGGTAGGATAGCTCCAAAAATCCCACAGTACCTTCTGAAGCCAGAGGTGGAGTTAGGAGTTTATCCCGTAATAGAGCGCTTGCTACAACAGGGCATTCTGGTAAGAACGTCCAGCACTGCCAATAGTCCCATCTTCCCTGTTAAAAAGAGTGGGGGGAGGGGTTACCGGCTAGTGCAGGATCTAAGGGGGATTAACAAAATAGTTGAGAGTCAGTTCCCGTAGTGCCAAATCCAGCTGTCATCCTTATGCAAATCCCTCCCACTGCGAAATTTTTCACTGTTATTGACCTCTGCTCCGCTTTCTTTTCGGTACCTCTGCACCCTGACAGTCAATATTTGTTTGCATTCACATACAGAGGAGTCCAATACACATGGACTCGATTATCACAAGGTTTCATAGACAGTTCAAGTATCTTTTCCCAGGCTTTGCATGATTGTTTACAGTCTTTCCAACCAGAGAGTGGATCAGTATTAATACAGTACGTGGATGATTTACTACTGTGTTCTGATTCATTGGAAGCATCCCTGAAGGATACGAAACAGCTCCTGTTTCATCTTTCAGACACAGGACACAAGGTTTCCAAAGACAAGTTGCAATTATGCCAAACTAAGGTAAAATATTTGGGACACTGTCTAACACAAGGACTGAGACACCTGACCGCTGATAGAATTCAAGCAATTAGAGACATGACTCTGCCACAAACCCAGCAACAGATCAGAACATTTTTAGGAATGTGTGGGTATTGCCGTAACTGGATCCCAGGGTTTTCCATTCTAGCGTTACCTTTGCAGGAGATGGTCTCCTAAAACAAACCTGAGCGGATTTCGCATACAGACGAGTCCGAGATGGCATTTGAGAGACTTAAACAGTGCCTAACGCAGGCACCAGCATTAGGTATGCCAGACTATGGGAAACCCTTTGAGCTGTACGGAACAGAAAGTGCTGGTTGCGCGGCAGGCGTCTTAACCCAAAAGCACGGTGATGCCAGCAGGCCGGTAGCATACTACAGCGCTCAGCTAGACACGGTAGCGCGATCCCTCCCCACATGCTTGCGAAGCGTTGCTGCGATAGCATTGCTAGTAACGAAAAGCGAAGATGTAGTGCTAGGTCACAACCTCACAATTCATACACCACATGCAGTGTCAGCCTTGCTAAATTCTGCCCAAACCAGGCACGTCTCATCAGCGCGGTTTACAAGATGGGAATTGGCACTAATGGCCCCCGTAAACATCACCATAAGGAGATGCAGTGCATTAAACCAGGCAACATATCTCCCAGGTGTGCCTGGACAGACACAAAGGGTGGAGGATGAGAGTGGTGGGGAAGGAGAATTTAACACAAAGGAAGACACACATGATTGTATGGAATATTTGACCCAAAATTTTACCGCAAGGCCTGACATCAGTGACAATCCACTGGAAGATGTAGATCTAACTTTCTACACGGATGGTAGTTGTCACAGACAGTCAGACTCGGGAGACTTGTGTACTGGATACGCAGTCGTAGATGACCAAGGCACCATAGAAGCGGAACCGCTAGGCCCACCTCACTCAGCCCAGGTTGCTGAACTGGTCGCCCTAACCAGAGCATGTGAATTGGCTAAGGGCAAATCAGCCAATATCTACACCGACTCTAGATACGCATTCGGGGTAGTCCATGATTTCGGAGCCCTATGGCGCCTCAGAAATTTCATGACGGCAGCTGGTACACCGATAGCGCATGCAGCTCACATCAAAAGGCTTCTAACAGCGATACAGGAACCCGACAGAGTGGCTGTTATCAAGTGTAAAGCACACACATATAGCCAGGACCCAGTATCACTTGGTAACAGCCGAGCAGACGAAGCAGCTAAGTTAGCAGCTGGTACCCCCAGACAGACAGACACCACACAACTGATGGTATTTAATACCATCAACACACAGAAGTTGTGTGAGATGCAAAATTTGTGTTCAACACAGGAAAAGGCAGTCTTGAAGGCAAAGGGATATGGCCAGGAGTCCTCAGGACTCTGGACGGATGGACAAGGTAAACCGGTGGCCCCCAGAGCATATCTCCCATGTTTAGCTGAGGCAGCTCACGGGCTGACTCATCTGGGCAAGGAGGGAATTGCAAGTTGGTAAGAGCATATTGGTGCGCCCCAGGATTTTCATCTCATGCAGGTAAGAGAGCAATGTCATGCCTTACCTGTTTGAGAAAGAACATCGGAAAAGCAATACCAACAGAACCATCTCATATCCCACCTGCAGGCGGCCCTTTCCAGGTAATACAGATTGACTTCATTCAATTACCCCCTTGTCGAAATTTGAAATATGTACTTGTTTGTATAGATGTTTTCTCAAATTGGGTCGAAGCATTTCCTGCGGCCACAAATACCGCCATGTTTACTGCTAAGGAAATTGTGCAGGAATTTGTATGTAGGTATGGTATCCCTAGAATAATTGAAAGTGATAGGGGTACCCATTTTACAGGTGATGTCTTTCAAGGAATGTGTAAGTTGATGGGAATTGATAGCAAGCTGCACACTCCATACCGTCCACAGGCGAGTGCGAAGGTAGAAAGAGTGAACAGCACTATTAAAAATAAACTGAGCAAAGTTATGGCAGAGACAGGATTGACATGGCCAGAAGCTCTACCCATTGTACTGTACAGCATCAGAACCACTGCCAGGTCCCCTCTTAATCTGTCTCCTTTTGAAATCTTGTTTGGTCGACAACCGCATGTTATGATTAACCCTCAGGATGATTTGAAGTGTAACAATGAAGTGACTGTAAAGTACTTGATTAGCATGAGTAAACAGCTAAGGAATCAAAATGATAATTTGAAGTTGGTGATTCCTGATTTACCAGATAGTAATTGTCATGACATTGAACCTGGGGATTATGTAATGATACGGAATTTTCTACGCTCAGGTTGCCTTATTGACAGATGGGAAGGACCATACCAAGTCTTATTGACTAGCACTACAGCATTGAAAGTTGCCGAGAGAGAGACTTGGGTTCATTCGTCCCATTGTAAGAAGGCTGCTGATCCAGAGAGGTCCCGTGATAAGGAACAGACGGTAGAGGAAGTTGTATCACTGGAGTGTCTGTTCCAGGAGGACTGAGACGGCACCTGAGCATTGAGAATCACAAGATCAAAAGCAGTTGTCGATTCCCTGTTCCCTTTTATTGTTTTTCTCCACTTCCCATTCCCCTTCCCTCAAATTATTTTTCCCCCTTCTCATTCTTCTTCATTTCCTCCTATAAGATGGACTTGCCCCAAGAGACTGTGATCCGGATTTTCCTGTTGATCATGATGTTGACCAGAGCAGTCTGTTCCGGCGAGAGTACCATGGAGGTCGAGAGAGGTTCTGGAATGGGTTCTGATGACAGAGATGGAGGCGTAGTTTCCCAAGAACAACATAATCAACAAGCAAAGGCGAGTATCAGAAAACGATCCGATAGCATTGACCATAGAAGGAATTGTGAAGGATTGTTAGCTGAAGAAAACTGTATCTGTAGGCTCTGTGACAACGTAGTTGAGGATGGGTGCATCAAGAAATGCCAATCCAGTTTTAATATCCACATGGACCGGCATCCCTTGAGTGACTATCACTCCTTAGTGGGTAGTGTGTTAAATCAAACAGATTGTTGGGTATGCTCTCAAGTACCTCAAGGTCATAGCAAATCAGGACTAGTACCATTTCCTTTAACGATAGGGGAGGTACTTGAGCTAAGTGGTGGGAGGCCGGTGGACAGGAGGTTTAATATCTCCAGTCCTCCTAGTTTGAAGCTCCACCAATATCATGTGGATAGATCCCTCATATGTTTTAACATTTCCAATCCCCGAAAGCCGGGAAATTGGGAAGTGTCATGGAGTAACCAAACCATGACCTTTTCATATAGAGCAGATAGAATGCCGACAGATACAGAGCTTGTACGCCACATAGCCAGTAGAGGAAAATCTTTCCGATATAGGTATACCCTAGGAAATAGGATTACGAGAGTTGGAGAGGTATCACCAGGATACTGTGCACATATCGTACAAGCTGATACGTGTACTAGACAGATGGGAGAATTAGGGTTAGGAGATTTCACATGGAAGATGTGTAATATGGTTATGTCCTACTCCGTCCCATATGTTCTCCCCGATGATGCATATTTCATATGCGGGAGGAAGGCGTATAAGTGGCTTGCCCCAAACTCTGAAGGATTGTGTTATATTGGAAAAGTACTGCCTGAAGTAATGACTGTATCACATGCCAAAATGAAAGATATACACCGTGTTGCCCAAGCTCCTTATACTCACACCCATTACGAGCACGTAGTTAAACGGCACCTGATAGAAAGAACAGAGCATCCGGCCTCTGACATGATCCATGAATCCACCGGGATTCAGGTTCTAATCGCGTTAGATTTCACTCGCACCGCCAGAGGAGTGTTGAATTATAAATACATATCTGCGCTCGCAAATTTGTTAGACAATATCACAGAAATGTATGATGACACGTTTAGGTATACTGGAAGAGAACTTCAAGCTTATAAAACAGAACTGGTTCAGCATAGAATGATTCTCAATTATCTCACGGCAGTAACAGGTGGATATTGTGTCACACTGGCAACGCAGTACGGCGTGAAATGTTGCACATACATTACAAATAGTACCGAGGACCCGGTCGAGGTCATAGACCAAAAGATGGACGATATTCTCCAACTGAAGTGGGAATTTCGCAGGAGACACAATCTCACCCTTGCTGCTGTGAGTAATGAGCTGACTGGTTGGGTGTCATGGTTGAACCCGCGAAATTGGTTCTCTGGTTTAGGAGAATGGGCTCAAGAAGTCATAATGGATGTAGGGAAGTTTCTCCTATGTATCTTAGGTGTTATCATAACGACTGGCTTGATATTTAGATGCGGACAGGCTTTAACGAAGTGCAAACGAAGTACCAGGGTGATGAGTTTAAGGAGTGAGGAAACTGTAATTCCAATGGATTTGATTTATGACCCAAATGTAGAAACAATGGGGTATATTTACTAAGCTCCCGATTTTGACCGAGATGCCGTTTTTTCATCAAAGTGTCATCTCGGTCAATCTCGGTCATTTACTAAACACTAATCACGGCAGTGATGAGGGCATTCGTAATTTTTTGCTAGTTCAGGTAAAAAATTACGAATGAATACACCATCGGTCAAATTACGCCTGTTTAGATACGAATCTCGGTCATTTACTAAGCAAAAAAACACAAAACACTGCCGTGAAAAATTACAATTCGCAAAAAAGTCCTAAAAAAAAACAGACCTGCTTTTTTTATTCGTGATTTGAGATGCATGCAGGGATCCATGAGATCCGTGCATGTATATCAATGGGAAGGGGTGGGAAAGTGTTTTTTGTTGTTAAAAAAAATTGCGTGGGGTCCCCCCTCCTAAGCATAACCAGCCTCGGGCTCTTTGAGCCGATCCTGGTTGCAGAAATATGGGGGAAAAAATGACAGGGGTTCCCCCATATTTAAGCAACCAGCATCGGGCTCTGCGCCTGGTCCTGGTCCCAAAAATACGAGGGACAAAAAGAGTAGGGGTCCCCCGTATTTTTAAAACCAGCACCGGGCTCCACTAGCTGGACAGATAATGCCACAGCCGGGGGTCACTTTTATACTGCGCCCTGCGGCCGTGGCATCAAAAATCCAACTAGTCACCCCTGGCCGGGGTACCCTGGGGGAGTGAGGACCCCTTCAATCAAGGGGTCCCCCCCCCCCAGCCACCCAAGGGCCAGGGGTGAAGCCCGAGGCTGTCCCCCCCCATCCAATGGGCTGCGGATGGGAGGGCTGATAGCCTTTGTTGAAAAATAAAAGATATTGTTTTTAGTAGCAGTACTACAAGTCCCAGCAAGCCTCCCCCGCATGCTGGTACTTGGAGAACCACAAGTACCAGCATGCGGCGGAAAAACTGGCCCGCTGGTACCTGTAGTACTATTACTAAAAAAATACCCAAAAAAACACAAGACACACACACCGTGAAAGTATAATTTTATTACATACACATACATACTTACCTTAAGTTCCCACGCAGGTCGGTCCTCTTGTCCAGTAGAATCCAAGGGGTACCTGTTGAAAAAATTATACTCACGAGATCCAGTGGTCCAGGCTCCTCGGCAAATCCAGGGTTAATCCACGTACTTGAATAAAATAAAAAAACGCTGTCACGACCACGAACTGAAAGGTGACCCATGTTTGCACATGGGTCACCTTGCCCCGAATGCCAGAAACCCACTTTGCCTTCTGGCTAAGTGGGTTTCTTCAGCCAATCAGGGAGTGCACGTTGTAGCACTCTCCTGATCTGCTGTGTGCTCCTGTCCTCACTGACAGGCAGCACACGGCAGTGTTACAATGTAGCGCCTATGCGCTACATTGTAACCAATGATGGGAACTTTCTGCTCAGCGGTGACGTCACTTTAGGTCAACCGCAGGGCAGAAAGTTCCCAGCATTGGTTACAATGGAGCGCATAGGCGCTACATTGTAACACTGCCGTGTGCCGCCTGTCACTCAGTACAGGAGCACACAGCTGATCAGGAGAGTGCTACAACGTGGCACTCCCTGATTGGCTGAAGAAACCCACTTATCCAGAAGGCAAAGTGGGTTTCTGGCATTCGGGGCAAGGTGACCCATGTGCAAACATGGGTCACCTTTCAGTTCGTGGTCGTGACAGCGTTTTTTTAGTTTATTCAAGTACGTGGATTAACCCTGGATTTGCCGAGGAGCCTGGACCACTGGATCTCGTGAGTATAATTTTTTCAACAGGTACCCCTTGGATTCTACTGGACAAGAGGACCGACCTGCGTGGGAACTTAAGGTAAGTATGTATGTATGTGTGTATGTATTTAATAAAATTATACTTTCACGGTGTGTGTGTCTTGTGTTTTGTTGGGTATTTTTTTAGTAATAGTACTACAGGTACCAGCGGGCCAGTTTTTCCGCCGCATGCTGGTACTTGTGGTTCTCCAAGTACCAGCATGCGGGGGAGGCTTGCTGGGACTTGTAGTACTGCTACTAAAAACAATATCTTTTATTTTTCAACAAAGGCTATCAGCCCTCCCATCCGCAGCCCATTGGATGGGGGGGGACAGCCTCGGGCTTCACCCCTGGCCCTTGGGTGGCTGGGGGGGGGGACCCCTTGATTGAAGGGGTCCTCACTCCCCCAGGGTACCCCGGCCAGGGGTGACTAGTTGGATTTTTGATGCCACGGCCGCAGGGCGCAGTATAAAAGTGACCCCCGGCTGTGGCATTATCTGTCCAGCTAGTGGAGCCCGGTGCTGGTTTTAAAAATACGGGGGACCCCTACTCTTTTTGTCCCCCGTATTTTTGGGACCAGGACCAGGCGCAGAGCCCGATGCTGGTTGCTTAAATATGGGGGAACCCCTGTCATTTTTTTCCACATATTTCTGCAACCAGGATCGGCTCAAAGAGCCCGAGGCTGGTTATGCTTAGGAGGGGGGACCCCACGCATTTTTTTTAAAAAAATTACATTGTTTACTTTAAAAAAAACAAAAAAAAAAACCCAGCACGGATCACACAAATCCGGCCGAGATTGATTGTAAAAAAAAACGGCAGTGTTTTGCTAATCACTGCCGTTAAATTAGGTAAAAAAACACGAATGACATCGACATCGGAAGCAAAGAAAAACACGAATACGACAGCTTAGTAAATTAGTCGTAATCCATTCAAAAAGTTGCAGTTTTACACTGTCGATGTCATTCGTGATTGAACTTTGACCTTTTTTCGGAAATTACGAATCTTAGTAAATAAACCCCATTGATGTGATGAAAATGCGATTTCTACGGTCCGTTTCTTTCACCTGTTTTTCCGTTTTCTCCAAGGTAAAAAGACCCACTTGGACGAGGAATTTGATGAGCCGATATACAGACAACAGATGGATTAAAGAAGAAGTTTTGACAACCTGATACGCAGATTTTTGATGAACTTTGCCATAGATCCCCAGTTTCCCTAGAAATTTTAAAATTACGCTAGCCCAACACTTTTGTAAATCTATGGACATTGACAAAGCTTTTGCTCGCACCTTATGGGCAAAAGCACAAAGAAGACTGCATTCAACAGACACCGAACAAGACTTCAACCGACAAATGTTAATTTACCTGACATAGAATACCACTGCATTTACCGTAATTATGTCTTTTCTTCATCTCTACAACCTCGAGGTAATTACACACATAGTATAAGGAATACAGGCACAGATATCAGCAATCACATATTCCCCCATTCATGTATCATCAACTAAAATGTGCTCCCCATTTTGTTCAAAATCCGAAAAGAGCTCGGTAAAGTTTGACAGCCCATCCACAGACCCGTACCACGGGATAAGAAGGAATTCAAATGTATACTTCGCAATGCCTCGAAGCTTGATTTAAAACACGTACGGCACGATGATACATGACCCCCAAGCACGGATTCATACACACATGCTTCTGCTATCACACTAGGTCATACCCTTTTCCTACCTTCTCCTCTCCTCCCCTACCCAACCATGTAAATGTATTAACCCCTGACATATATTTTTCTCTTTTTGAAATGTTTTAGGAAGTGGCAGTTATTGTTGACTGCCAAAGGGTGGACTGTCAAAGTCAGAAAAATATCTCTATGCACACTGCCATATTTGCACCTCACACAGGTCTGCGCTGCGCATGCGTGCGCTCTCCCGTGCGTGCGCATACTCGCTGTGCGGGCACCCGCGGGCGCGCGATATGTGCATTTACGGTAGAGTTCATGTGTTCGTAGCGTGCGACTCAATCGTTACATATTTCCACTATATAATGTATTTTGTAGATCATGGTCCCTTTGATAGATTCTGAAAGTTTGGTTAATATAGAATGTTCATGAACAGAGAAATCCCCCTTTGTTTGATACGAAGGGTCAGACAGGAGTAATACAGTGGTGTTTAGTACCCATTGGAAGAGTATTTAATTAGCAATATTCCGGTGTTGGTTTGAAGCGGATTAATCGCTCGTGCGAATAGTTATGGACATAAGAAGTTTATGAACATTTACTGTATTTGCACTTACTTATCCATGCGGCGGGAAACCCAGTTTCCCTCCCACCTGAGCTGTTGGAAATAGTCACGGCCCACCTGTATGAATCAACCTATGACCTTTTGTTATAATGCGAGGAGGAATTCCTGTGTCCAATGAACAATGAGATTGTAGGGACCATTGAATTGTATTGTGTGTGGGGCATAAATAGACAAGCCGATCACATCCAGCTCACTCTTCAACGGTTATCATTGCTGAAAATCGGGAGCTGGATGTCCAGAGGCGCATGCGATCGTTTCCTTTGTGCGTAAGTTTTCTCCGCAATCATATTGTCTTTTTTTGATGTTATGGGCCATATCTCTCTCTCTCTCTCTTCTTCTCTTTCTCTCGTACTCTCTTAAACGTAATAGTATTGTATTGTATTTCCTGTGTAGTTATCTGGTTAGGTAGTCTATGTTATATTGTAGTGTATGACTTGTATTGTATTAATTCTTTTGCAAGTATAACATTCATAATATATATATTAGGCGTTGGACCCTAAGCACGGTATCTGTGTATTTCTTATAGTGTTAAGTATTCACAGAGCGTCGGTGACGCTCAAACAGCTTTTAAGTTAATAAGGTTACACTGTGTTGCATCTATACCCTATCTCTACACTAAGGTTTTACAGCATATTACATTGTTTATGGTTTAGATTTAAAGGTTTAACATTGTGAGCGTCAGCGCCGCTGGTGATCTCCTCGTGGTCCCGAGCGTCCGCTACGCTATAGCGAATCATTACGTTAGTCGGCAGCCAATAGCGTGCCTGCCTGTGATCTCTCGGCCGTGAGCGAACGTGACGCTTGAGCGTCTCGACCACGGCTAAGCGATCGTTACGCAACGAGCGTACCCTTACGGTACTCCATACGTAAATAGCGTACAGTGTTCTTAGACCTCATAAAGGGTTTTATATAAGATAAATATTTAGCTTTATCAGACCGCTTTTCTTTTAATTATAGGCTGTTTAGGGGCATTGGGGATGGTCTACTTTGCGGAGAGAAACATTTTTATTGGTTTGGTTATTGCTCTAAAATCTGTACTTATTTGCAAAACATTTGAATCAGAAACTATGAGGTGTGTCACACATGTTAATTTTAATCAATCAATCAATCAATCAATCAATCGATCATTCTTGTATTTTATGGCTTTTTTTCTCTTCTATACACACAGAGTAGACAATAGAATGTGTCCTAGGCGCTTATGGTATGACTAAACCTTAAATGATATATACAATACGTTCCTTTTAGAGGAAAGATGATCTCAAAGTTGGTTCGCTCAATGGGGAAAACTCGTTATCTCATCCAGTTGAAATATGTCGTGGTTATTCGTACATGTAGGAAGAAATAATAACATGCAATGTATAATATTGTTTATAGTCCAATGTTAACATGAATTGCAGACAAATGGGAATCTGGTGATGTCTTGCGTACCCCACTCACACTGAAATAAATATTGATGTGTCCATAAAGGTATCTTTCATACAATGGTATTCACAGCTTACAAGTGTCTTTTATACAGTGGTGTTCATAGCTTCCAGGTGACCAGACATCAATTTATGATAAATTAATTAATCACAGGCGTACCCAAAACTCACAGAGAAAATGTGGTGGGCACTCCTTAAAAGGTATCTTTATACTTGATATAAATGAGGCGTACCCCAACTCACACTGGAACTAGATGTTCTGCTCCTATCAAGGTATCTTTCGTTAGTGGTGGTGCTTCTATCAAACTCTTGATGGTTTGATTCAGTAGCTCAAAGATATGCAGAGGAAAAGGGGAACAAATAGCAAACAATGTGTAGTATTGTTTGGGCAATTTGAAATGCATAACATTGTAGGGTACTGATACTTTGGTGAATAATAGTAGATAACTAAAATCACGCGTACCCCTCTCACACAAAAGAATGGGTGGTGATGTGCCCGTGAAGATATACTTTATCCGATGGCTCTTACAGCTCATACAATACGGTTTATCCAAAAATATGTTAATTCACCCAGGCGTACCCGAACTCACAAGGAATATATATCAGACACTCCTATCAAGGTATCTTTACACCACGTTTCTTAGAAGTGGGCGTACCCAAACTCACGTTGAAATGGCATGGAGGAATCCTATCAGGGTATCTTTTGGACTGGAGTGGTTATTCTGACCAGTCTTTCGAGATATCACCAATGAAATGTATGGTGGTGAAGGAATCTGATAATATTCACTGGTGATGCATGATTTCGTCCTAAAAAATTCAAGTATATACAATGATATTAATAAAAAAAAAGTTTTTTAATCCATTCCACAAAGTTTAGGCGATGAGTTTAAAAAAGTACATAAAAAAATACATAAAAAATCCAAATGTTAAGAAAAAATTCTTTCTCTATCAAGAAAAAAATTCTTTCAAAAAGAGAGAATATGGAATAAGGCTACTCACAGTCCAGATAATGTCATAATGTCATCTCTTTTTGAAATAATTTTTTTCTTGATAGAGAAAGAATTTTTTCTTAACATTTGGATTTTTTATGTATTTTTTTATGTACTTTTTTAAACTCATCGCCTAAACTTTGTGGAATGGATTAAAAAACTTTTTTTATGAATATCATTGTATATACTTGAATTTTTTGGGACGAAATCATGCATCACCAGTGAATATTATCAGATTCCTTCACCACCATACATTTCATTGGTGATATCTCGAAAGACTGGTCAGAATAACCACTCCAGTCCAAAAGATCCCCTGATAGGATTCCTCCATGCCATTTCAACATGAGTTTGGGTACGCCCACTTCTAAGAAACGTGGTGTAAAGATACCTTGATAGGAGTGTCTGATATATATTCCTTGTGAGTTCGGGTACGCCTGGGTGAATTAACATATTTTTGGATAAACCGTATTGTATGAGCTGTAAGAGCCATCGGATAAAGTATATCTTCACGGGCACATCACCACCCATTTTTTTGTGTGAGAGGGGTACGCGTGATTTTAGTTATCTACTATTATTCACCAAAGTATCAGTACCCTACAATTTTATGCATTTCAAATTGCCCAAACAATACTACACATTGTTTGCTATTTGTTCCCCTTTTCCTCTGCATATCTTTGAGCTACTGAATCAAACCATCAAGAGTTTGATAGAAGCAACACCACTAACGAAAGATACCTTGATAGGAGCAGAACATCTAGTTCCAGTGTGAGTTGGGGTACGCCTCATTTATATCAAGTATAAAGATACCTTTTAAGGAGTGCCCACCACATTTTCTCTGTGAGTTTTGGGTACGCCTGTGTTTAATTAATTTATCATAAATTGATGTCTGGTCACCTGGAAGCTATGAACACCACTGTATAAAAGACACCTGTAAGCTGTGAATACCATTGTATGAAAGATACCTTTATGGACACATCAATATTTATTTCAGTGTGAGTGGGGTACGCAAGACATCACCAGATTCCCATTTGTCTGCAATTCATGTTAACATTGGACTATAAACAATATTATACATTGCATGTTATTATTTCTTCCTACATGTACGAATAACCACGACATATTTCAACTGGATGAGATAACGAGTTTTCCCCATTGAGCGAACCAACTTTGAGATCATCTTTCCTCTAAAAGGAACGTATTGTATATATCATTTTTGGTTTAGTCATACCATAAGCGCCTAGGACACATTCTATTGTCTACTCTGTGTGTATATTTGTGTTTTATAAATGTGGTGACATTTATTTTTGACATTAGAAGTGTACAGGCAGCTCCTGCGCCTAAAGAACTCGCTTGACTGTTTTTCTGTATCCGCAAGTCTATTTTTTTCTCTTCTAATTTGTTGCAGAACAAGTACAGCTCTTGATCTATGCCTCACACATTAATTTTAATTCATCTATCGATAATTTCTGTATCCTTCTTTTATGACCTTTTCTCTCCTAATTTGCTGCAGAACATGTACAACTCTTCATTTACCTATATACTCCCCCTCTATTTCCCTGTACTTCCCTCGGGTCTCTGAGCTAGTTTCTGATTAATGAAAACATTCTTGGTTACTTTCTATGGGGTCATAGAAAGTAACATATTACTTTTTAAACTGCCACTCTCCTGTCTGCCACTGCTGTGTGGCACTGTTTCATAGATGTGCTATAAACCGCCATGTGTTTGTGCTTTGTTGCTTAAGGCCCGTACACACTGGTCGATATATCGGGCGTTCTCTTGAACGGCCGATATATCGCGGGACCGTCGGTCAGTGTGTACGGCCGATACGTCTGTGAACTCCGTCGTTCACAGACGTATCGCGTCGGCCCCGCAGCACAGCCGACGGCCAATATATTTACCGATATATTGGCGCGTCGCTGTGTGTGTACGGGGCGGTTGACCGACCGCCCGTACACATGCTACGGCGGCCGGCGGTGATTGACAGCTGCCCGCCCAGTTCATGACGTCAGTCCCCGACGGATCGGTCAGTGTGTATGCACAGCACACTGCCCGATCCGTCCATAGATATATCTGCAGATCAATTGATCTGCAGATATATCTACTAGTGTGTACCCACCTTTAGTTTAGCCAACCAGCCTTTGGCCAATATTTATGAAAACAAAATTGTGAGCTGTGAGGTGGTCAATATTGACTGGAAATGACAGGCCAAAAACCAAAACACGTGAGGGTGGTTTTGCAAAATTAGAACTAAAACCAAAACATTAAATTAATGCAGGTCCAAAACACGGGGGTTGGCGCACATCTCTGAATGGAAAGTGTTTGCCCCTAAACTACCAAAATTTGTGAGGACCCCTGCCAATAGATTTGTAAAAATGATTTATAGGTGAGGATATTAAAAATGTGTCGATCAACACTGTGTTTGTTTCCAAACCTTCCAGACATTAAGAAGTTGTAAGCAACATGATAACAATTATTACCTTCTACATTGCTGGCAGGGCTGCAGTTCAGAGTCACTGATGTATAATCTAAAAATATTGTTCAGGTTCCATTGTTGTCCAGTGACAAACACAGGATTTATAGAAGTGGGGAGATTCCACAAGTGTGAGATTTTGTACAAACCCCCAAAAAATATGAAAAAAAAAATATATATATATATATATATATATATATATATAGATGTGCGGCTCGTACTTTTCGTGTTTTGTGTTTTGGTTTTGGTTCTAATTCCACTTTTGTGTTTTGGTTTTGGCTTGGTTTTGCCAAACCACCCTTTCGTGTTTTGGTTTTGGATCTGGATGATTTTGGAAAAAAACATAAAAACGGCTAAAATCACAGAATTTGGGGGTAATTTTGATCCTACGGTATTATTAACCTCAATAACATTCATTTCCACTAATTTCCAGTCTATTCTGAACACCTCACAATATTGTTTTTAGGCCAAAAGGTTGCACCGAGGTTGCTGGATGACTAAGCTAAATGACACAAGTGGACAACACAAACACCTGGCCCATCTAGGAGTGGCACTGCAGTGTCAGACAAGAGGGCAGATACACAAAAAGGCCACAAACAGCACCTCATGCAAAAATGTAGAAGAGGTGCATTGAGGTAGCTGTGTGACTAAGCTAAGCGACACAAACAATTGGCCCATCTAGGAGTGGCACTGCAGTGGCAGACAAGAGGGCAGTTGTAAAAAAAAGCCCCAAACAGCACCTCATGCAAAGATGTAGAAGAGGTGCAATGAGGTAGCTGTCTGACTAAGCCAAGCGACACAAACAATTCCCACTGGAATTATACAGCAATATCACTGGAATTATACGGCAATATCACTGGAATTATATGGCAGTACCACTGGACATATACGGCAGTATCACTGGAATTATATGACAGTACCACTGGACAGGATGGCACTTTTAAAAATAGTACTCAAAGAGCACATGATGCAAAGAAGAAAAAGAGGTGCAAGATGGAATTTTCCATGGGCCCTTCCACCCACCCCCTCCCACCCACCCTTATGTTGTATAAGCAGGACATGCACACTTTAACATACCAATCATTTCAGCGACAGGGTCTGCCACACGTCTGTGGCTGAAATGACTGGCTTGTTTGGTCCCCCACCAAAAAAGAAGCAATCAATCTCTCCTTGCACAAACTGGCTCTACAGATGTTGACCTCATCCTCATCCTCCGATTCCTCACCACTTTCACTATGTACATCCCCCTCCTCACAGAGTATTAATTTATCCCCACTGATATCCACCATCACAGGTCCCTGTGTACTTTCTGGAGACAATTGCTGGTCAAGGTCTTCCTGGAGGAATTTATAATTAATTTTGATGAACATCATCTTCTCCTCATTTTGTGGAAGAAACCTTCTACGCCGATCGCTGACAAGGTTACCGGCTGCACTAAACACTCTTTCGGAGTACACACTGGAGGAAGGGGGGGGGGGGGGGGGGCACTTAGGTAAAATAAAGCCAGTTTGTGCAAGGGCATCCAAATTGCCCATTTTTCCTGCCAGTTACAAACGGACTGTCTGACATGCCTACTTGGATGTTGTCACTCATATAATCCTCCACCATTCTTTCAATGGTGACAAAATCATACCCAGTGACAGTAGACATGTCAGTAATCATTGGCAGGTCCTTCAGTCAGGACCAGATGTCAGCTTTTGCTCCTGACTGCCCTGCATCACTGCCAGCGGGTGGGCTAGGAAATCTTATCCTTTTCTTTGCAGCCCCAGTGGTGGGAGAAATTGAAGGAAGAGCTGTTGACGGGTCACATTCCACTTGAGTTGACAATTTAATCACCAGCAGGTCTTTGCACCTCTGCATACTTGTGTCTGCTGGAAAGAAAGATACAACGTAGGCTTTAAACCTAGAATCGAGCACAGTGGCCAAAATGTAGTGCTCTAAATTCAACAGATTGACCACCCATGAATCCTGGCAAAGCAAATGAAGGGCTCCATCCACAAGTCCCACATACTTAGCGGAATCGCTCCATCTTAGCTCCTCCTTTAATTTCTCCAGCTGATTCTGCAAAAGCCTGATGAGGGGAATGACCTGACTCAAGCTTGCAGTGTCTGAACTGACTTCACGTGTGGCAAGTTTAAAGGGTTGGAGAACCTGGCACAAGACAGAAATCATTCGCCATTGCGCTTGAGTCAGGTGCATTCCCCCTCCTTTGCCTATATTGTAGGTCGATGTATAGGCTTTAATGGTCTTTTGCTGCTCCTCTGAAGCGTATAGAGGGTTGAATTCCACCTCGTTACCACCTCTTGGTTCATTTGATGGCAGGGCAGGTTCAGGAATGTTTGCTGGCACTCCAGTCTTCGGCACGCGGTGGCAGAATGTCGAAAGTGGCCCGAAATTTTTCGGGCCACCGACAGCATCTTCTGAACGCCCCTGTCATTTTTCAAAAAATTCTTCACCACCAAATGAATTGTATGTGCAAAACATGGGATGTGCTGGAATTCGCCCAGATGTAATACACGCACAATATTGGTGGCATTGTCCGATGTCACAAATCCCCAGGAGAGTCTAATTGGGGTAAGCCATTCTGCGATGATGTCCCTCAGTTTCCGTAAGAGGTTGTCAGTCGTGTGCCTCTTATGTAAAGCTGTGATACATAGCATAGCCTGCCTAGGAACGAGTTCGCGTTTGCGAGATGCCGCTGCTGTTGTTGCTGCGGTAAGCCATACATCTACCCAGTGGACTGTGACAGTCATATAGTCCTTAGTCTGCCCTGTTCCACTTGTCCACATGTCCGTGGTTAAGTGGACACTGGATACAACTGCATTTTGTAGGACACTGGTGACTCTTTTTCTGACGTCTTTGTACATTCTCGGTATCGCCTGCCTAGTGAAGTGGAACCTAGATGGGATTTGGTACCGGGGACCCAATACCTCCATCAATTGTCTAAATCCCACTGCACTAATGGCAGATGCCGGATGCACGTCCTTCACCAACATTAGTGTCAAGGCCTCAGTTATCCGCTTTGCAACAGGATGACTGCTGTCATATTTCATCTTCCTCAAAAAGGACTGTTGGACAGTCAATTGCTTAGTTGAAGTAGTACAAGTGGTCTTCCGACTTCCCCTCTGGGATGACGATCGACTCCCAGCAGCAACAACAGCAGCAGCAGCAGCAGCAACAGCAGTCGTACCACTCAAGGATCCTCCGGAGGAGTCCCGGTTAGGAGAGGACTTCTCAGTCTTGACAGTGACATGGCCTGCAGGACTATTGATGTTCCTGTCTGAGGAGAAAGTTGATGTTGAGGGAGTTGGTGGTGTGGCTTGCAGGAGCTTGGGTACAAGAGAAAGAAGGGATTTAGGTGTCAGTGGACTGCTTATGCTCTTACCCAAAGTTTCATAACTTGATACTGACTTATGATGAATGCGCAGCAGGTGACGTATAAGGGAGGATGTTCCTAGGTGGTTAACATTCTTACCCCTACTTATTACAGATTGACAGAGGAAACAGATGGCTTGACACCTGTTGTCCGGATTTGTGGAGAAATAATTTCACACCGAAGAGGTGGCTTTTTTGGTAGTTTGCCCTGGCATCACAATGGGCTTCTTCATCCCACGGACAACAGGTGTCTCCCCCGGTGCCTGACTTAAACAAACCACATCACCATCAGAATCCTCATCGTCAACTTCCTCCTCAGCGCCAGCAACACCCATATCCTCATCCTGGTGTACTTCAACAGTGACATCTTCAATTTTAATATCAGTAACTGGACTGTGGGTGCTCCTTCCAGCACTTGCAGGGGCGTTCAAATGGTGGAAGGAGCCACCTCTTCCCGTCCAGTGTTGGGAAGGTCAGGCATCGCAACTGCCGACACACTTGGACTCTCCTTGGGGATTTGTGATACCATCTCAGAATGCAGTTCTTTTCTGTGCTTTTTCCAGCTTAACTCTTTTCATTTTTCTAGCTGGAGAATGAGGGCTTCCATCGTCATGTGAAGCTGAACCACTAGTCATGAACATAGGCCAGGGCCTTAGCCGTTCCTTGTCACTCCGTGTCATAAATGGCATATTGGCAAGTTTACGTTTCTCCTCAGACGATTTAAAAAAAAATTTGGGGGGTCTTTTTACTGAACTTTGGCTTTTTGGATTTTACATACCCTCTACTATCACATTGGGCATCGGCCTTGGAAGATGACATTGATGGCATTTCATCGTCTTTGTCATGGCTATTGGCAGCAGCTTCAGCACTAGGAGGAAGTGGTTCTTGATCTTTCCCTATTTTATCCTTCAAATTTTTGTTCTCCATTATTTTTCTAGAGTTATATAACACACAGTAGCGGATCTTGCCACGGGCAAGCAGGACTTTTGCCCGGGGCGCCGCCTTTCGGAGGGCGCCTCACCATGGCAAGATCTGCTACTGTGCTACTGTGCCCCCCATGTGTCCACTGTGTCCCCCGCTGGTCCCCCGCTGAGAAGGGAACTAGACGTTACCCGTCTAGTTTCCTTCGTGGAGAGGACCTTTGCTGTGCGGTGCGCGATGACGTCATCGCGCACCGCACAGCATTGTGGGACTGACACAGATGCTAGGGGTCATAATTGACCTCTAGTGTCTATCTGTCCCATAGAGCCGAGGAGAGGAGCGGCGCCGGCAGAGGTCTGCAGCAATCGGGAATCAGGAGCGGGGATAGTAAGTACTAATTTTCTCTAACGTCCTAGAGGATGCTGGGGACTCCGTAAGGACCATGGGGATAGGCGGGCTCCGCAGGAGACATGGGCACTTTAAGAAAGTCTTTAGACCTGGGTGTGCACTGGCACCTCCCTCTATGCCCCTCCTCCAGACCTCAGTTTAATACTGTGCCCAGAGGAGCTGGGTGCTTTTCAGTGAGCTCTCCTGAGTTTGCTGATAGAAAGTATTTTGTTAGGTTTTTTATTTTCAGGGAGCTCTGCTGGCAATAGACTCCCTGCTTCGAGGGACTGAGGGGGAGAGAAGCAGCCCTACTCTCTGAGTTCAGGTCCTGCTTCTTAGGCTACTGGACACCATTAGCTCCAGAGGGATTGGTACGCAGGATCTCACCCTAGCCGTCCGTCCCAGAGCCGCGCCGCCGTCCCCCTCGCAGAGCCGGAAGATAGAAGCCGGGTGAGTATGAGAAGAAAAGAAGACTTCAGAGGCGGCAGAAGACTTCATGATCTTCACTGAGGTAACGCACAGCACTGCAGCTGTGCGCCATTGCTCCCACACACCTCACATACTTCAGTCACTGTAAGGGTGCAGGGCGCAGGGGGGGGCGCCCTGGGCAGCAATATAAACCTCTTATTTGGCAAAAGGAGCATATATACAGCTGGACACTGTATATATGCAGGAGCTAGAGATGAGCGCCGGAAATTTTTCGGGTTTTGTGTTTTGGTTTTGGGTTCGGTTCCGCGGCCGTGTTTTGGGTTCGACCGCGTTTTGGCAAAACCTCACCGAATTTTTTTTGTCGGATTCGGGTGTGTTTTGGATTCGGGTGTTTTTTTCAAAAAACCCTAAAAAACAGCTTAAATCATAGAATTTGGGGGTAATTTTGATCCCAAAGTATTATTAACCTCAAAAAACATAATTTACACTCATTTTCAGCCTATTCTGAACACATCACACCTCACAATATTATTTTTAGTCCTAAAATTTGCACCGAGGTCGCTGTGTGAGTAAGATAAGCGACCCTAGTGGCCGACACAAACACCGGGCCCATCTAGGAGTGGCACTGCAGTGTCACGCAGGATGTCCCTTCCAAAAAACCCTCCCCAAACAGCACATGACGCAAAGAAAAAAAGAGGCGCAATGAGGTAGCTGACTGTGTGAGAAAGATAAGCGACCCTAGTGGCCGACACAAACACCGGGCCCATCTAGGAGTGGCACTGCAGTGTCACGCAGGATGTCCCTTCCAAAAAACCCTCCCCAAACAGCACATGACGCAAAGAAAAAAAGAGGCGCAATGAGGTAGCTGTGTGAGAAAGATAAGCGACCCTAGTGGCCGACACAAACACCGGGCCCATCTAGGAGTGGCACTGCAGTGTCACGCAGGATGTCCCTTCCAAAAAACCCTCCCCAAACAGCACATGACGCAAAGAAAAAAAGAGGCGCAATGAGGTAGCTGTGTGAGTAAGATTAGCGACCCTAGTGGCCGACACAAACACCGGGCCCATCTAGGAGTGGCACTGCAGTGTCACGCAGGATGGCCCTTCCAAAAAACCCTCCCCAAACAGCACATGACGCAAAGAAAAAAAGAGGCGCAATGAGGTAGCTGACTGTGTGAGTAAGATTAGCGACCCTAGTGGCCGACACAAACACCGGGCACATCTAGGAGTGGCACTGCAGTGTCACGCAGGATGTCCCTTCCAAAAAACCCTCCCCAAACAGCACATGACGCAAAGAAAAAAAGAGGCGCAATGAGGTAGCTGACTGTGTGAGAAAGATAAGCGACCCTAGTGGCCGACACAAACACCGGGCCCATCTAGGAGTGGCACTGCAGTGTCACGCAGGATGTCCCTTCCAAAAAACCCTCCCCAATCAGCACATGATGCAAAGAAAAAGAAAAGAAAAAAGAGGTGCAAGATGGAATTATCCTTGGGCCCTCCCACCCACCCTTATGTTGTATAAACAAAACAGGACATGCACACTTTAACCAACCCATCATTTCAGTGACAGGGTCTGCCACACGACTGTGACTGATATGACGGGTTGGTTTGGACCCCCCCCAAAAAAGAAGCAATTAATCTCTCCTTGCACAAACTGGCTCTACAGAGGCAAGATGTCCACCTCATCTTCACCCTCCGATATATCACCGTGTACATCCCCCTCCTCACAGATTATCAATTCGTCCCCACTGGAATCCACCATCTCAGCTCCCTGTGTACTTTGTGGAGGCAATTGCTGCTGGTCAATGTCTCCGCGGAGGAATTGATTATAATTCATTTTAATGAACATCATCTTCTCCACATTTTCTGGATGTAACCTCGTACGCCGATTGCTGACAAGGTGAGCGGCGGCACTAAACACTCTTTCGGAGTACACACTTGTGGGAGGGCAACTTAGGTAGAATAAAGCCAGTTTGTGCAAGGGCCTCCAAATTGCCTCTTTTTCCTGCCAGTATAAGTACGGACTGTGTGACGTGCCTACTTGGATGCGGTCACTCATATAATCCTCCACCATTCTATCAATGTTGAGAGAATCATATGCAGTGACAGTAGACGACATGTCCGTAATCGTTGTCAGGTCCTTCAGTCCGGACCAGATGTCAGCATCAGCAGTCGCTCCAGACTGCCCTGCATCACCGCCAGCGGGTGGGCTCGGAATTCTGAGCCTTTTCCTCGCACCCCCAGTTGCGGGAGAATGTGAAGGAGGAGATGTTGACAGGTCGCGTTCCGCTTGACTTGACAATTTTGTCACCAGCAGGTCTTTCAACCCCAGCAGACCTGTGTCTGCCGGAAAGAGAGATCCAAGGTAGGCTTTAAATCTAGGATCGAGCACGGTGGCCAAAATGTAGTGCTCTGATTTCAACAGATTGACCACCCGTGAATCCTTGTTAAGCGAATTAAGGGCTGCATCCACAAGTCCCACATGCCTAGCGGAATCGCTCCGTGTTAGCTCCTTCTTCAATGCCTCCAGCTTCTTCTGCAAAAGCCTGATGAGGGGAATGACCTGACTCAGGCTGGCAGTGTCTGAACTGACTTCACGTGTGGCAAGTTCAAAGGGCATCAGAACCTTGCACAACGTTGAAATCATTCTCCACTGCACTTGAGACAGGTGCATTCCATCTCCTATATCGTGCTCAATTGTATAGGCTTGAATGGCCTTTTGCTGCTCCTCCAACCTCTGAAGCATATAGAGGGTTGAATTCCACCTCGTTACCACTTCTTGCTTCAGATGATGGCAGGGCAGGTTCAGTAGTTTTTGGTGGTGCTCCAGTCTTCTGTACGTGGTGCCTGTACGCCGAAAGTGTCCCGCAATTTTTCTGGCCACCGACAGCATCTCTTGCACGCCCCTGTCGTTTTTTAAAAAATTCTGCACCACCAAATTCAAGGTATGTGCAAAACATGGGACGTGCTGGAATTTGCCCATATTTAATACACACACAATATTGCTGGCGTTGTCCGATGCCACAAATCCACAGGAGAGTCCAATTGGGGTAAGCCATTCCGCGATGATCTTCCTCAGTTGCCGTAAGAGGTTTTCAGCTGTGTGCGTATTCTGGAAAGCGGTGATACAAAGCGTAGCCTGCCTAGGAAAGAGTTGGCGTTTGCGAGATGCTGCTACTGGTGCCGCCGCTGCTGTTCTTGCGGCGGGAGTCCATACATCTACCCAGTGGGCTGTCACAGTCATATAGTCCTGACCCTGCCCTGCTCCACTTGTCCACATGTCCGTGGTTAAGTGGACATTGGGTACAACTGCATTTTTTAGGACACTGGTGAGTCTTTTTCTGACGTCCGTGTACATTCTCGGTATCGCCTGCCTAGAGAAGTGGAACCTAGATGGTATTTGGTAACGGGGGCACACTGCCTCAATAAATTGTCTAGTTCCCTGTGAACTAACGGCGGATACCGGACGCACGTCTAACACCAACATAGTTGTCAAGGACTCAGTTATCCGCTTTGCAGTAGGATGACTGCTGTGATATTTCATCTTCCTCGCAAAGGACTGTTGAACAGTCAATTGCTTACTGGAAGTAGTACAAGTGGGCTTACGACTTCCCCTCTGGGATGACCATCGACTCCCAGCGGCAACAACAGCAGCGCCAGCAGCAGTAGGCGTTACACGCAAGGATGCATCGGAGGAATCCCAGGCAGGAGAGGACTCGTCAGACTTGCCAGTGACATGGCCTGCAGGACTATTGGCATTCCTGGGGAAGGAGGAAATTGACACTGAGGGAGTTGGTGGGGTGGTTTGCGTGAGCTTGGTTACAAGAGGAAGGGATTTACTGGTCAGTGGACTGCTTCCGCTGTCACCCAAAGTTTTTGAACTTGTCACTGACTTATTATGAATGCGCTGCAGGTGACGTATAAGGGAGGATGTTCCGAGGTGGTTAACGTCCTTACCCCTACTTATTACAGCTTGACAAAGGGAACACACGGCTTGACACCTGTTGTCCGCATTTCTGGTGAAATACCTCCACACCGAAGAGCTGATTTTTTTGGTATTTTCACCTGGCATGTCAACGGCCATATTCCTCCCACGGACAACAGGTGTCTCCCCGGGTGCCTGACTTAAACAAACCACCTCACCATCAGAATCCTCCTGGTCAATTTCCTCCCCAGCGCCAGCAACACCCATATCCTCCTCATCCTGGTGTACTTCAACACTGACATCTTCAATCTGACTATCAGGAACTGGACTGCGGGTGCTCCTTCCAGCACTTGCAGGGGGCATGCAAATAGTGGAAGGCGCATGCTCTTCACGTCCAGTGTTGGGAAGGTCAGGCATCGCAAACGACACAATTGGACTCTCCTTGTGGATTTGGGATTTCAAAGAACGCACAGTTCTTTGCGGTGCTTTTGCCAGCTTGAGTCTTTTCAGTTTTCTAGCGAGAGGCTGAGTGCTTCCATCCTCATGTGAAGCTGAACCACTAGCCATGAACATAGGCCAGGGCCTCAGCCGTTCCTTGCCACTCCGTGTGGTAAATGGCATATTGGCAAGTTTACGCTTCTCCTCCGACAATTTTATTTTAGGTTTTGGAGTCCTTTTTTTTCTGATATTTGGTGTTTTGGATTTGACATGCTCTGTACTATGACATTGGGCATCGGCCTTGGCAGACGACGTTGCTGGCATTTCATCGTCTCGGCCATGACTAGTGGCAGCAGCTTCAGCACGAGGTGGAAGTGGATCTTGATCTTTCCCTAATTTTGGAACCTCAACTTTTTTGTTCTCCATATTTTATAGGCAGAACTAAAATGCACCTCAGGTAAACAATGGAGATGGATGGATTGGATACTAGTATACAATTATGGACGGACTGCCACGGTTAGGTGGTATAAAAAAACCACGGTTAGGTGGTATATATTATAATAATAATACAATTATGGATGGACGGACTGCCTGCCGACTGCCGACACAGAGGTAGCCACAGCCGTGAACTACCGCACTGTACACTGGTTGATAAAGAGATAGTAGTATACTCGTAACAACTAGTATGACACTATGACGACGGTATAAAGAAAGAAAAAAAAATACCACAGTTAGGTGGTATATATTATAATAATAATACAATTATGGATGGACGGACTGCCTGCCGACTGCCGACACAGAGGTAGCCACAGCCGTGAACTACCGCACTGTACACTGGTTGATAAAGAGATAGTAGTATACTCGTAACAACTAGTATGACACTATGACGACGGTATAAAGAATGAAAAAAAAACCACGGTTAGGTGGTATATATTATAATAATAATACAATTATGGATGGACGGACTGCCTGCCGACTGCCGACACAGAGGTAGCCACAGCCGTGAACTACCGCACTGTACACTGGTTGATAAAGAGATAGTAGTATACTCGTAACAACTAGTATGACACTATGACGACGGTATAAAGAAAGAAAAAAAAATACCACAGTTAGGTGGTATATATTATAATAATAATACAATTATGGATGGACGGACTGCCTGCCGACTGCCGACACAGAGGTAGCCACAGCCGTGAACTACCGCACTGTACACTGGTTGATAAAGAGATAGTAGTATACTCGTAACAACTAGTATGACACTATGACGACGGTATAAAGAAAGAAAAAAAATACCACAGTTAGGTGGTATATATTATAATAATAATACAATTATGGATGGACGGACTGCCTGCCGACTGCCGACACAGAGGTAGCCACAGCCGTGAACTACCGCACTGTACACTGGTTGATAAAGAGATAGTAGTATACTCGTAACAACTAGTATGACACTATGACGACGGTATAAAGAAAGAAAAAAAAATACCACGGTTAGGTGGTATATATTATAATAATAATACAATTATGGATGGACGGACTGCCTGCCGACTGCCGACACAGAGGTAGCCACAGCCGTGAACTACCGCACTGTACACTGGTTGATAAAGAGATAGTAGTATACTCGTAACAACTAGTATGACACTATGACGACGGTATAAAGAAAGAAAAAAAAATACCACGGTTAGGTGGTATATATTATAATAATAATACAATTATGGATGGACGGACTGCCTGCCGACTGCCGACACAGAGGTAGCCACAGCCGTGAACTACCGCACTGTACACTGGTTGATAAAGAGATAGTAGTATACTCGTAACAACTAGTATGACACTATGACGGTATAAAGAATGAAAAAAAAACCACGGTTAGGTGGTATATATTATAATAATAATACAATTATGGATGGACGGACTGCCTGCCGACTGCCGACACAGAGGTAGCCACAGCCGTGAACTACCGCACTGTACACTGGTTGATAAAGAGATAGTAGTATACTCGTAACAACTAGTATGACACTATGACGACGGTATAAAGAAAGAAAAAAAAATACCACGGTTAGGTGGTATATATTGTAATACAATTATGGATGGACGGACTGCCTGCCGAGTTCCGACTGCCGACACAGAGGTAGCCACAGCCGTGAACTACCGCACTGTACTGTGTCTGCTGCTAATATAGACTGGTTGATAAAGAGATAGTATACAATACATACAACAATATACTACTATACTGGTGGTCAGGCACTGGTCACCACTAGTCACACTGGCAGTGGCACTCCTGCAGCAAAAGTGTGCACTGTTTAATTTTAAATTAATATAATATTATGTACTCCTGGGGGCTCCTGCTATAACAACCTGCAGTGCTCCCCAGTCTCCCCCACAATTATTATAAGCTTTGCCTTTTATACATTGATGTGCAGCACACTGGGCTGAGCTGAGTGCACACAGACTGAGTCACACTGTGTGACTGGCTGCTGCTGTGTATCGTTTTTTTTCAGGCAGAGAACGGATATAGCAGAGAACGGATATATTATATTAAAATAAAAAAAAGTTAACTAACAACAACTGCACTGGTCACTGTGGTAAACTCTGTCTGACTCTGCACAATCTCTCTCTCTCTTCTAATCTAATTTCTAATGGAGAGGACGCCAGCCACGTCCTCTCCCTATCAATCTCAATGCACGTGTGAAAATGGCGGCGACGCGCGGCTCCTTATATAGAATCCGAGTCTCGCGAGAATCCGACAGCGTCATGATGACGTTCGGGCGCGCTCGGGTTAACCGAGCAAGGCGGGAGGATCCGAGTCTGCTCGGACCCGTAAAAAAAACATGAAGTTCGTGCGGGTTCGGTTTCAGAGAAACCGAACCCGCTCATCTCTAGCAGGAGCCCCCGCCAATTTTACACTTTTAGCGGGACAGAAGCCCGCCGTCGAGGGGACGGGGCTTCTCCCTCAGCACTCACCAGCGCCATGTTTTTCTCCACAGCACCGCTGAGAGGAAGCTTCCCGGACTCTCCCCTGCTTATACCACGGTAGAAGAGAGGGTTTTAATGAAGAGGGGGGGTACATAATTCGGCGCAGATAATAACAGCGCTACTGGGTAAACATTAAATTGCTGTGTTTTTTCCTGGGTCATATAGCACTGGGGTGTGTGCTGGCATACTCTCTCTCTGTCTCTCCAAAGGGCCTTGTGGGGGAACTGTCTTCAGATGAGCATTCCCTGAGTGTGTGGTGTGTCGGTACGTGTGTCGACATGTCTGAGGTAAAAGGCTCTCCTAAGGAGGAGATGGAGCAAATGTGTGTGTGAGTGGTGTCTCCGTCGACAACGCCGACACCTGATTGGATATGTGAAATTAAGTGCTGAGGTAAATTTATTGCACAAAAGATTAGAGAACAGACAGTGAATCTACGCATGTCTGTCCCTATGTCGCAGAGACCTTCAGAGTCTCACAACGCTCACTATCCAAAATAATAGACACTGATATCGACACGGAGTCTCTGATATCGACAGTGTCGACTACGATAATGCAAAGTTACAGCCAAAACTGGCAGAAAAGTATTCAATATATGATTATTGTAATAAAACATGTTTTGCATATCATTGATGACTCATCTGTCCCTGACACGAGGGTACACATGTTTAAGGGGAAGAAAGCTGAGGTAAATTTCCCTCCTCTCATGAAGAAAAAGAGCAGGAATCTCCAGACAAGAGACTGTAGATTCCCACAAAGAATTCTCAGGGAGTATCCTTTCCCTACTAGGGCGAGGATACGATGGGAATCTTCCCCTAGGGTGGACAAAGCTTTGTCACGTTTACCCAAAAGGTAGCGCTGACTTAACAGCTATCCTCAGGGATCATGCAGATAGCATGCAGTAAAAGTACTTTGAAGTCCATTTACACACATTCTGGTACACTACTCAGACCGGCGATTGTGTCGGCATGGGTTTATAGCACTGTAGCATCGTGGACAGATACCTTATCAGCGGAGATTGAAACCCTAGATAAGGATACCATGTTATTGACCCTAGTATATGTATGTATATATATATATATAAAAGATGCTGTCTTATATATATAAAACATGCCCAAAGAGACATTAGTCTACTGGGTTCTAGAGTCAACGCTATGTCGATTTCTGCTAGACGTGTCCTGTGGAACATGCAATGGACAGGTGATGCCGACTAAAAGAGGCATATGGAAGGTTTACCTTACAAGGCTGAGGAATTTTGTGGAGAAGGGCTCTCGGACCTGGTCTCCACAGCTATTGCTGGTAATTCTGATCTTTTGCCTTATATTCCCTAGAGATGAGCGGGTTCGGTTCCTCGGAATCCGAACCCGCCCGAACGTCAGGTTTTTTTACACGGGGCCGAGCGACTCGGATCTTCCCGCCTTGCTCGGTTAACCCGAGCGCGCCCGAACGTCATCATCCCGCTGTCGGATTCTCGCGAGGCTCGTATTCTATCGCGAGACTCGGATTCTATATAAGGAGCCGCGCGTCGCCGCCATTTTCACACGTGCATTGAGATTGATAGGGAGAGGACGTGGCTGGCGTCCTCTCCGTTTAGACTAGAGTACTAGAGAGAGACACAAATTTTGGGGAGCATATTATTAGGAGGAGTACTACTTGCTGCTGATAGTGTGACCAGTGACCACCAGTTTAATTAATCCGTTCTCTGCCTGAAAAAAAACGATACACAGTGTGACACAGTCACATACCATATCTGTGCTCAGCCCAGTGTGCTGCATCATATGTAATACTGTATATCATTATCTGACTGTGTTGAGTGCTCACTGCTCACACAGCTTAATTGTGGGGGAGACTGGGGAGCAGTTATAGCAGGAGTACATAAAGTACAGTGCACACTTTTGCTGCCAGAGTGCCACTGCCAGTGTGACTGACCAGTGACCACTGACCACCAGTATTGTGATTGTCTGCTGACCACCAGTATATTGTGATTGTCTGCCTGAAAAAGTTAAACACTCGTCGTGTGGTGTTTTTATAAACGCATTCTGCAGACAGTGTCCAGCAGGTCCGTCATTACATAATATATACCTGTCCGGCTGCAGTACTAGTGTGATATATATATATTTTAATTTTATCTCATTATCATCCAGTCTATATTAGCAGCAGACACAGTACGGTAGTCCATGGCTGTAGCTACCTCTGTGTCGGCAGTCGCTCGTCCATCCATAATTGTATACCACCTACCCGTGGTTTTTTTTTTTTTCTATCTTCTTGATACTAGTAGCTTACTTTAGGAGTCTGCAGTGCTGAGTCTGACAGACAGTGTCCAGCAGGTCCGTCATTACATAATATATACCTGTCCGGCTGCAGTACTAGTGTGATATATATATATATATATTTTAATTTTATCTCATTATCATCCAGTCTATAGTAGCAGCAGACACAGTACGGTAGTCCACGTTTGTAGCTACCTCTGTGTCGGCAGTCGCTCGTCCATCCATAATTGTATACCACCTACCCGTGTTTTTTTTTTTTCTATCTTCTTGATACTAGTAGCTTACTTTAGGAGTCTGCAGTGCTGACAGACAGTGTCCAGCAGGTCCGTCATTACATAATATATACCTGTCCGGCTGCAGTACTAGTGTGATATATATATATATTTTCATTTTATCTCATTATCATCCAGTCTATATTAGCAGCAGACACAGTACGGTAATCCACGGCTGTAGCTACCTCTGTGTCGGCAGTCGCTCGTCCATCCATAATTGTATACCACCTACCCGTGGTTTTTTTTTTTTTCTATCTTCTTGATACTAGTAGCCTACTTTAGGAGTCTGCAGTGCTGAGTCTGACAGACAGTGTCCAGCAGGTCCGTCATTACATAATATATACCTGTCCGGCTGCAGTACTAGTGTGATATATATATATATTTTAATTTTATCTCATTATCATCCAGTCTATATTAGCAGCAGACACAGTACGGTAGTCCATGGCTGTAGCTACCTCTGTGTCGGCAGTCGCTCGTCCATCCATAATTGTATACCACCTACCCGTGGTTTTTTTTTTTTCTATCTTCTTGATACTAGTAGCTTACTTTAGGAGTCTGCAGTGCTGACAGACAGTGTCCAGCAGGTCCGTCATTACATAATATATACCTGTCCGGCTGCAGTACTAGTGTGATATATATATATATTTTAATTTTATCTCATTATCATCCAGTCTATATTAGCAGCAGACACAGTATGGTAGTCCACGACTGTAGCTACCTCTGTGTCGGCAGTCGCTCGTCCATCCATAATTGTATACCACCTACCCGTGGTTTTCTTTTTTTCTATCTTCTTGATACTAGTAGCTTACTTTAGGAGTCTGCAGTGCTGAGTCTGACAGACAGTGTCCAGCAGGTCCGTCATTACATAATATATACCTGTCCGGCTGCAGTACTAGTGTGATATATATATATATTTTAATTTTATCTCATTATCATCCAGTCTATATTAGCAGCAGACACAGTACGGTAGTCCACGGCTGTAGCTACCTCTGTGTCGGCAGTCGCTCGTCATCCATAAGTATACTAGTATCCATCCATCTCCATTGTTTACCTGAGGTGCCTTTTAGTTGTGCCTATTAAAATATGGAGAACAAAAATGTTGAGGTTCCAAAAATAGGGAAAGATCAAGATCGACTTCCACCTCGTGCTGAAGCTGCTGCCACTAGTCATGGCCGAGACGATGAAATGCCAGCAACGTCATCTGCCAAGGCCGATGCCCAATGTCATAGTACAGAGCATGTAAAATCCAAAACACCAAATATCAGTAAAAAAAGGACTCAAAAATCTAAAATAAAATTGTCGGAGGAGAAGCGTAAACTTGCCAATATGCCATTTACCACACGGAGTGGCAAGGAACGGCTGAGGCCCTGGCCTATGTTCATGGCTAGTGGTTCAGCTTCACATGAGGATGGAAGCACTCAGCCTCTCGCTAGAAAAATGAAAAGACTCAAGCTGGCAAAAGCACAGCAAAGAACTGTGCATTCTTCGAAATCCCAAATCCACAAGGAGAGTCCAATTGTGTCGGTTGCGATGCCTGACCTTCCCAACACTGTACGTGAAGAGCATGCGCCTTCCACCATTTGCACGCCCCCTGCAAGTGCTGGAAGGAGCACCCGCAGTCCAGTTCCTGATAGTCAGATTGAAGATGTCAGTGTTGAAGTACACCAAGATGAGGAGGATATGGGTGTTGCTGGCGCTGGGGAGGAAATTGACAAGGAGGATTCTGATGGTGAGGTGGTTTGTTTAAGTCAGGCACCCGGGGAGACACCTGTTGTCCGTGGGAGGAATATGGCCATTGACATGCCTGGTGAAAATACCAAAAAAATCAGCTCTTCGGTGTGGAAGTATTTCAACAGAAATGCGGACAACATTTGTCAAGCCGTGTGTTGCCTTTGTCAAGCTGTAATAAGTAGGGGTAAGGACGTTAACCACCTCGGAACATCCTCCCTTATACGTCACCTGCAGCGCATTCATAATAAGTCAGTGACAAGTTCAAAAACTTTGGGCGACAGCGGAAGCAGTCCACTGACCAGTAAATCCCTTCCTCTTGTAACCAAGCTCACGCAAACCACCCCACCAACTCCCTCAGTGTCAATTTCCTCCTTCCCCAGGAATGCCAATAGTCCTGCAGGCCATGTCACTGGCAATTCTGACGAGTCCTCTCCTGCCTGGGATTCCTCCGATGCATCCTTGCGTGTAACGCCTACTGCTGCTGGCGCTGCTGTTGTTGCTGCTGGGAGTCGATGGTCATCCCAGAGGGGAAGTCGTAAGCCCACTTTTACTACTTCCACCAAGCAATTGACTGTCCAACAGTCCTTTGCGAGGAAGATGAAATATCACAGCAGTCATCCTGTTGCAAAGCGGATAACTGAGGCCTTGACAACTATGTTGGTGTTAGACGTGCGTCCGGTATCCGCCGTTAGTTCACAGGGAACTAGACAATTTCTTGAGGTAGTGTGCCCCCGTTACCAAATACCATCTAGGTTCCACTTCTCTAGGCAGGCGATACCGAGAATGTACACGGACGTCAGAAAAAGACTCACCAGTGTCCTAAAAAATGCAGTTGTACCCAATGTCCACTTAACCACGGACATGTGGACAAGTGGAGCAGGGCAGGGTCAGGACTATATGACTGTGACAGCCCACTGGGTAGATGTATGGACTCCCGCCGCAAGAACAGCAGCGGCGGCACCAGTAGCAGCATCTCGCAAATGCCAACTCTTTCCTAGGCAGGCTACGCTTTGTATCACCGGTTTCCAGAATACGCACACAGCTGAAAACCTCTTACGGCAACTGAGGAAGATCATCGCGGAATGGCTTACCCCAATTGGACTCTCCTGTGGATTTGTGGCATCGGACAACGCCAGCAATATTGTGTGTGCATTAAATATGGGCAAATTCCAGCACGTCCCATGTTTTGCACATACCTTGAATTTGGTGGTGCAGAATTATTTAAAAAACGAGAGGGGCGTGCAAGAGATGCTGTCGGTGGCCAGAAGAATTGCGGGACACTTTCGGCGTACAGGCACCACGTACAGAAGACTGGAGCACCACCAAAAACGCCTGAACCTGCCCTGCCATCATCTGAAGCAAGAAGTGGTAACGAGGTGGAATTCAACCCTATATATGCTTCAGAGGTTGGAGGAGCAGCAAAAGGCCATTCAAGCCTATACAATTGAGCACGATATAGGAGGTGGAATGCACCTGTCTCAAGCGCAGTGGAGAATGATTTCAACGTTGTGCAAGGTTCTGCTGCCCTTTGAGCTTGCCACACGTGAAGTCAGTTCAGACACTGCCAGCCTGAGTCAGGTCATTCCCCTCATCAGGCTTTTGCAGAAGAAGCTGGAGACATTGAAGGAGGAGCTAACACAGAGCGATTCCGCTAGGCATGTGGGACTTGTGGATGGAGCCCTTAATTCGCTTAACAAGGATTCACGGGTGGTCAATCTGTTGAAATCAGAGCACTACATTTTGGCCACCGTGCTCGATCCTAGATTTAAAACCTACCTTGGATCTCTCTTTCCGGCACACACAAGTCTGCTGGGGTTCAAAGACCTGCTGGTGAGAAAATTGTCAAGTCAAGCGGAACGCGACCTGTCAACATCTCCTCCTTCACATTCTCCCGCAACTGGGGGTGCGAGGAAAAGGCTCAGAATTCCGAGCCCACCCGCTGGCGGTGATGCAGGGCAGTCTGGAGCGACTGCTGATGCTGACATCTGGTCCGGACTGAAGGACCTGCCAACGATTACGGACATGTCGTCTACTGGCACTGCATATGATTCTCTCCCCATTGAAAGAATGGTGGAGGATTATATGAGTGACCGCATCCAAGTAGGCACGTCAGACAGTCCGTACTTATACTGGCAGGAAAAAGAGGCAATTTGGAGGCCCTTGCACAAACTGGCTTTATTCTACCTAAGTTGCCCTCCCACAAGTGTGTACTCCGAAAGAGTGTTTAGTGCCGCCGCTCACCTTGTCAGCAATCGGCGTACGAGGTTACTTCCAGAAAATGTGGAGAAGATGATGTTCATTAAAATGAATTATAATCAATTCCTCCGTGGAGACATTGACCAGCAGCAATTGCCTCCACAAAGTACACAGGGAGCTGAGATGGTGGATTCCAGTGGGGACGAATTGATAATCTGTGAGGAGGGGGATGTACACGGTGATATATCGGAGGATGATGATGAGGTGGACATCTTGCCTCTGTAGAGCCAGTTTGTGCAAGGAGAGATTAATTGCTTCTTTTTTGGTGGGGGTCCAAACCAACCCGTCATTTCAGTCACAGTCGTGTGGCAGACCCTGTCACTGAAATGATGGGTTGGTTAAAGTGTGCATGTCCTGTTTATACAACATAAGGGTGGGTGGGAGGGCCCAAGGACAATTCCATCTTGCACCTCTTTTTTCTTTCATTTTTCTTTGCGTCATGTGCTGTTTGGGGAGTATTTTTTTGAAGGGCCATCCTGCGTGACACTGCAGTGCCACTCCTAGATGGGCCAGGTGTTTGTGTCGGCCACTAGGGTCGCTTATCTTACTCACACAGCTACCTCATTGCGCCTCTTTTTTTCTTTGCGTCATGTGCTGTTTGGGGAGTGTTTTTTGGAAGGGCCATCCTGCGTGACACTGCAGTGCCACTCCTAGATGGGCCAGGTGTTTGTGTCGGCCACTAGGGTCGCTTATCTTACTCACACAGCTACCTCATTGCGCCTCTTTTTTTCTTTGCGTCATGTGCTGTTTGGGGAGTGTTTTTTGGAAGGGCCATCCTGCGTGACACTGCAGTGCCACTCCTAGATGGGCCAGGTGTTTGTGTCGGCCACTAGGGTCGCTTAGCTTACTCACACAGCTACCTCATTGCGCCTCTTTTTTTCTTTGCGTCATGTGCTGTTTGGGGAGTGTTTTTTGGAAGGGCCATCCTGCGTGACACTGCAGTGCCACTCCTAGATGGGCCAGGTGTTTGTGTCGGCCACTAGGGTCGCTTAGCTTAGTCATCCAGCGACCTCGGTGCAAATTTTAGGACTAAAAATAATATTGTGAGGTGTGAGGTGTTCAGAATAGACTGAAAATGAGTGGAAATTATGGTTTTTGAGGTTAATAATACTTTGGGATCAAAATGACCCCCAAATTCTATGATTTAAGCTGTTTTTTAGTGTTTTTTTAAAAAAACACCCGAATCCAAAACACACCCGAATCCGACAAAAAAAATTCGGTGAGGTTTTGCCAAAACGCGGTCGAACCCAAAACACGGCCGCGGA